>NC_140580.1:1163792849-1164094091 GCF_964204655.1 Triturus cristatus | reverse complement strand
TCCAAGGCACTGTGCCTTCAGTCTTTAAGGAAGCAGTGGTTATCTCGTTGCAAAGAAAGCAAGCCATGGACCCCTATAAGCTGGAGAATTATAGGCCTATATCTCTCCTTCCTTTCCCTGCTAAACTACTGGAGACACACGTAGCCAGCTGTCGGAGCTCTTTTTTAGAGGCCACTAACTTCTTGGATACTTACGATTCTCTTCAATGTTTACATATGTCCACTCATTTCTAGTCTATGGCAGATGTGGGTCAAGATATAGAAGCAGCTAATCTTTACCATTGAAGAGTCACCTAAATCAGAGGAATTTGTCAGGAATTCCATGATGTTCATCAAGAACTGGATGAACATCAATCAGTTAAAATTGAATTATGAAAAAACTGAAATAATTGTACCTAAAAACATACTTATGCATTGGACCCCCACACATTGGCCTCCGGTACTAGGCGCAGCACCGCTCCCTAAGCCAGTGATTAAGAGTTTGGGTATAAAAATTGATTCAACAACAGGAAGGGCATAGCGTCGTGGTCAGACCAGTCGCATGGATCTATTGAGTTAAACCTGACCGCCGTTGCCTTAGCAATGGTCCAATCCAGTGTGGCGCCTTTCGTGTGAGTTGGTAATGTGCAGGCTTAAGTAAGTCATTGGTCAGCAAGGAAGTCTCTGAGTGCGTTAACTTGAGGGTCATTGAGGTAATTCCAGTGCAGATTAAAGTCTCCGAGGAAAATGTCATTGGAATAGGGGGAAACCTTAGCTATAATGATTTCAGTGAGGTGGTCTATGAAGGTGTTGTTCTTGCCTGGGGGGTGGTAGAAGATGTGCAGTTTGCACAACTGGGTATTGTTGTTACATATGGAGAGTGCAAGATATTCGCAGTTAGGTGTGTGTGTGTATGTATGAATGTATGTATATTTGTGCATGCATGCTGTGTGAATGGGTGTGCGTGTCTATGTGCTTGTGAATAGTGGGTGTATGTGTGCATGTAGATGAGTGTGAGTATGTGTGCACATGTGAAGGGCAGGCAAATTACCAGTCACTACTGCTTCTGTGTGCTTGTTAAATATGCTTTCTTTTTTGCAATGGAACATGTAGAAAACCAAACGTAGCCATGTTTCAGTGGGTCCTGATCTTGTTGTTGCCGATGATGAAGTGCCTGCTCGTTGAAATGCAGCACCAATGGAATCCGAGGATGCAGACAATGTTTGTGATATGACTCTTACTAGAGCCGGTGACAGGGGTGGTGCTGCTGGCACCGGTGCATCATCCTATACTATACTGCACAGGTAGATCATCCTATCCTATACTGCATTAGTGAGGATTGCTAGCTGCACTGCAGTTCAGTGTGCGTGCTGCAATCTTATTGGTTGAATCCCTTCTCTCATGTTGAGTGATACTATCAGTGGTTGTTACAATGGCAATTCCAAGTAGATTGTCTCAAGACTGTTCATGCGCCATAAAGCTGGTTTCACTCATGGCGGTAACAGTTGAAATATGTGAAATGGCAAAGTCCAATTTGTACTTATCTGGTTCAGTAATTCTTCTCCGAACTAGAATGCCATAGTTTCACAACATTGTTGCTCCGTCAGGTAGAAGTTACTTCCAATCCTGTCAACATTCGTGTTGACTTCATTTCTTTACTAGGAAGAAAATGAGAACTGCACAACCAACTATTAGCAGTGTTGTTGAAAATCCACCAAACAAACTTAAAACAAGCATTGAAAATGCAATAGGTCTCGCCTTTGATTAAGTTAAAGCCATTTGCTTTGCTAATGGTATTGTATAGCAAAGCAAGTGGAAAGGGTTTAACTTAATGAAAGGCATTTGTAATGCTGTTTTTTTGTGTCATTTGTTCCGACTGGGAAACATCCTTTACCACGCAACCATTACAACGCGGTATGATTACATCGTGGTTTTAACAACGCAAGTCATTACACCGACTTGCACTGGAGGGCGCTGTAGGATAAGGAATAGTGTGAATTACTTTCCAACACCTTCCCTACTGTACGTAGACTGGAGTTGGAATAGTAATTCACACTATTCCTATGTCCAGCGCCCTCCAACGCAAGTCGATGTAACGACTTGCGTTGTTAAAACCGCGATGTAACATACCGCGTTGTAATGGTACGCATTGTTACATCATACATCCGTTCCGACTGCATGCATGGTACCTGCCAAACCCAGCCGTATTCCTCAGAGAGTTGGTGAAACGGCTGCCGTCCTTCCTTCTCATGAGGACGAAAGTGGCTTGCTGGTGACTACAGTGCACAGACGGCAGTATGGTAGTAAGAAGGGGAAAATAATCTGTCAAATTATGTACCCTGTTGGGAAAGATTTTTACCCCAGAGATTTTTTTTAACAAGAATGCTATTACAGTGCAGCACCAAACACTGATGGAATGCACACAGGTACAGCGCCAAGCACTCATGGTAGTAACACACCTTCATGTTAATTGCAAAGTGATGCAAAGTTTTATGTTTACCAGTTTTCAGTCAATCCTTATCTTGGATATTTTGCAATAATGAAACACCGAGCTTAGCAGTTCCATGGCCAGCATCTGTGTTACTCAAGATAAAACGTATAGAATGCAGGCTTTGAAAACAGTTTATCTTTCCATATGTACTCTCGAGAAGAGCCGCAATTTCTCCAACTTTTATCTCTTCAATGCAGAACTAATGCTGTAGTCTGATAGTACCAAGCTTCAATGTGCTCATGCATGTAAATGCCGTCAAGCACAGTGCAACTGTTTTATAGAACTGCCAGTGCAGAGCACCGGCAGGACCCGACCCACTTAAAGTCCTGGCTCTCACCTGTAGGAGGATGGAACCCAGCAGGGACCACAGCTCCTGAAGCACTCGTGATCACGTGTCATTAGCACCCCTTTTGAGCAGGTTGGCATCAACATTGTGGGGCCTCTGGATCCCAAGATAGCCATGGGCAACAGATTTGTTCACGTCTCATGGGCCATGCCACCCGGTACCCGGAAGCAATCCCTCTACGGGCAGTGACTGTGCCCGTCGTGGCCAGCGCACTGATTGGGATCTTTAAGCATGTGGGTTTCCCCAAAAAGGTGGTATCTGACTGGGGTACCAACTTCATGGCCAACTACATGAAGGCCATGTGGAAGGAGTGTGGGGTGCCCTATAAGTTCACCACTCCTTACCAACCCCAAACCAATTAACTGGTTGAAAGGTTCAATCGTACCCTCAAGGGCATGATTATGGGTCTACCTGAACCCATGAGACATAAGTGAGACGTCCTCCTGCCATGCCTCCTTGTAGCCTACAGAGCGGTTCCACAGAAGGGGGTTAGCTTCAGCCCTTTTGAACTTCTATATGGACACCCTGTGAGAGGACCTCTAAGTTTGGTTAAGGAAGGCTGGGAGCAAGCTTTCAAGAAGCCACCCCAGGATGAAGTTAGCTACATGCTGGCATTCCGCAACCAGACATCCCACATCTGAAAGTTCGCACAGAAGAACTTGGAGGCTAGCCAGGGGGACCTGAAACTATGGTACGACCAAAATCCTACTCTGGTTGAGTTTTAGCGTGGTCAAAAAGTGTGGGTAAAACCAGTGGAGCCCCGGATCCTGCAAGACAGTTGGTCTGAGCCTTATGAGATGAAGGAGCGCAAGGGCGATGTCACCTACTTGATGGATCTCAAGACTACTAAGAACCCTTTGAGGGTCGTACATGTGAACCGCCTCAAACTCCACTTTAAGAGGTCTAAGATTACTATGCATCTGGTTACTGATGATGGGGTGGAAGAGGAGAGTGAAACTCTCCCTGACCTTCTATCTTCCAAGGAGCAGGATGGGTCAGTGGAGAGTGTCGTCAGCTTCTCCTCTACACTGACCCCAGATCAACAGAGAGACTGCCGCCAGTTGCTGGGGCAGTTTGCTGTTTTGTTCTCCCTTACCTCAGGACTCACTCCATGGTGTACCCATGATATTGATACTGGGGACAGCACACCTGTAAAGGACAACATTTACAGGTTGCCTAATAGGAGGTCTCCAAGATGCTGGCATTAGGGGTTATTGAGCCCTCAAACAGCCCAAGGTCCAGCCCAGTGGCGTTGGTTCCCAAGGCTGCCCCTTCAGGTGTTGCACGTGAACTTATGTTCTGTGTGGACTACTGTGGGCTCAGGGCAGTCACCAGGACCAATACGCACTCCATCTCCAAAGCTGATGCGCTCGCTGATCGGCTTGGAGCTGCCAAGTTCATTTTTAGGGCTTTTTCTGTATCAGAGCTGCTATTATCCCGGCCCAGCACGGTGGGCCACTTCAGAGCCATTTTGTCCAAGTCATATCAAAACAATCAATAAGTATTTCATAAAAACCCTTATCTTATCGTTGTGTTGATCAGAATACAATAATGTTAGGAATTCATTTGGATCCCAGCAAATAGTAGGACGATTTTTCATTAGTATGATAGATATTTTGCAATTCAGTAACTGACCAGAGTGTCCTATTATGAAAAACTCTCCTAGGGAAGCAAGGTCTAATTTAGCCTAAGTCTTCATAAACTTATCGGAAAAATGCCGGAGAATGGAGTGGCATAGAATGTGATAAGTCATTTAAAGATTTAAACCAATACAAACGCACCCACTTGTCTTCAAAAATTCATAACACCAGTTATGGTCTTAAAACACATTCTTTTATGATCATTTTATTTGCTTTGAGCTAACCCACATTGATTTCTAAAGCTCAGTCTCATCCACATTTGGAACATTGTGGTGAATTTGTCATTGGCTTTGATACAACAATTCGAGATCTGCTGGGCCAGTATGGGCAATGAGGTACTTCTCACATGTTTCCACATTTAGAAGCCATGTTGCTGTCCCGTCATGGCTGTACATACATTGAAGACTGCTTTAGTCTGAGATCTCTCCAATGTCTCATCTCCTTTGTCCACAGCTGCTGTTGATTCCAGAATACTAGAGCCCAAAGGATGGATGGATCACATGAATAGATGGTCCTTGACTCTTTGATGCTGAAGGTGTTTGCCATCTTGGAGCCCAAAATGCACGAGTTTGAAACAGCAAGGCACCCTTTGTGGTGTTTAATGTCAAATGCTGCATTGGTTATATTTGTAAATAGCTCTTACTGGCACAGCCCTGCCATTCCAAAGCATTGCAAATAAATAGCGTCACTGTCACCAAACTCAGTGGGACTTTTGTATCATCAAACTCAGAAGGATGAAGGCTAAGTTAGCTGAGTGGGTTATGAAATTACTGCTGTGATATATATGCAGGTTACATACCGCTCTCTGAAGCAAATTCTTTTGTTTCCTTCTCAGAAGATGTTTGATGGATTATAAGGGATACAACATAATAAGTAAGGAAAGATAATATAAAAGGTAAAATAATATATACACTGTGAAGACATCCGATGTACACGTATATATTGTTAGCGGTGTGCATCCATAGTACACATGCTTTCATGAGACGAGCTACAGCGATCATCACTGCTATGCGCTTTGAATAGAAGTGCTATGTAAATAACAGATTATTACTAACACCCAATCCAAGGCTCTTCATTTCATCTTCCTCAGAAGAAAACAGATTAGATACATACAGACAAGAACATGCCATGAACATGGCTAGAACATACCCAACCCAAATCTGGAACAGAGTAGAACACGCCAAGAAGCAAACCACAATACTAGAGGTCTGGGTGCAGATCGCATTTAACACAAACCAAGACGATTCAGGGACTTGTTATCAGTTGCGCGATTCTGGGAGCGCGGTAGAAATGATGCGCCGGGACTGTGGAATTACAAGCTAAACACCCTGGAATGGTGAATCATCATTTGGGACTGATTTTTCTGGTTGTAAAAATGACATGGAATGGCCAGTTCCATGGGGTTTAACACATCCATTTGCCACCTGCTCTGACCAGGTGGTAAATGTAAGTGGGGACCTATGTATGGGTGAGGTGGGAGATGACCCAGGTTGATGGGAGGAGTAGAGAGAGGAAAGGAGTTTTCTGGCAAATGGGAGCATTCTGCTCATCTGTCAGACCAATGAAATGAAGCTTGGCTGCTGCTGAGGACAGATCCTCATGTGATGGTCTAGTGAAAAATCGAATGTTAGAAAAATCAAACCCACTTGGAATAAGGTCAAGTGGGATTCCATGAGGTAGTCCCGCTCCTCCTGGCTTGTAATTAGCTCCTCAGACCAGAACCAACCAGTAACCAGAATAAATCATAATGTTATGTTATAGCTGAGAGGTCCTTTAAATGACTGGGGAAGTCAGAAGCAGGATGGGGCTGAGTCTCAAATTCAAATCTGTGAAAACTAAGAGGCTGTCGCGGGCAGGGAGCAATTTTGGAATGTGGCCTTTTGGCTGCAGGAGCTGGACAATAATCCAAAGTCTGTTCCAGTGGTTTGCATCAAGGGTTCAAATCCTATTTCTTTCCCCCATGGCACCACAAATCTCATCCTTAGAGTTTTCCTGGTTATTCCCATGCAGATTGCAGAGTATGCCCTTGACATGATTGACTCTCGGGAAAGTCATATTACCCCAGATCTCACATGTCCCCCTCTTCCTCCCATCGTCCCCAGTGATTCTCATTTACATTACGGGAAGTATTCGAGATTTGCCAACCTGCTAGACCCCCCCACCTCCGCCCCTCAGATGTGTATGATTCAAACACTGCAGCCAGAATTTTGATAGTGGACCTAAAGTCTGGATCAACCTCACCCCAATCGAAGCAAGTTCACTGGCACCGATTGAGGTCAGAAATAGGTTGAAAGTCTTGTGCACCGTCCACTTCACAATAGATGGTTAAGCCAAGACGGAACATGCCTCTGTACACCCTCTCTGTGCTCTCTGCTTGCAAATCTACCGCTTCTTCAGGTCTCACCTTTTTACAGAGGAATAGAACAAACTCTTTGTTTTCTAGCCGCAAAATATGAAATGCTGTTGTCTTGCTTATTCTTCAGAACACCTGGGCAAGACTTTTAAATACCAGGACACAACATGAACACTCTTCAAAATAGGACTCTACACACTTTAGAATACCAAAATACAAAGTGAACAAAACTCAACACTCATTTACCAAGTAAAGGGGTATATTTATTGCAGCAATTTCCCATATATCATATGGCAATAAGACACAAAAAAGAATGTATAGAAAGGTAATTGTATGTACACAAGAATAAGTAATTAGAACTTGGAATACTTCACCAGCTTTCTGTTTAGCATCATCCTTGCCAGCACGACTGGGGAACCCGTTGACAGTCGCAGACAGGATATCTCAATCGTGTACAAAAGGCCCCGGGCAGCGTGTCCGTTCCTCAGGAGAGTTCCTGTCAAAGTGCCACGAGGTCTCTGTCTTGATACTCTTTAATAACACGCAGAAAGATTTCTAGAAGCTCCCCCTCTCTTAATCTGGGCTGTAGATGCAGGCTACACTCTATGCTTCGAGGTCACTCAATGAAGTTGGCCAGGCTCCGATGAGAGCTGAGGCAGAATTCTTCACATTCTCATCCCTGGACACTGTACCTGTTCCAGCAGCGTAGCTCTCTCGTTCAGTGAAGTGAGAAACATAAACAACCTAGGTGCGCAAGTAACCTTGTCCTGTCTGTGTTTGCAGCTGAAAGGCAAGGTCAGACAGACACAAGATGAACCCGTTCTTACAAATGTAGTTAAAGCAAAATGGAGTCAATGGTCAATACACAATCTCACAATGTATCTGCCTGTAGCATTACAGCAGTCCTTGCGAAGCTGCATCTCGCATGGGATGTTTTTCAGCTCAGAAAAAAGTTTTTTAAAATATGGTTATTTAACCAGCAGTATGGGGTACAACATTCCTTACAATAAGTGCTAAACAGCAGCTAATGCCATGAGACTTGTAAGGATTTCCGTTCAATTTAAAACGTTCAACATAAATTCATAATAAATAAATAGAACTAGTGCAGAGAAGGCCAAAAGTAGAACAAGGCAAATTGAGAATCTAGGAAAACATACACAGGGTTCCAGTGCAGAAACAGCATAGACCTACAACAGACCACGCCAAAAGCAGAAAAGGACAAACACAAATCTAGAATACTAGTAGACATGTAGATTAGAATCACCAGAGACTTAAAACAACACAAGACATACACCAACCTGAAACAGACCTTGGGCAAATCACATCCAGACCTAGATTAGACCCATCCAAAATGGTGAAAAGAACACAGAGTCGTAAAAGGGTTGGTACAGATATAGCTTCAAAGCACTCAGGGCCAGAAAAACATGAGCACTGATTCAAAACAAAATGCCTTCACATGCAAAATAGATGCAGACAGGACATAAACAGAAAACAGCGCATCTACCATACATCAACACAAAGCCTGCACCATTTACGGAAGTATTCTGCTTTGCAGCTGATCTATTTATTTTGATTTCTTTAGGAACACCAGAGCATTAATCCCTCCCTGGGGGACCCATGTAGACTTCCAAAAGCCTCAACAAAAAAGTTGTGGCATCCCAAAGAAGGAAGTCTAACTGTCTGATGGGCTTTAGTTGGAGAGCCCTTAAGTCGACAAACACGACAGGCTATCAAGTACTTGTCTAGACTAAGCCATTGAACGTGGTGTGTGAAACCTAGATTTAGCTTCACTGCGACACACTCTCTGCAAGACACCAGAAAGGGTGACGGAGATAGGGATATTTTAGTGTTAGAGGAGCAGGTCCAGGCGATGCAAGCCACAATCTCAAAACTACTAGAAGTAACTATTATTATTATTAATCATTTGTAGAGTGCAACTATCACCCAACTGGCTTCTTGGCACTGGTAACTTATCAGTAAAGAGTAGAATCTGTTAGAAGGTTACACTTGGTCAATTTGATACAACAATCTATTGCCGGGGGAAAAGGCAGGTTTTTAATTTTTTCCTGAAATCATCAGATGGGTGTCGGTTCTTAAAGAAAACGGGAGATCGTTCCATAATTGAACAGCAATGACCTGATAAACTCTGCCTCCAAGTTGTATCTTTTTAAAAGAATGTACCGATACTAGGCAGGCATAGGATTATTTCAAGGTTTGTGCAGGCCTATACACTTCAACCTTTTGGTGAAGAGACTTTGGTTCTGTGCCATTTATTGCCTTATGTAGTATGCACAGAGACTTAAAAATGCACCTTTCCTTAACTGGAAGCCAGGGAAGTTCCTGCAGCATCTCAGTTGCAGAGTCCCGTCTTCCTTTGTTTAGCACTAGCTTGGCAGCCATCACCTGATTCCGTTGGAGCAGTTTGAGCAGATAATCTGGGCTACCTAGTAGAAATGAATTACAGTAATGCAGTCTGCTCAGTACAGTGGCCTGTTCTTCTAGTTCCCTAAAAGGATGTGGAATCACAGGGACAATTTTCTAGACCATCCATGGCATACTGCTACTGTTTTATTGATGGGAGTCTCCATTGAGACTCTATTATCAATTTGGACTCCAAGATTTCACACCGAGTGTGCTCTGTCCAGATCAGAGTTCTTAGGCCATGGCCAAACGTTAGCAGGGAGTGGCTGTTGTAGATTCACTGGTGAGCAGCACAGACATTCTGTTTTGTCTCTGTTGAATTTTAACATGTTCTCATCAAGCCACTGGGCCATCTCTTTCAAACAGGAGTGAAGATTGTTTAGTTTGTTTGGGTCCGATTTGTCCAATGATATTACTAGTTGAGTATCGCCTGCTTAATTTACAAACAAGATCCCAAAGGAGTTTATCAGGGTTAACGGTGGTCTCAGGTAGACATTAAACAAGATGGGACTCAGGGCAGAGCCCGGAGGTACTCCGTGCCCAATGTCTTTGTATTCAGATACAAATGGGGGAAGAGTTATTGCTTGCAGGCTTTCAGATAGGTAAAATTCGAACCATTTAAGCAGTGTGCCTCCTAATCCAATCTCCTTTAAATGTGTACACAACATTTGGTGGCTGACGGTGCCAAAAGCGGCAGACAGGTCCATCAGTACCGCCGTTCGACCACCATCAACCTGCATCCTTAATTCATTGGTGGCTAAAACCAATGCCGCCTCTGTTCCATGGGCCGGCCTAAAACTCATCTTTGCTGGTTCCAGCAAATTATTTTCCTTAAGAAAGCCCGCCAAGATCTTGCTAAGATACTTTTTGAGTATCTTGACTGGGAAGGGGAGTTTTGAGATTGGGCGATAATTGCTGGGCTCTTGAATGCTAGCCAAGGGCTAAGTTCTTGAAGGAGAAAGCTAAGGATATGGTGGGGAGATCCAGGAGAAACAACACCAGGATAGTGGGTATATCGAAGGATTCGAAGGACACATGTGCAGAATACTTTCTCAAAGACTGGCTGAAGTCCTGGATCCCTACCGGGGACATCTCCCACTGTTTTTTGTGGAAAGAGAGCATTGCGCTCTAACAGCTGCACCCCCTCCTAGGGCCGTTCTGTGACCTGCCATTACACATCTGTGCCCTGACATTGCATGCAAGAGATGCTGTCCTGAGACATGGGCACTAACCCACATCATACAATCACGGTATTTCCTGATCATACACGAGCGGCACAATAGCAGCAATGCTCTTTCACTGCGGTAGAACCGAGCCTCACTGTGATGCAATTGGAATAGGTCTTGATGTCCCCGGCTAAACTCAGAGTCGACCTCAGTGGCAAGTCTTTCTTCTTTGATACCCCTGAAGCCGCAAGTGACTGCGTTGAAGAGAGGAAAGTGCTGCAGCGAAAACAAACAGGACCCAGAGAGGAGTCTACTGACGAAGGGGCGAGGAGATGCCTGAGGGTGCAGAAGAAAAGAGCCCAACAACATACAGAGGACCGGGGCAGGAGCCCGGTGTGGTGCAGCAATGATGAAGACACAAGTGACTTTGCTGACAATTCGGCAGGGGTTGAGACAACTCAGGCCTCCTAACCTCTGACAGGATGGAGGGCACTGGCCCCTCTCAGGGCTCATGAAACTATATTCTTTTGCATGGTCAACATGAGTCACTCAACTCAGAATTGGAGCTGACAAGCTGGGATGTCACTGCCCCAGTGGGTACTGAATACAACATTGATCGTGTGACAACCAAACACATACGTATACCCTTTGGATGCAGATGAGTGTTAGTAACATGACAACTTTGGATGGTGGGGGTGAGGTGGTTATGCAGTAGTCAGTGCTTGGATCAAGATGACAGGTGCTTCTAAGGTGGAAGTGTTGGGAGGGGGCAGTTGGAGTGGGATGCTTTGGGTTCTTTGCAGTTATGTTGGATGTCTGTTCTTACTTTTAGTTTGTTTAGGCAAAGGTAAAAGGTGCTGCAGATCAGGCAGGCTGATGCGCGTACAATCTGAGCACCATGGCTGATGCTCTTACAATCTCAGCACCATGGCTGATGCTCTTACAATCTCAGCACCATGGCTGATGCTCGTACAATCTCAGTACCATGGCTGATGCTCTTACAATCTCAGTACCATGGCTGATGCTCGTACAATCTCTGATGCTCTTACAATCTCAGCACCATGGCTGATGCTCTTACAATCTCAGTACCATGGCTGATGCTCGTACAATCTCAGCACCATGGCTGATGCTCGTACAATCTCAGCACCATGGCTGATGCTCGTACAATCTCAGTACCATGGCTGATGCTCGTACAATCTCAGTACCATGGCTGATGCTCTTACAATCTCAGCACCATGGCTGATGCTCTTAAAATCTCAGCACCATGGTTGATGCTCTTACAATCTCAGCACCATGGCTGATGCTCTTACAATCTCAGCACCATGGCTGATGCTCTTACAATCTCAGCACCATGGCTGATGCTCGTACAATCTCAGTACCATGGCTGATTCTCTTACAATCTCAGTACCATGGCTGATGCTCTTACAATCTCAGCGCCATGGCTGATGCTCGTACAATCTCAGTACCATGGCTGATGCTCTTACAATCTCAGCACCATGGCTGATGCTCTTAAAATCTCAGCACCATGGCTGATGCTCGTACAATCTCAGTACCATGACTGATGCTCTTACAATCTCAGCACCATGGCTGATGCTCGTACAATCTCAGCACCATGGCTGATGCTCTTACAATCTCAGCACCATGGCTGATGCTCGTACAATCTCAGCGCCATGGCTGATGCTCGTACAATCTCAGCACCATGGCTGATGCTCTTACAATCTCAGCTCCATAGCTGATGCTCTTACAATCTCAGCACCATGGCTGATGCTCTTAAAATCTCAGCACCATGGCTGATGCTCGTACAATCTCAGTACCATGGCTGATGCTCGTACAATCTCAGCACCATGGCTGATGCTCGTACAATCTCAGCACCATGGCTGATGCTCTTACAATCTCAGCACCATGGCTGATGCTCGTACAATCTCAGCGCCATGGCTGATGCTCGTACAATCTCAGCACCATGGCTGATGCTCTTACAATCTCAGCACCATAGCTGATGCTCTTACAATCTCAGCACCATGGTTGATGCTCTTACAATCTCAGCACCATGGCTGATGCTCTTACAATCTCAGTACCATGGCTGATGCTCGTAGAATCTCAGTACCATGGCTGATGCTCTTACAAACTCAGCACCATGACTGATGCTCTTACAATCTCAGTACCATGGCTGATGCTCGTACAATCTCAGCACCATGGCTGATGCTCGTACAATCTCAGCACCATGGCTGATGCTCGTACAATGTCAGCACCATGGCTGATGCTCTTACAATCTCAGCACCATGGCTGATGCTCGTACAATCTCAGCGCCATGGCTGATGCTCGTACAATCTCAGCACCATGGCTGATGCTCTTACAATCTCAGCACCATGGCTGATGCTCTTACAATCTCAGCACCATGGCTGATGCTCGTACAATCTCAGCGCCATGGCTGATGCTCGTACAATCTCAGCACCATGGCTGATGCTCTTACAATCTCAGCACCATAGCTGATGCTCTTACAATCTCAGCACCATGGTTGATGCTCTTCAAATCTCAGCACCATGGCTGATGCTCGTACAATCTCAGTACCATGGCTGATGCTCTTACAATCTCAGCACCATGGCTGATGCTCGTACAATCTCAGCACCATGGCTGATGCTCTTACAATCTCAGCACCATGGCTGCTGCTCGTACAATCTCAGCGCCATGGCTGATGCTCATACAATCTCAGCACCATGGCTGATGCTCTTACAATCTCAGCACCATAGCTGATGCTCTTACAATCTCAGCACCATGGTTGATGCTCTTACAATCTCAGCACCATGGTTGATGCTCTTACAATCTCAGCACCATGGCTGATGCTCTTACAATCTCAGTACCATGGCTGATGCTCTTAAAATCTCAGCACCATGGCTGATGCTCGTAGAATCTCAGTACCATGGCTGATGCTCTTACAAACTCAGCACCATGACTGATGCTCTTACAATCTCAGTACCATGGCTGATGCTCGTACAATCACAGCACCATGGCTGATGCTCATACAATCTCAGCACCATGGCTGATGCTCTTACAATCTCAGTACGATGGCTGATGCTCTTACAATCTCAGCACCATGGCTGATGCTCTTACAATCTCAGTACCTAAGGCTGATGCTCGTACAATCTCAGTTCATAATGACTTTTCATTATGAGTGTACGCAGAGAGGCTTGTAAGGAAGCACTACTTTTATCCTGAGCTATGATAGTCTCGAAATGCATACCAACCCTAATATATCTAAGGGGGCGGCGACACCGGATACTCCCCCTAGTAACCCAGTTGCAAAACACATCGGCCCTCACATTGTGTCCATAGGTCAGTGATGAATAATCTCTTGGAACGTACATGGGTTAAACAATAGAATAAAGAGAGTAGCAGTTATGACCTATGCCAGAAGCATGTGCCTGCTGTCCTCCTGCTCCAGGTGTCAAGATTTCGTCCCAGGTCGACGCTCCTCAGGATTCGAGCGATGCTATAGGGTGTCCACCCCTTGACATCCCCAACTCCTGCACTTATGGCACGGAAGGTTTAGGGCGATCAAGTGAGGGAAGGGAAGGAAGGGAACAGCGGGGAGTAGAACCTGTAAAAGAAAAAAAACATACCACAAACATATAACACTGATAACAGTTATGACTACACTCATGAATTCTCGCTATGACCAATGCTCCTATTTACTTAGCACACTTAGTCCTCAACCACTCAGATCCTCGTGCACTCCCACTCAACCAGTTCCAGTGTGCTCAAGCGGCTGTCGTCCATTTAGGCAGCCTTGATTCAATGGCTAATAGTAAGAGAAAGGAACACCAAGATAGAAACCTCAATTCTCCAATACATTAGAGCAAGGACTGGAGTTTGCATTAGGCTGGAGCGAACCCTTCAGGTTCCCCCTGTAAATATCCAATGTATCCCACTCTCGTCAGAAGAATGAGGCGTTTATCGTGCTCAGTGTGCTCAGAGGCACACCCCTGAAGTGAAGCGGAGATCTCTGACAGTCGATAAATGCGGTTACTTCACCGCTCCCATTTGCGGACAGTCCCGCTATGGCTTTAAACAGTTCTCACACACTTTCGATGGTTAATTCACCGCTCCCATTTGCGGACAGTCCCGCTATGGCTTTACACAGTTATCACACACTTTCGACGGTTAAGTTACCGCCACCTTAGCCTCGGGAAACCTCTCACATGGCACAAAGTACTGGCGTTTGTCTAGCGGTAGTTTCACCGCAGAATAGTTTCAGGGACTTCAAAATCCTCCAAAGGGAGACAGAAGCTATGTAGCCTCTTCTCCCGAACGGTGCTTTAACCCCCACCCAAATGGACCTGGCTCACATAACTGGCTGCCCGCACTGAAGTCTCTCGGGCGCTCCTTACTGAAATCCTCGGATGAGTCGAGGTGGTGAGGGGAAGACACAGCATCAATCACAGATTCCGCCAGACGCGGCGGCTCAGGTTGGAACGCTTCCGGAATCAGGATGCAAAATGAATGACGGACTCGTTCACCGAATTTCGCACAACGTGCAGTGCGTGTCGCGTCTTTTGTAGGTCGCAACTCCTCCTCTATTCCCGTGGCCCTCTGGGAACAGTAGTTTTCGTAGGCGCCAAAGCCCAATTCCTGACACCAGGAGACATGCTTCTTGGGCACCACCTACAAATGTTTTTGTAAATATGAGTACAAAAGTGTGTTACACTTGCTTTTTCACATAGACCTCTACAAGGGTTGCTACAGGGCTTTAAGTGGGATGAAAAAACTGGGGGGTCTCTCAAAGGGGCATGGCCAATGTAATTAAGGGTGTGGCTTAAAACACAAAAGCTAAAAATCTGTGCTTAGCATAGTGTGCCGCCTGACTTGTATTTTGCTGTTTCTGTCATTGCCTCTAGATATATGATACAACCAGTGGTCGAAGTGGGGGAAAAAAGTACGGGAACTGTGGGTGGAAAATCAGTGGGCGGGAATAACCCATGAACTGGGTCAGTGGGCGGAGTCAGAGGATTGGCCAGAAAGAGCAAAACATCCCAATTTTTAGTATTTGTTTGGTATTTCACTGACCATTTACAACATATTACATTATTTAAGGGAAACACATGTTTATTACAGGTTGAATACGAGTAAGTGGGATACGGTTCCAATCACAGAATGAACCAAATACACTTAAAAGTAGAAGTACAAGCCATTTGTCTCCGAGCCATGCAGTTTCTGTCATCAGCACTTCTCCTCCCTTTTTCCACAAGAGCAGTTCAAACATGAATGACAAAATATCCCAGTTTGCAAAAGTTTTCCACCTAATTATGGCTCTGCCATATTTGCCACATATTACACCATCTGCTACATAATCTGATGATTTTAACTAATAAATTGTTTGTAGCTCAAATGGATCAAAAGTTACAAAAACATTTGACTGGTGTTGCTGCGAAGTGGAGGGCCCTTTGCAAAGGTTGACTGGTCACCTTTCTCACTGCTGCTGTTGTTTTTTCCACTGGTACTAATGAGGCAAAATATTTGCATAGAATTTTAGTATGTATAAAAATGTCAAAATAATTAAGTATCCGAAAATATATCGCATTATGCTGCAGACTTTTTGTTTGCTGCCTAATTTAGTCAACACTGTGGCATAATTTTGTTCTCTCTTGCTGCATAATTCTACTGGCCCTAAAGCAGGCAGCACATGCTAAAAGTGCTTGTGCATGGAGCAGAGAGGCCGTGAAATTTGCAAACTTGGTTTGGTGTGCGTGCAAATCCTGCATTGGCGATCCCTGGTGAGTTGCACTACTATTGCTGAAACAAGGCCAATTGAGGTACCAGTGGGTGAGGCAGACTGACTTCAAGGGTCCTGTGACCAAGTCACTGTCACTCTGGGGTGTGTTGCTTCGTAAGCCTGCCCGCAAGACTGGGGGTGAACTTCAGCATTGATTGTGGTGGACAAGCCTTGAAGGATAACCCACACTTGCCACTGCTGGGGCCCACCTTCTGGTGCTAAGACACCCGGGCTTCTACAGTCTAGCTGGGCCTTCTAAGGTGAAGCATGGGAATATGCTCCCGCAGGAGAGTGGTTTGGTGGAGTGGTCCTGAAGGCTGAACTTGGTTCCCCAGACCCAAATTCGGCAGCTCTGGCCATAGTGCCACATCCTCTCCCACACTGAACACCATACCGCCCCACTGAGAGAAACTCGCACTGCCTTCAGCTATAACCCAGTTGTGCTGCGCTATAAACACCTGGATGTGACTCAATTCAAATTATGCACTAGACAAGTAATATGCTGCCTGGAAAAAAAGTAATAACATCTTGGAAAAATCAATTACTCCTAGGGAATGCAAGATTAAGTAACATATGTGAAATGTAAGCAGGAACAACGTGGTCTTAACCGGGCGCAACAAGTATAAATGCTTTATTTCTCCTTGTTTTTGCTGTTTTCATTTGTGCTGCATTGTGCAGCACACACAAAAACAGCAAAACCCCATGCATGATTGTTTATGCACATAAACAGTCATTTAAAAAATGACGCGTTGCAACTTCTATTTGTGCTGCACAAAGCAGCACAAATACGGTGCAGCCCTGCATTTCAGAAGTGGCGGAGCGCGGCATTAAGCCAAGAAGGCTAACGCTGTGCTCTGTCCCTTCTTTGTAAATATGCCCCGTTGTTTAAAGAAAGATGACAAAACAAAAGTGACGCTTCACTGGCAAACTCTGTAAAGGGGCCCTAATGTGTTTTGTGTGAATAAAACCAACCTGGCCACTTTGCTACCACTCGGACTTGCTTTATTAGTTATTTTTAGTATTTTGAACCATTTTTCTCTCTGCCCTGAGGCTGCCCTTTGGAATAGAAAAATGTCCAAAAAAAAGACATTGTGGCATGCTATGTCAGTATTTCCTCTCTGTTAGGTCTATTGTTATGTAAATTGGTATTAGTACGGCTATTGGATCCCTTCATGTTCTAGTTCGGAACTCTGTTGTGCCTGTTTAGACTCTACCGTTCTTCCTGCTCCTGGGCCCTTGGTACCCGCAGCTTATCTTCAGCCTACAAATAAACTCTTTATGAGAAGCGTCTTCAATTCATTACAGACATTTGCAGCAAAAGGGCTTCTTTCTTTTTAGATCCATTTCACAGGGGAACAAATAAAGGGAAGAGTGAGTAAAAGTCATGGTTTTCAGCAACAGAGAAGGAGCGAGACAGCAAGAGAGGCAATAAGGGGAGACGTGAGAGAGATGGGGGCAGCTGCCAGCGGCAGAGCGGAAGCGGACACTGTCCCTGTCTTCCCTGGACTAGAAGGAAGAGAGACAGAGTCCTTTCCTTCTCTGCCCACCCGCCTGTTCTCCAAGGGCCATGAATGGCCGAGACTTATCTATAAGCTTTCACTATTCCTGCCGTCCCGGTACACATTTCCAAAAACAGAAAAGTAGGGGAATGGATTGCTTACATTGTAAGAAGTAGGGGCACGCCGTGCCCTTCCGATCCCGCCCACTTCGACCACTGGATATAACAAGTAACATCATACCTACAAAAGTCAGGACTATTGGCTTTGTCAATGGTTGTTAGTTGCATAAGATAAATAAGCAGCAACTGTGGCTAGTATATAATATTGAAGAAGCTTCCACTGAAAGCCCTGGTGACACCACGACAGCGTTGCTGCTCCTGAGTTTCAAAAAGAGAAGTGGCAATTTGCAGTGTGGGAAGGACCCCCTCTCACGCGCAACAGCGCTCGGAGTCTTGTGTTTTAAACAGCAGACACATGGGAGATGTAAAAAGCAAGGATTTCCCTTCCCTACAATGCTCACTTGGCATTACGTCATCCCGTAACTTCTCCACTAGTGGGAAGTGGGCAGTGTGAGCAGCGCACATCGATGTGCCGCTGTCACTGCAGTCCGGGAAAGAACGGACCGCCTGTGCCAGGGCGCAAAACAGAGCCCGAGAGCGATCCGTTTCGAGGCCCCTTAAAAAACTGCTGGTGCTCCGCACCGGTGAGACCCGGCCCACTTAAAGCCCTGGGTTGCTATAATGCTGTGAAAGACATCCCCTCTCTCCCTATCAGACGCACAAATTCATCAGAGTAAGACGACGAGCGCAAGGACACCTGTGGCCTCCTGCTAACACATGCTCCCGCCCCCCCCGCCCCCCCTGGCTGCAGATGACACACCTGAACACATCTCCAGTTCACTACCGAATGCACCCTCAGGGGTGACAATCGTAGGGGAGGATTTTAACTTAGTAATGAACCCCACATTGGACGTCTATAGCACAGCCGCTGCATGGATCACAGGCCCGTCATGGGTGTGTCCATGAACAGAGTAAAACCGAATCAGGGTACGACCGGGTGTGCTGTGCAAGAGAGCCGGGTGACTGCCTCCAGCTTCAAGTAGAACTGAGAAACGTTGTTGTATGTACCCAATGCGCGTCTCTGCCTTGTTCCCCAGGTCTGGGGTCCAGAGTCCTCCCATCGGTATCCTCGAGGCAAATGTAGTGTCCTAGCCTGGACACGTTCTAGTGTTCATCCGTGTGTGTAATATACTATACACCCACCCACCACCTACGTCACTGGGTCAGGTGACTAGGATAATAAAAGGGCCGAGCGCACGTGCTCGTGGCCATTACCCACTACCCCAACCATGTGTCTGCGTCAGTCCTTTACCTAGCATGAGGGCCTAGGGCCCAACATTACACTGGCGACGAGGCGGGTACTTCCACCCGCGTGTGCACGCTCCGCTCGGCGCACCGAAGGAATGTAAACATAGAGGGAGAGAGGACTGCCTTCGGGAGGCCACCCCCTCCGCAAGAAGGCGTGAGGCGCCGAGAAGCCTGCAGGGCAAGGCGGAGCCCGCAGCATGTCCGGTGGCGGCCGGGTGCCCACCCCGAGTCTGGCACCGTGACCCCCGCGTGGGAAGCGCCCCGAAGACAAGCGGACCGATCGGAGCCCACCCGCATCGGCCGTGACCTGCCCGGTGAACGAGGAGAAGTGCGAGCCGTGCGGAGCCCACCCGCATCGGCCGCGACGCCGTGATTCAGCAGGAGGAAGTCGGGTGCCCACCCCGACCCCGTCGAGCCTGCCGCTGTGCCCGGTTCGAAGAGTGGTCCGAGCGGAGCCCACCCACGTCGGCCACGACCCCCTCACAGAGCCTGTATCAAGCGGAGCCTACCCGCGTTAGAAGAAGCCTAGCCGGGCAGAAGGTGAGCCCTTTATGCGAAATGGCGGGGGGCCGCGACAAGAGAGCCTAGCGCGAGAGGAGGATGAGAGTGGCGGCCGTCCACTTCCCCGCGAGGAAGATTTGAACTCGGCCCAGAAGCGAAGGCAGCAGTTCCAGGGAGCCGCGCGGATCTCGCTAATTGCGGTTGCAATGTGAAGCTGCGTTGGGGGAATCAGTGTCTGGTTAGTGGCCGCATAGAGGCGAACGCACAGTGCCCCAAGAAGCAGACGCGACGAGCGAAGGTCCCCGCCCCTACCAGCACCGGCGCGGGGACGTGAATCACTGCCACTGTCCTGCTACGGCGTAAACACCGGAGGCGGATCCCACCCGCGAAGGAGCAGCGCGACAAATGGAACCAGCGGGTGCCTACCCCGCATAGGGACAAGCATGCCGACACACACCCCCCCCTCATCACAGTAAGACGACGAGCGCAAGGACACCTGTGGACACCTACTAACACATGCTTCCCCCCTGGCTGCAGATGACACACCTGAACACATCTCCAGTTCACTACCGAATGCACCCTCAGGGGTGACAATCGTAGGGGAGGATTTTAACTTAGTAATTAACCCCACATTGGACGTCTATAGCACAGCCGCTGCATGGATCACAGGCCCGTCATGGGTGTGTCCATGAACAGAGTAAAACCGAATCAGGGTACGACCGGGTGTGCTGTGCAAGAGAGCCGGGTGACTGCCTTCAGCTTCAAGTAGAACTGAGAAACGTTGTATGTACCCAATGCGCGTCTCTGCCTTGTTCCCCAGGTCTGGGGTCCAGAGTCCTCCCATCGGTATCCTCGAGGCAAATGTAGTGTCCTAGCCTGGACACGTTCTAGTGTTCATCCGTGTGTGTAATATACTGTACACCCACCCACCACCTACGTCACTGGGTCAGGTGACTAGGATAATAAAAGGGCCGAGCGCACGTGCTCGTGGCCATTACCCACTACCCCAACCATGTGTCTGCGTCAGTCCTTTACCTAGCATGAGGGCCTAGGGCCCAACATTACACTGGCGACGAGGCGGGTACTTCCACCCGCGTGTGCACGCTCCGCTCGGCGCACCGAAGGAATGTAAACATAGAGGGAGAGAGGACTGCCTTCGGGAGGCCACCCCCTCCGCAAGAAGGCGCGAGGCGCCGAGAAGCCTGCAGGGCAAGGCGGAGCCCGCAGCATGTCCGGTGGCGGCCGGGTGCCCACCCCGAGTCTGGCACCGTGACCCCCGCGTGGGAAGCGCCCCGAAGACAAGCGGACCGATCGGAGCCCACCCGCATCGGCCGCGACCTGCCCGGTGAACGAGGAGAAGTGCGAGCCGTGCGGAGCCCACCCGCATCGGCCGCGACGCCGTGATTCAGCAGGAGGAAGTCGGGTGCCCACCCCGACCCCGTCGAGCCTGCCGCTGTGCCCGGTTCGAAGAGTGGTCCGAGCGGAGCCCACCCACGTCGGCCACGACCCCCTCACAGAGCCTGTTTCAAGCGGAGCCTACCCGCGTTAGAAGAAGCCTAGCCGGGCAGAAGGTGAGCCCTTTATGCGAAATGGCGGGGGGCCGCGACAAGAGAGCCTAGCGTGAGAGGAGGATGAGAGTGGCGGCCGTCCACTTCCCCGCGAGGAAGATTTGAACTCGGCCCAGAAGCGAAGGCAGCAGTTCCAGGGAGCCGCGCGGATCTCGCTAATTGCGGTTGCAATGTGAAGCTGCGTTGGGGGAATCAGTGTCTGGTTAGTGGCCAGATAGAGGCGAACGCACAGTGCCCCAAGAAGCAGACGTGACGAGCGAAGGTCCCCGCCCCTACCAGCACCGGCGCGGGGATGTGAATCACTGCCACTGTCCTGCTACGGCATAAACACCGGAGGCGGAGCCCACCCGCGAAGGAGCAGCGCGACAAATGGAACCAGCGGGTGCCTACCCCGCATAGGGACAAGCATGCCGACACACACCCCCCCCTGCCGCGCGAGGACTGCAGGAAGCTGCCGCGGGCAGGGAGGGCGATTCGAAGATAAGGAATGGCCGCCGCCGGCCATGAAGACATGCCCCACATCGCAGGACCTCCAACAGCGCTCACAAGAGAGGTAAGCGGCCAGCGCCGCCAAAAGAAAACTAAACTGGATGCGCGATGGCACTGACTGCCACCATGCCCATAGTGATGCCTCATCCCCCGGCCAGCTCATTGGAAATCCCTGTGCCCTCCTGCCTCCACATAAATAAAAGTAAAACAGACTTACCTGCTAGCTGGTGGTGTCCTGCACTCCGCTGTTCTGCCTGGCTCCAGCTCCCCTCCACAGCCCGAGTGAAGCCTGGAAAAGGGAAGACAACAGGGCAGAAAGTTCAGGCAGCCAAGAAGGGTGCTGCTGCATGGAGAAAGCAACACTGCCATCTGGTGGCCACTGGTGGTACTGCACCCATAGGAAAATAAACAAGCCTGCAGCAAGACAAGGAGGAAGATAGAAAAGGGTCAAGCCACATCCACCCCTGCGAGGATCGCGCTGTCGCCGCATCAAGTGGAACGAACCCTCGAGAGAGCGAACGGACTCAGCGCAGATGTACCCCGGACGCGGAAGGTACACAGCAGCGCCTACAGAAGAGGAACCCACTGAAGAGGATGGGCGCAGCAAGTATCCGACACTGACGGTGTAGGAGAGTAGGGTCTGCTATCCTATGGTCACCCCAAATTTTTGCTTTTTGCTTCACTGGTTTTTGACATATTGAGGCTGTGGGCCTGCCAATCAGACCCCCAGCCTGCTGTTCTCTCTACTAAATTTACACTATGCACCCTAGGTGCATAACCAATTGGAAGTGGATCACCCTGTGAGCCCCTGTACCAGTGTACACTAGGTACCCAGGGCATTGGTGTATCTAAGGCCTGCCAGGGGCTGCAGCATGTATTATGCCACCCCAGGCCTGGCCTAACAAATTTGACACAACTGGCTGATCACTCAGGTTGGTGTAACCACCTCTTACTTAGGTGTAGTATACCTATACCTAACCTTAAATGGGACACATGTTAACCTATCAGTCACTCCTATGGCAGGCCTTAACAATCCTGAAGGCAGAGTGCTTGGTTCCATGTGAGATTGTGCTCTGGCATGAGCTGAGCCTGTCTGCAGCGGTCGGAACAACTTCCTTCTACTGTTTCCAGATATCGTCATACCATATACTCTTAAGTGCATTATGAACCTTGCGGTTAAATGCTATCTTTGGTTTGGCTTTATCAAAACATGTCGAGTAAGGTGTCATACGAATTGGAATACTAACCCTCGCCAATTCTGGCGACGGGGTTAGCATTCCACCCTTCTAGAGGGACACGACATGTACAGTACCTGAAACCCGGGTAAAATCGGACATAGCCTCAGCTCCACAAAATGGATGCTGCCACCACAGACACAAGTCTGCCCTCCTGCTGCTGGGAGTCCTTCCAGCTTGGGAGGTGTGGACAAAGGGTTTGCTGCCAGGGGAGGTGCGTGCACCACCCCAGACAGGATTTTGTGTATTGGTCAGGTAGGGCTTGAAAGGAATCAGACATGCCTGAGGCTCACAAGGAGCCTCGGTGCATATGCCAGTTCAATCCGGTCCTGGGGCACACCAGCCCTGGACCTGGGGCGAGCTGGACAAAGGATTGGGGGTGTAACCACCCCCCTTCCTGGTCCCACCCTTAGGGAGGGACCTAGCAGGTAGTCCGGCCCCTAGAATCCGCTTAAAGGTAGGAGCTGTGTCCTAAGACTTCAGACATCCTGGAATCAACTTAACCACAAGAAGAAGACGGGAACTTCGACGCTCTGCTGCACAGAGGACTGAAGGAAATCTCCCCTATGGTCAGGGATTGACCATCTTGCTAACGCAAGCACCAACCAGCTATTGAACGTCTGCTTTGCCGCCGCCTCCTGACGGAGCCCGAGCCCAGAGCCCGACAAGACTTGGACCTCCAGACCTCTCACAGCCCGATCCACAGTCCCTGCAAAGAAGGAACCCGTGGAGGCACCGAGATACGTGGAGCCAGCCATCTTGGAAGACCGACGACAAGCTGCAAGCGCAACGACAGAGGCTCCCTCCAAGTTGTGCTTTGGGTCCTGAGAAGCCCAACCATCGAGCAGCATCTGCACCAAAGGTGAGCCCTCCAGCATCTCCACGATCTGCGTGGGGCCCCTCTGCACTTTGCATCTCGACACGCCTGCCCGGTCCCTGGCCCGTTGGCTAGTGGCCATTTTGGCGACGAAACTTGAAACTAACGACACTGGTCTGGTTGCTCCAGACTGGCCCTAGCTGCTCCCCAAAAGAACAGCCCCTCTGACCTTGCTGGTCAGAACAATCAGCTTTCCTCTCTTTCCACGACTCCTGCCTTTGCCAAGGCTTGTTTGCTTCTTTTGAGTCGCCGACGCCGCCGACAGCGAGAGCCTGCGTGGGACAGCTCGTGAACCGACTCCTGGACGTCGTCGACCTTCAGGGACCACGTGGCTGCGGAGACAAGCTACCCTTCACCACCTGTTTGCACCCGACATCGCCTGGTACCTACCTGGTGCCACGCCGGTCACTGGCTAGTGACTGTGAACACTGTCCCCTCTGCTTTCAGGTCTTCTACAACTCCGATCCACTCTTGGATCCACCGCATCTCTTCTGGACCGACCGCCTGCAGCATCTTTGTCATCAGGCTCCATTGAATCGATAGAAGAAACCCGACGCACTTCGAGACCTATGCACCCGCTTCCTGTGGGTGAGGTAAAGCTGGCACTCCGGTGCCCAAGTGTAGAGAATCATCTCTAGTGTCTGTGTTTCAAATCTTAAGATCGTAGTCCATTCAGAAGACCCTTTCTGCAGTAACTTTGTAACTTTTACGCACCCATTGAAAATCTATGGGAGCCCGCGTGTAACTTTCCTCACTGCACACGCGACCCGTGGACCTCCTGGTCACTAACTGAAGTTAGCTCCTTGTAGGCCCAGCGATTCTAGAGGCCCTAGGCCTTTTCACTTTCCTGTTCGTGGTATTTATACCACTATTTTAGTATATGGTTTGAGTGGCCACCAGGGCCCATCCATATAAAGTGCAACTTCTGTATATTATAACATTGTCTTGTTTAACGATTTGTGCTCCTGTGCTCATAAAGAGTCTAGGGGATACTTTGAGAAATAAATACATATATATTTTCAATATATATCTGTGTGGTGTCCTTTCATTGGTATAAAGGGGGGTTGCATTTGGTAAAACAGCCTGCTTAACACGCTTTAACGAGTTTAGCCTCAAAGACTGCTTAGCCTACGCTACCACTAGGGCAGCTAGTACGAAAAGGTTGACTTACAACCACACCATAAGGGTTGCTTGGCATGGTACAAGGTGGTCACTTTAACTAGTGAACATCATATACCAGGCCAACTTCTCACATTGGTGAGCAGCGGTTGGATTTGAGCTTGCTGTGTTTTACCATTGTAATCTCTTGGTTACCAATTGAAAGATCACATAGGTACCTGTAGGTACATATAAAACAAGATAGATATACTTAAGTTCTACTGAACTTAGTTGTTGTAGAGCAAAGGGAGTAGCACACCCTGACTACAACTACTAGATAGGTTTAGTAGGTAAGCCCAAGTGTAGGTAGATTGCAACACATCCACCCACACTTGAGAGCAATGGAGGGGGCAGAGGGGTCCAAGGTACCCATCTCTGTCGAGAGTGACCCCCAGAGGGCACCAACTCTCTTTGCTACCCTAAATCAAAATGAGCTCAGGCAGTTGGCAAATATCAGGGGCCTTAAACAGCCCAAGAATCCTACTTCTGCTGAACTCAGAGAGCTTTTACAAGCTGATGAAGATCAGAGAGCTCTCAAGAAAGCCTCCCAGTTAGGCCCCTTAGGGACTGGAACAGGAGGCCCCCCTTCTGAAGATGCTACTGAGGTACCCCTGTCCAATAGTCACCCCTTAGATGAGATTCATACTACAGAGGATGAAAGTGAGAAGGGTACTGATACAGAAGGTAGTGAGGATGAAGGGAGAAAAAGCCCAGTGCCAAGTGTTATACGTGGCCCAGCTAACCTAAGGCTATTGGGGACTGACAATGGGATCATCCCATTGGATCTCCCCAGTGGACTTAACCAGGGGCTTGGGAGGCAAAGGAATCACTCAGGTGACTCTAATGCTTCTCATGCCTCTAGAGGCTCTCAAGGCCACTCCAGGAGAAGGATGACCACCCCTCAGAGGAGGGAGCATGAGGCCAGAATGCAGGAAGCTCAGCTGAGAATCAGGAAACAGGAGCTAGAAGTAGCTCTCATGGAAGAGAAACTGAGTAAGGCTAGGCAACCTAAAGAGAGTGGGTCTATACCCACTGGTGGCAGCATTGTCCCTAAGGACAAGGATAGGGTTTTTGACAATAGGAACCTGTCCAAGGTTGTGCCCCCCTACAAAAGTGGGGATGACATCCACAAATGGATGACTGCTCTTGAGAGAGCCTGCAAAGTGCAGCAGGTTCCTGAAGACCAGTGGGCAGCAATCCTCTGGCTCTCCTTTGAAGGAAGAGGCAGAGACAGACTCCTCACTGTTAGGGAGGAGGATGTCAGAAACTACAGAGTCCTGAAGAGTGTCCTAGTTGATGGGTTAGGCTTAACCACTGAACAGTACAGGTTAATGTTCAGAGACACCCAGAAGACACAGACTCAGGACTGGTCTGAATATGTTGAATGTGCCACTAAGGCTTTGGAGGGTTGGTTGCTGGGAAGTAAGGTATCTGATTATACAGGATTGTACAATTTGATGATGAGAGAACAGATTTTAAATAACTGTCAGAACCAGCAACTGCATCAACACTTGGTTGACTCAGATCTGACCTCTCCCCAAGAATTGGGAAAGAAGGCAGACAAATGGGTCAGAACCAGGGTTAAGCAAAAGAACCAGAACCAGGGCCAAGGGGGTGATCAGAAGAAAACAGACCAAAAGGGTGGAGATCAGAAATCTAAAGACCAGAAGTCTTCAACAGGGCCCCGAACTAGTACTAACGAGGGTGGGTCCCAGCCAAAAGGGAAGAAGAAAGAAGGTCCAAAGAAACCCTGGTGCAAACATTGCAAGAATACAACTCACTGGACTAGTGATTGTAGGAAGGGTGGAGCCCCCAACACTGTTGCCCCTAAGGCACCTGCTCCCAGTACTACTGTTAGCAGTGTTGGTCCCCAAACAAAGGGTGTAGTGGGAATCACTATGGGAACTGAAGGAGATTCTGACTTAGACAGAACCCTGACACAGGCAGTCTTGATCTGTGATGGGGACATGGATTTGTCCCTGACTGTGAGCCCCAGTAACCTGGGCAAGTACAGACAGACTCCTTTAATTAATGAAAAAGTGGCTCAAGCCTACAGGGACACATGTGCCAGTGTCACTATGGTGACACCAGGCTTTGTGGACCCTGGACAGTACATACCAGGTGAGAATTACCTGGTGACCAATGCCAGCAATGCCACTACTTCACATAGTGTGGCAGTTGTTAACTTCTCATGGGGAGGGGTAACTGGCCTCAAAAGGGTTGTGGTTAGTGCAGACCTCCCAGTAGAATGTTTGTTGGGCAATGACCTAGAGAGTTCTCTATGGTCAGAAGTGGAGTACAGGACACATGCAGAGATGTTAGGTATATCACCACATGTCCTTGCTGTGACCAGGTCACAGGCCAAAAAGTGCCTTACTGAACCACAGGTCTTGGATCCTGGAACAATGGACCAAGCACCTACCAAGAAGAAGAACAGGAGGGTTAAGGCAGTGCCTTCCCCCCTGCCTCAAGGTGATGATCAGCCTTCCCAGGAAGATGATCTAGAGGACCCTGAAGGAACTGTCCCTGAAGAGCTTGAACCTGATCAGGTTGAGTTTCTGGGGACAGGGGGACCTTCCAGGGCTGACTTGGGGCAGGCTCAGTTAACCTGTCCATCTCTTGAACCCCTCAGACAGCTGGCTGCTGCTGAGGCTGCTGGGAATGCTCAAGGTACCCATAAAGTGTATTGGGATGAAGGGCTCCTTTATTCAGAGGCTAGAGACCCCAAGCCTGGTGCAACCAGGAGGTTGGTTATACCTCTGCAATTTAGGGGCTTCCTTCTTACCTTGGCCCATGATATTCCTTTAGCAGGACACTTAGGCCAGAACAAGACTTGGGACAGGCTTGTCCCTCACTTTCACTGGCCTCACATGAATGAAGATACCAAGGAGTTTTGTCGCTCCTGTGTGACCTGCCAAGCCAGTGGCAAATCAGGTGGCACAACAAAGGCCCCCCTAATACCACTACCTGTGGTGGGGGTCCCCTTTGAAAGAGTGGGAATAGATATAGTGGGTCCCATGGATCCTCCCACTGCATCTGGGCACAGATTTATACTGGTGGTAGTGGATCATGCCACCAGGTATCCAGAGGCAATTCCCCTTAGGACCACTACAGCTCCTGTTGTGGCCAGGGCCCTGCTGGGAGTATTCTCCAGAGTGGGGTTTCCTAAGGAGGTGGTTTCTGACAGAGGTACCAACTTCATGTCAGGATACTTGACAGCTATGTGGAAGGAATGTGGTGTCAACTACAAGTTCACCACCCACAATGCAATGGGCTTGTTGAGAGATTCAACAAGACCCTAAAGGGTATGATCAAAGGATTACCTGAAAAGCTCAGGCGAAGATGGGACATCCTTCTACCCTGCCTTCCGTTTGCTTACAGAGAGGTCCCACAAAAGGGGGTTGGCTACAGCCCCTTTGAATTGTTGTTTGGGCACCCTGTAAGAGGCCCACTGTGTTTAGTGAAGGAAGGATGGGAGTTACCTCTCAAAAAGCCTAAGCAAGACATAGTGGACTATGTACTTGGTCTCCGCTCCAGGATGGCTGAGTATATGGAGAAGGCATCCAAAAACCTTGAGGCAAGCCAGGCCTTACAGAAAGCTTGGCATGACCAAAAGGCTGTCTTGGTTGAGTTTCAGCCAGGACAGAAGGTATGGGTGTTGGAGCCAGTAGCCCCAGCAGCACTCCAAGACAAATGGTCTGGACCCCATACAATCCTGGAAAAGAAGGGAGAGGTTACCTACTTGGTGGACCTAGGAACTCCCAGGAGTCCCCACAGGGTACTCCATGTTAACAGGTTAAAAGCATATGTTGACAGGGCAGACATGGGCTTGCTCATGGCTACAGATGAGGGACAGGAGGAAGAGAGTGACCCTCTCCCAGACCTGTTGTCTCAGAACCCTGAGGATGGCTCAGTTGAAGGAGTGACCCTTGGAGGCAACCTCACTGATCATCAACAGATTGAATGTAGACAGGTTCTACAATCATTTCAACACATGTTTTCCTTGATACCTAGCCAAACTGACTGGTGTACCCATGTGGTGGACACTGGTGACAGTCTGCCTGTGAAGAACAAGCTTTACAGACAACCTGACCACGTCAGGGACTGTATAAAGGCTGAGGTACACAACATGCTGGAATTAGGTGTCATTGAACCCTCAGAGAGCCCCTGGGCTAGCCCAGTGGTTCTGGTCCCCAAACCTCACACCAAAGACGGCAAGAGAGAGATGAGGTTTTGTGTGGATTACAGAGGACTCAATGCTGTCACCAGGACAGATGCACATCCTATTCCAAGTGTAGATGAGCTCATAGACAAACTAGCTTCTGCTAAGTTTTTGAGCACATTTGACTTGACAGCTGGCTATTGGCAAATCAGATTAGCTGAGGAGTCTAAGGCCAAAACAGCATTCTCAACCCCAGGTGGGCATTATCAATTTTTGGTGATGCCCTTTGGTCTGAAGAATGCACCTGCCACCTTCCAAAGGTTGGTGAATCAAGTCCTTACTGGGTTGGGTGACTTTTGTGCAGCATATCTTGATGACATTTCTGTCTTTAGCTCCACCTGGGAGGATCACCTGGTCCACCTGAAGAAGGTACTTGAGGCTCTGCAAAAGGCAGGCCTCACTATCAAGGCTACTAAGTGCCAGATAGGGCAGAGTAAGGTTGTGTATTTGGGCCACCTTGTAGGTGGAGGCCAAGTTCAACCACTGGAGAGTAAGATACAATCCATCAAGGACTGGTCTCCTCCAACCACCCAGACTCAAGTTCGAGCTTTCTTGTGCTTGACTGGGTACTACAGGAAGTTTGTTAAGAACTATGGGTCCATTGTGACTCCTCTTAATGATCTGACATCCAAGAAGATGCCCAAAAAGGTTCAGTGGACAGTAAGCTGTCAAAAGGCATTTGATGACCTGAAGAAGGCCATGTGCTCTGCACCTATCCTGAAAAGTCCTGACTACTCCAAAGAGTTTATTGTCCAAACAAATGCTTCTGAGTTGGGTGTGGGAGCTGTGCTGTCACAACTTAATGTAGATGGTCAAGACCAACCCATTGCTTTCATTAGCAGAAGGTTGACCCCCAGAGAGAAGAATTGGTCAGCTATTGAGAGGGAGGCCTTTGCTGTGGTGTGGGCCCTGAAGAAGCTGAGGCCATACTTGTTTGGCACTCACTTCAAGATTCAGACCGACCATAAGCCCCTCTTATGGCTAAATCAGATGAAGGGTGAAAACCCCAAACTGCTTAGGTGGTCCATTTCCCTACAGGGTATGGACTTTACAGTGGAGCACCGGCCAGGTACAGACCATGGGAATGCAGATGGTCTCTCCAGGTACTCCCACTTAGGACATGAAGACGAGACTGGTCAAGGCTAGTTTAATGTCCCTGCGTTTGGGGGGGGGGGGGTGTAGGAGAGTAGGGTCTGCTATCCTATGGTCACCCCAAATTTTTGCTTTTTGCTTCACTGGTTTTTGACATATTGAGGCTGTGGGCCTGCCAATCAGATCCCCAGCCTGCTGTTCTCTCTACTAAATTTACACTATGCACCCTAGGTGCATAACCAATTGGAAGTGGATCACCCTGTGAGCCCCTGTACCAGTGTACACTAGGTACCCAGGGCATTGGTGTATCTAAGGCCTGCCAGGGGCTGCAGCATGTATTATGCCACCCCAGGCCTGGCCTAACAAATTTGACACAACTGGCTGATCACTCAGCTGGGGTAAGTTGGTGTAACCACCTCTTACTTAGGTGTAGTATACCTATACCTAACCTTAAATGGGACACATGTTAACCTATCAGTCACTCCTATGGCAGGCCTTAACAATCCTGAAGGCAGAGTGCTTGGTTCCATGTGAGATGGTGCTCTGGCATGAGCTGAGCCTGTCTGCAGCGGTCGGAACAACTTCCTTCTACTGTTTCCAGATATCGTCATACCATATACTCTTAAGTGCATTATGAACCTCGCGGTTAAATGCTATCTTTGGTTTGGCTTTATCAAAACATGTCGAGTAAGGTGTCATACGAATTGGAATACTAACCCCTCGCCAATTCTGGCGACGGGGTTAGCATTCCACCCTTCTAGAGGGACACGACATGTACAGTACCTGAAACCCGGGTAAAATCGGACATAGCCTCAGCTCCACAAAATGGATGCTGCCACCACAGACACAAGTCTGCCCTCCTGCTGCTGGGAGTCCTTCCAGCTTGGGAGGTGTGGACAAAGGGTTTCCTGCCAGGGGAGGTGCGTGCACCACCCCAGACAGGATTTTGTGTATTGGTCAGGTAGGGCTTGAAAGGAATCAGACATGCCTGAGGCTCACAAGGAGCCTCGGTGCATATGCCAGTTCAATCCGGTCCTGGGGCACACAAGCCCTGGACCTGGGGCGAGCTGGACAAAGGATTGGGGGTGTAACCACACCCCTTCCTGGTCCCACCCTTAGGGAGGGACCTAGCAGGTAGTCCGGCCCCTAGAATCCGCTTAAAGGTAGGAGCTGTGTCCTAAGACTTCAGACATCCTGGAATCAACTTAACCACAAGAAGAAGCCGGGAACTTCGACGCTCTACTGCACAGAGGACTGAAGGAAATCTCCCCTATGGTCAGGGAGTGACCATCTTGCTAACGCAAGCACCAACCAGCTATTGAACGTCTGCTTTGCAGCCGCTTCCTGCCGGAGCCCGAGCCAAGCGCCCGACAAGACCTGGACCTCCAGACCTCTCACAGCCCGATCCACAGTCCCTGCAAAGAAGGAACCCGTGGAGGCACCGAGACACGTGGAGCCAGCCATCTTGGAAGACCGACGACAAGCTGCAAGCGCAACGACAGAGGCTCCCTCCAAGTTGTGCTTTGGGTCCTGAGAAGCCCAACCATCGAGCAGCATCTGCACCAAAGGTGAGCCCTCCAGCATCTCCACGATCTGCGTGGGGCCCCTCTGCACTTTGCATCTCGACACGCCTGCCCGGTCCCTGGCCCGTTGGCTAGTGGCCATTTTGGCGACGAAACTTGAAACTAACGATGCTGGTCTGGTTGCTCCAGACTGGCCCTAGCTGCTCCCCAAAAGAGCAGCCCCTCTGACCTTGCTGGTCAGAACAATCAGCTTTCCTCTCTTTCCACGATTCCTGCCTTTGCCAAGGCTTGTTTGCTTCTTTTGAGTCGCCGACGCCGCCGACAGCGAGAGCCTGCGTGGGACAGCTCGTGAACCGACTCCTGGACGTCGTCGACCTTCAGGGACCACGTGGCTGCGGAGACAAGCTACCCTTCACCACCTGTTTGCACCCGACATCGCCTGGTACCTACCTGGTGCCACGCCGGTCACTGGCTAGTGACTGTGAACACTGTCCCCTCTGCTTTCAGGTCTTCTACAACTCCGATCCACTCTTGGATCCACCGCATCTCTTCTGGACCAACCACCTGCAGCATCTTTGTCATCAGGCTCCATTGAATCGATAGAAGAAACCCGACGCACTTCGAGACCTATGCACCCGCTTCCTGTGGGTGAGGTAAAGCTGGCACTCCGGTGCCCAAGTGTAGAGAATCATCTCTAGTGTCTGTGTTTCAAATCTTAAGATCGTAGTCCATTCAGAAGACCCTTTCTGCAGTAACTTTGTAACTTTTACGCACCCATTGAAAACCTATGGGAGCCCGCGTGTAACTTTCCTCACTGCACACGCGACCCGTGGACCTCCTGGTCACTAACTGAAGTTAGCTCCTTGTAGGCCCAGCGATTCTAGAGGCCCTAGGCCTTTTCACTTTCCTGTTCGTGGTATTTATACCACTATTTTAGTATATGGTTTGAGTGGCCACCAGGGCCCATCCATATAAAGTGCAACTTCTGTATATTATAACATTGTCTTGTTTAACGATTTGTGCTCCTGTGCTCATAAAGAGTCTAGGGGATACTTTGATAAATAAATACATATATATTTTCAATATATATCTGTGTGGTGTCCTTTCATTGGTATAAAGGGGGGTTGCATTTGGTAAAACAGCCTGCTTAACACGCTTTAACGAGTTTAGCTTCAAAGACTGCTTAGCCTACGCTACCACTAGGGCAGCTAGTCCGAAAAGGTTGACTTACAACCACACCATAAGGGTTGCTTGGCATGGTACAAGGTGGTCACTTTAACTAGTGAACATCATATACCAGGCCAACTTCTCACAGACGGGCTAAGGATGCAGAAGCACACCCAGTGGCGCCAAGAAGCCACCGCAACAGGAAACCCCACGGCGCAAGGAGCAACGCGACACTGAAGATGTACCGCGACGGTACGAAGAGAAGCATGCACCAGCGCTCGACAATTCAGCAAACACAGGTAGTCACACGATGTGGCGCACCTCGTGAACACAGGTAGTCACACGACGTGACGCACCTCGTGAAGCCGACCAGCCAAATGGTCGCACCACAAAGGCCAAGCCGACCAGCCACATAGTCGCACCACAAAGCCAACCCGCCAGGGGTTGCACAAGGAGGTGACCGACGCACGGGTCAGCGAATCTACGACCAGCCAAATGGTCGCACCGCAAAGCCAACCCGCCAGGGGTTGCACAAGGAGGTGACCGACGCACGGGTCAGTGAATCTATGAAACAAAGGTCTGACTGAAGACCGAAGGTATCCTGCCAGTGATCGGCAGCGCGGACCGTCCAGTGGTCCAAGAAGCCCAAGAAGAACGAAGAGGACCAAGAGTATGGCCCCACGAACTTCAACAACCAAAGTAACTGGTGAAAAGGAGAAGACGAAGAGGAGGTCACGACCCTAACTCGGAATGCTGAGGAAGATGGAGAGAGTGTCCTCGGACGAGGACAAGACCAGGGGGAACACGTGCAGAGTGCGCGCGCTGCATGGAGAAGCCTGGCCAGACCAAGTGGAGAACAGAAACGGTCCAGAGTAGGTCGTGAAGCGAAGGGAAGAAGATATCGGAGTGGCACGGTTGCCACTACAAGAAAAGAAGGAAGATGACATCGGAGTGGCACGTCTGCCACCAAAAGGAAAAAGGGGAAAGAAAGAGATCTGAGTGGCACGGAGAAAAGAATCGAGGAAAGAGAGAGGAGTGTGGCAAGACTACTCACATCCCGAAGATAAGGAAGCCGACAAGTGCCAGAACATGGAGAGCAAGTCCTGAGAACACCCGTGGCACGGAGAGAAGACCATCTGCTTGGCGATGCTTTCAGCACACCTGGGATCTGCAGAGGTGAGCAGGCCGGACCGTTCGGAACACCCACCTTTGGGGTCACACGGACACTGGACAACGCCAGCCGTGGTGACTCAGGGGCAAAGGCCTCAGAGATGCCAGTGAGAGAGAGCATCCCCGCGACGAGAGATGGTCATCAGCCGCCCTTCAGCGAAGGTCCCAGGAGGATGAAGACATCGCGCGCAAAGACAGGAGCCAACAGCTACCCTCCAGGTCTGACTGTGGAATCTGAGGTGAGACTTGTCGTCTCCTCCGCACCCGCACTTATCGGCATGGGAGTAACACGATACAGGACACTCAACCCAGGACAGATCTGATGAAGAGGGCCTCAGGGATATCCCGTGGCAGGGGAACACCTGCGAGAGAGGCATCATGGTGAGAGGGGTGCCTTGCAACTAATCCGTCTTTTGCCAAAACAGAATACACGCCACAGATGAAAAGAGGACAGGACGGAAAGATGAACGGCAACAGCTAGCGGTGAACCACAAGAACTTCAACTGCGTTTGTCGCCATGGAAGTAAAGTGAAGAAAAGACTGTGAGTACAACTTCAAGGCAGAGTCGTCAACGGACTAGATCCATCGAGCACCCATGGCTGGTGCCACAGTAAACTGGTGGTCTCCGCGACAAGAAGAACATCGTCTGGGACCCCAAGCAGCGGAGGCGTAAGAGACTCTACAGAAGTTTTGGTCACTGTCTTACATATGTATGGGTTTTCTTTTCCCACAGGTTGAACTTTGACTGTGGGTTTTCGTCATTAAAAATTGGGAGGGATGTAGTGTCCTAGCCTGGACACGTTCTAGTGTTCATCCGTGTGTGTAATATACTATACACCCACCCACCACCTACGTCACTGGGTCAGGTGACTAGGATAATAAAAGGGCCGAGCGCACGTGCTCGTGGCCATTACCCACTACCCCAACCTAGTGTCTGCGTCAGTCCTTTACCTAGCATGAGGGCCTAGGGCCCAACATTACAGCAAAGAAGACAGCGCAGGCGAGTAACTGATTCCACAATACTTCTGTACCTCCGCCGTGAATATACAAAGAGGCGCGCAGGGAATTAGCGCTCAAAGGGGATCTGGTGCTCAGAAAGGACGGTGCTTGAGCCCTTCCTATGGTATCACGACCGATGGGGAAGGAATACTACACGTGGTTTTCATCCTCCTGTGACCCTTGTGGGGGCCCGTTTCTACCCTCCCTCCAACCCCAGACACTTACTTCGCCACGCACCTGCGTTAGCCACGCATCTCCACGTGCGTGGTTGGAGGCGTTGGCGGAGCTGCGGGTCACTCTGTTTGGGGGGGGGGTCTTCGGCGTCTTTCCGGGGATGGAAGAGACCGTGTCATCCTTGCTGGGGTCACCGGTGTCTCCGTGTTCCGGGACATCGGACGGCTTCTCCTTTGCAGTCCATGGTGCGGGTTTCACAGAGGCTTCCTGGTGGGTTCCTCCTTGGCGTTCTTCTCGCGATGTGTGCGCACCTTCCGGGCCCGGCTGCAGAGTCAAATAGGCACCCACCCTCCAGGGCCAAAGGGCAAGTCCCGTCCCCTCGTGCCCCATGGTGTGGTGTTTAAAGACCATGCACTTCCCTTTACCCTGTGAATGTACACAAAGCGGGTCTTTTGACGTCCGAGCGGGAGAGAAGGGCCATGGCACATGGGCGTGAAAGCCCTCCTCCCCGTCACAAGGCCCTAAGCAAGTGGGCCTCGTGCTGATATCTGCAACCCTCCCAGCTTAGCAGCAATCGGTCGCGTGCAATAAATATTCAGTCCACACCAGTTTTTGGGGAGACAGTTCGCTGCAGGTTTATTTTCATACATGAAGTATGCCAACGTGTGGGGTCAACTTACAGGTGATCCAAGGGCAGGCAGCGGTGGCTAACCTAAGCTGCCTGCCCGCCTGATGAGCCAAACTGCACCGTGGCCAACCCAATCGGTGCTACCCTTTTCTGGGGATGTCCCCCTTAATTCCGGTGGATCACCAGTCCATGACTTTACTCACGCCTGTTAGGAGCGGAGCGTTGCAAAGCAAGCCCCCGGTTGCTCAGGCTTACAACCGCCCGAATAATAATCCACATTTGTAAAGCGCAAACAATCACCCGTAAGGGTCTCTAGGTGCTGGGGGCCGTCGGGAAGATTAAGCAAGCTATTGCCCAGAGTCACATGGTGCTGGGCTGATCTGCCACCGGCGCCGGGGATCGAACCGTGATCCCCAGATTCCGCAGTCAGTTGCCCTGGCCGCGGCGCCACACCTCTTCCTGAAGGACTAGTGGGGTGTTGATGTTTTCATCCAGGGTCCTGCCGTAAAGACTCATAGGATTTTGGCATAGTATACCCCTGTAGTGCTCCTGAAGAGGGTACCCTTATGTACCAATAAGCCTCCGGATCGCCCCATAACTCCGCCATCACCCTGGATGAGGCAGCCGTCACATTCAGGGCCCCCCTACCATTGCAGGCTCCATAACCTCCTGCAACCCGAAGTTACCAGTCCTTCTAGCCGGACCAAGTTCCTATCCACCTCTGGCAGGTGTACCCGTACCTATTGTAGTACCATGTGGTGTTTTCATTAATGAGGCCACGCCCTGTTTAACGCAAGTCCCTCTGCTTGGTGAGCTTGCACATGTTTCCACTTACCCTTCTGTGGGAATGTTTGAAGGCCTCCCCCTACCTGGCTTCAAGCCATATCCTGTGTGGGATTAAGTTGCCAAACAGCATAAAGCGACCCCCATATCTTGCAGTGCCCAAGAGTTGCCGTATTAACCCCATGTATCTTCCACTGATTTGATTAGCACGCAGCGATCAGATATGTGAGGTCATGGCCACCCAGGTGAGTTTCTACACTCTGTGGTGGGAACATGCCACTGCTAGTGTCTGCTGCAGATTTGTGATCTAACTGCGCTGATGCATGCCCTGCTGTAACAGTGCAACATGGAACCTCAAGGTGTCATAAGTATGTGTTAATAAGTTATCACTTGTGATCAACCCATTCAGTCGTCTTTATCCACTTACTGGCGTTTGACGCTACGTGGCGGACACCCAGGGACCAGTTGGGAACTACTGTTCTCTTCATTAACCACAGTTCTGTGTGATATATTCTTAGGTGCCCTGGTACATAATTGTGCCTTTTTGATGAGGGTTGGCTATACCTTGTTTTTACCCCACACTGCCCAGGCCCTGGGTTCAGTGGTAACCATCTGCAATGCCGGCACACCGACAAGGCGAAATGTTGGTTTCTGCTGTATTTGGTGATCTAATAAATTGTCAGCATTTGTGCTCTGACCACACCTTTAGAATGACAAACTACGCAACCCTCAAAGCTTAATGGCGGTGAGGCGGGTAAACTTTAGCTTAACTGAAGCACCCTGTGACACGCTCACTCATTCATGGAGAGCATATTTTCTACTGACATGGCCACTAAATTTGCGCCGACAGTTCTATTGCTAAAACTATGGGGAACAAATTAATAAAGTGTCAAATCCAGTTTCAGTGAATATTTGTCTTATGTGCATCGCCACGTAAAGTGCCTTGATTTGCTTTGGCCGTATTAAAATCGTTGCTTCCGTCACACTTCGAATTATAAGAACTGTGCTTCATTTTTGCTTTCAAGACTGCTGAGTGTGCCCAACCCAATCACTGCTATTTCTTCACATGTTCTTTTCTTCCTCTGACTGCAAAATGAAGGAGTTATTAGCACCAATCCCATATTTAAATACATAAAATTTAAGCAAAGCCTCCTATTCGCTCTATGTCTTTGGAGGGCCACGAACGATAAGTCAAATACAGAGTCTAAAGGCATATTTGTTTAACTTGGACTCTCCCGCCCATACTTTAATAGATCCTGTTCCCTAGTCAAGTTTGGTGCATCCCACAGCTGGCAAATGTATGGGTCTGCACAGACATGCATCGTAGCACGTGAGGCCCAAGCTGTTTTAGCTGTCCCCTCCTGCAAATTCACCCAGACGAGTTATTCACTGGCAGTGTTCTACTTGTATCCCTTGGACTGGTTATGAATAGCTCTGCGACCGCCTGATTTTCAGGAGTCTTCTCTGTTTCTCTGAAACCAAACATCCCTAGTATGCCAATTCATGGTTATGTGTTTAATGACCTTTTAATTAACCTACCTATTGCAGCTTTACATTTTTTTTCCAACTTGTATTCAACCTGTCTTCAGTTAACCACCAGCATTGTACTGTTCCAGTTGTTTGAACCTTCCCTCGCATCGAAGTCTCCTTCCACGTGGTCTTCACTTTGTGTGAAGTGCACATTATTGCAGATCACAGGTCTCATACGGGTCATGCGTGAGCTACTGGTAGCTTGCGGACACCACTGAAGCTGCTCAGGTCTCATACGGGTCATGCGTGAGCTACTGGTAGCTTGCGGACACCACTGAAGCTGCTCAGGTCTCATACGGGTCATGCGTGAGCTACTGGTAGCTTGCGGACACCACTGAAGCTGCTCAGGTCTCATACGGGTCATGCGTGAGCTATTGGTATCTTGTGGACACCACTCAAGCTGCTCAGGTCTCATACGGGTCATGCGTGAGCTACTGGTAGCTTGCGGACACCACTCAAGCTGCTCAGGTCTCATACGGGTCATGCGTGAGCTACTGGTAGCTTGTGGACACCACTCAAGCTGCTCAGGTCTCATACGGGTCATGCGTGAGCGACTGGTAGCTTGCGGACACCACTGAAGCTGCTCAGGTCTCATACGGGTCATGCGTGAGCTACTGGTAGTTTGCGGACACCACTGAAGCTGCTCAGGTCTCATACGGGTCATGCTTGAGCTACTGGTAGCTTGTGGACACCACTCAAGCTGCTCAGGTCTCATACGGGTCATGCGTGAGCTACTGGTAGCTTGCGGACACCACTGAAGCTGCTCAGGTCTCATACGGGTCATGCGTGAGCGACTGGTAGCTTGCGGACACCACTGAAGCTGCTCAGGTCTCATACGGGTCATGCGTGAGCTACTGGTAGCTTGCGGACACCACTGAAGCTGCTCAGGTCTCATACGGGTCATGCGTGAGCTACTGGTAGCTTGCGGACACCACTGAAGCTGCTCAGGTCTCATACGGGCATGCGTGAGCTACTGGTAGCTTGCGGACACCACTAAAGCTGCTCAGGTCTCATACGGGTCATGCGTGAGCGACTGGTAGCTTGCGGACACCACTGAAGCTGCTCAGGTCTCATACGGGTCATGCGTGAGCTACTGGTAGCTTGCGGACACCACTGAAGCTGCTCAGGTCTCATACGGGTCATGCGTGAGCTACTGGTAGCTTGCGGACACCACTGAAGCTGCTCTCCAAATTGAATCTCAACCTGTCCCTCATTCAGAGGATTTATAAAGAAGACAGCGCTGTTCACATCAGGGCCTTCAGAGTAGAAACCAGCTGACCCAATGGCAGGCCCTCATGCTAAGACACAAACCTTTCATGGCCAGAGCGTGACCATCTGCATGGACAATGAGATTGAACATGTTAAAGGCTCTACTCTACCCGTCAGACCAAGAGTTGGAGTCAGAGCAGAGTCCTCTCAGTGTTGGCCCGAAAGGAGGAGGTATTTGAATGGCTAATGATGCCGGCCATAGTTCTGTGAAAATTGCTGTTGCGTCACATAATGCCAGCGGCCCTGGGGATAAGAGAAGATGGTGATGTTGTGATCAAACGTATGTGTATGTGGGCGTGTTGACATCCGCCAGTTAATTGTTCCAGCACATGTATCATTTGACCACTGGCCCATGTGGGTAAGTGATGAGTATGACACGGCGAGAATTGGATGGGTTTCAATGCAGATCCTCGTCGCTTTCCATGGCTGCAACGGTGAACGACACTTGACTTCTTTCCCTAGATGTTTCTACTCCTGTGTGTGAATTGCTGGTCCCTGGTTTAATTTTTTAGTAACATAGAGCTACATGCATCAAAATTGTAAATTACAAATACCTAATTGCGAATTTCTGAGAATCGCAATTAAGTAATAGCAATTTACACAATGCATGAAACTCAAAGAGTTTCAGATAGCGATTCCTAGGGAGTCACAAATCGCTCTACCTCATTTATGTTAATGAGGTAGATTGCAATTTGCGACCCCCTAGGAATCGCACAAATCACGGGGATGGTGGTCTGCTGAGGTCAGCAGACCACCATGTCCGTGATTGCTTTTAAATAAAGCAATCTTTTTTTGTAAAGCAGCCCGTTTTCCTTGACGTGACAAAGAATAGCCCACGGTTCTGTGCTAGGCTTGTACATTTTAACTTATAAATGCTGTACAAGAGGGTCTCTCAGGCTAGACGTGTCACCCACTAACCTATTAACATTATATGCGTTTGCGATCTGCATGGTACACATTCTTTGCAGCAGTTGTGTTAACCTACTGCGCTAACTTACATGCGTAAAAGCTTCCTCCAGGCAAACCTCTGATCTCTCTAGTAACAAGACACATCACCAGGGTTCTCTTGACCTTTTCACCGGTGCCTGAAAAATGCTGGGGACCGAAAATGAGGCATCAGGAGGTCTTCAAACCATAATATATTGGTACACCCTACACCCCCACCCAAAGTCAGCCCCCAGTGCGGACGCACTGCTCTAGGGCCCACTCTGTTCTCAGGATACCGCTCAGGGGGTGACGCTTCCGTATCGGATTGCTACTGAGGTGACTGCTAGTGTTATCAAGGTGTGAGGCTCTCCAAGTGTCTGTGGTGCTGTGGTGCATGCCAGACTAGGCTCAATGCGTTGCCCTCCCTTCATGGAGGGGAACAGCCTCCTGCCAGTGTACCCCTAAGAAAAGCAGGGGGGATTCAGTGTTGTGCAAAACCACAGTACCAGCTGATATCACTGTGCCCGGCTCCGTGCTGTTCCTCTTCGCCCTCGCGTCGATAAGGTTCCTCGTCGGCCCTGCATGCACCTCAACACCACCAGTGTGGCTCATACCATATGGCTCTATAAGATGTAGACCCCATTCATAAGCTGCATAATGCCCCCAGCACAAACTCTGCCCTGTAGAAGCGGGGCGGCCGTGCCGTGTTCCACCCAGCCCCCAATGGACAGAGGAAGGCAGACTGCAAAACCAAAATAACAGAACACAACCACCGAATGGTGCACGGGGATGTGCCGCATGAAGCACCAAGAGTGCCGCCCTCTTACAGGGGCACATTGCATGCGCTGCGGGCAGTCGCACCTTCCTTGGGTCTCACAGAGATATGGCAGAATAGGTCAGCAAATACTTACTACTCAAATGTACACCCCTTCCATTCACGCACTGACTACATCCTGGCCCATTTGGAGGTATCCACTGCTGTCGTTCAGGTGTGTATCCTCCCAATGGCACTCTCATATCACTTACCTATGTAGCCTCATATCACCCACCTATGCAGCCCCATATCACTCACCTATGTAGCCTCATATCACTCACCTATGTAGCTGTGTCTCGGAGGGGGCGAATAGTGGCCACACAATTGCAGAGTATTTCGAACGCAAGGTAGGCTTGGTTACATTGCAAGCATCCCTCTGGGAAGCATTTAAAGTGGTTGTAAGTGGGTATGGCATGGATTATTCTTGAGGCAAGGATGGGGAGAGTGAGCAAGTGGGGGTGGAGTTGGAGGCACAGATTAGGCAGCTGGAGATACATCCTAGTCATAGGTGGGCAAAGGAAAACCTATACTACTGGAGACATTAAAAACACCCTTAGAGAAAAAGGCTAGATTTGGCCAGCTAGAATATACAAATGGGGAGCTAAAGCAGTAGAGCGACTCTACTGGCTCGCCAACAGGGAGGCGGAGACAAGGTTGGTCCCCTCAATACAGAATCACTGATGCCAGTGGGATGCAGATGCCTTTGCAAAGTACTATGTCTCACAGTATGCTAGGCAGGACCCTTTGCGAATAGAACAAGTGTGCCCAATGTCATTAGGCCTCGCTATGAATGCGCTTTCAAAGGCAGATCACGTGAACTAGACATCCCAGTTACTGCACAAGAGATTCACTTGGCTATCATAGATATGCCCTCTGGTAAAGTCTCTGGACCAAATGGATTCCCACTGGACTTCCTTAAGATGCATCGCTGCTATTACCACATTTGCAGGTACTTGTCGAAGAGGCGTTGTCCACCAGCATGCTGCCGCGCGACCCATGGGGTGCCCTAATCATAGTAACCTGAAATCTGGTAAACCCCTCACTCAGTGCTCCTCATAGCGTCCCATATTGTTGATAAACGTTGAGGCAAAACTTCTTTCCAAAATTCTCCCTACTAGATTGGCTAAAGTGATGCACACCCTAGTACATAGTGACCAAAACATCTTCAAGCCGGGTAGGAACACTAGGTTCTGCCTTCGAAGCCTGCAGGTGCTCGTGGAAGCTGGATGGCCTGGCAGCCCTGCCGCAGTAGATTTCAAGAAAGCTTTCGACACGGTCTATTGTCCCTTTATGCGTCAGGTCCTATGACTGAAAGCATTCGGTTCCCAGGTATTTCACAGGGCTTTATACAGACTCCTGAGCCAAAGTCAGGTTCAATGTCATACCACGGAGTACTGTCCATCACTTCCTCTTAGCACGCTGCATGCGTCAGGGCTGCCCACTTTCACCATTGCTACTTGCGTCTGTGATCGAACCTTTCGGGGAGTAGGTATGCCGGGACGTGCTGCTGATGGGCTTCCAGTGGAAGGAGTAGATAACAACAACACAGCGCAGAGAGGGCTCAAGAACCAGCACCTTTCAGCAGAACCTGGTGTTGGGCACCGTCTTAACTGTCACTCCAGCTGGGTTGAGACCACAACAGGAGCAGCAGAAATGCCTCAACCATGCCCTTTGCATACCACGCCCCTTTACACGCCACAACCACGCCCCTTTACACGCCACAACCACGCCCCTTTACATACCACAACCACGCCCCTTTACATACCACAACCATGCCCTTTACACGCCACAACCACGCCCATTTACATGCCACAACCACGCCCCTTTACCACACTATGGCCCAATCAGCCACCTAATCCTCCACCCCTTCTGTTGTTTCCACCATAGAGCTCACTGGGTGCCCATCGGCCATGCAGCCCATTCAAAGGCATAACGTAGGAAAGCTTTTGTGGAGAGATATTAAGTTATACCTAAAAGAAATGTTATTATATGGGGTGAGATGCTACCCACTGCAGTGGTCAAAGTGGGTGGGATCTGAGGGGCAAGATGTGCCCTTACTTTTATTAACGTTAAAAAAACAGTTCCCCTATTTTTTGTGCAAAGATAGCTGTCCCGGGACGGGTAATTCTGGCAATTGAAATATTTCAGCTGCTGTGTAAGGCAGAGAGTCTTCTGTGGTATGAAGCAGAGGAGGGACAGACACCTGAAGAAGCCTTCCTGCCAGGGTGTCTGCTGCCTAAAAGAGATGTAAATGTGCACAACTGGTTAATCTGCAAACGTAAACGGTGCTTGGAAGCCGGATTGATGACACACATTTATTATTTTGAAATGGTATTGCAAGGGATTTACCTGCTGAGATGTGAAGTGTGTGGTTCTAAAGGACACTTATAAAAAAAACGTACTACTATAAACATCCTGGGTATTAATACCATCTATATTTTGTAAGCCCTTTTTCATCTTAAACCTATATCCGCATTTTATGGCGCTCTTTTTTCTACTGTGTGTAATGCAATTTTGAAATAATGGCTTACATATTTACAGTGCTTTCTGTCACAGACTGGAAACTTTTAGCACTAAACATACACAAGTCACTATTCTCCACTGCACCAACCAGCGTTGAGTTCTGTGGCTCTCTGGTGACACACAGACCTATGCAGAGCATGAACTAATATAGGTTTCATAATGCACGATAGTGCATTTCACACTGATTAACGTAACTTGCATTTATTCTTCATTTAAGCTGTGCGTTATTTTCTATGTAGTTTCCTGAAAATGAAAGAATGAAAAAAAGTTACAGAACATTTTGTTTTTTTTAACCACGCCTTTATCCCGCCCAACGCTCACTCACTCTGCCCCAATTTGTGTGCAGCAACACAGTTACCATACTTTTTTTTAACACACTTTGACCGCTGACCCACCTATGATAATAGCGACCCTTGTCAGGTTGAGCCCTTAAAGTCACTAACTTAACCGGAGCTTAACCCCTTGTAGCTATGGCACAGAGCAGAGAGGTCTATCTTAGAGGTAAGTGTAAAGTATTTATGCAGTACAAAAACAGTGATAAAGTCTAAATACAAAGCAATACAATTCCCAAATGCATTAGAAAAATACAGTAAAATTAAAAAAAACAAGCTGACACCAAAATTGCAAAAATTGAAAAAAGGAACCACAGATATGCATTTTGAAAGTTTTTAGTAGAATTAGAGTCAAAAAGCACAAAGAGCCAATGATTGTCAATGGTCGCGTTAGACCATGACCTAGGCGCCATTTGAGGATGATCACAATGGAGCGCAGGACGGACACACTAGCTAGGTTCTTGGTGAAAGATTTTACCTTCTGATTTAGCCCTTTAAGTCCCAATCCACCTCAGGGGTTCACTTCTAAAGCCCCCGTGGACCTCAGGGGAGGCAGAGGCCAACAGCAGGGTCCAGTCCCTGTCCAATTGCCACTGGTCAGCTGGGTACTTCCAGGAGAGGCCTCTTGCAGCTGGTTCTTTCCCTGTAGCTTACACAGTAAGTCAGCCAATTGACACTTGAGTCCACATCTTTGTTCTGGGTACAAGGGGGGGCAGGTCCAGCTTTTCGGAGCTCCTCTCATATCATAGACAGCACGTCCAGTCCTCTGCTGGGTTCCACAGGTCCAATAGGGTTTTTTAAATGGGTGCCTTGCGGTGTCACATTTATACCTGCCACTAGCTAGTGAGTGGGAGTGACTCATGGGCACACCATAACCAATGTGGTGAAAGTCCTTGGGGCCAATTCTATTCCCCTTGAGCATTTTCAAGATGGCGAAAGTCTTTGGCCACACTAAACTTGGGCCCTGGGGGCTTGTGGTGTGTGTGGGAGCGTACTATGGAAATCCTAGTGTCTGACTTGACCACTGAATAGGATTTTCAATAACTCTTAAACAGCTATTAAAACTATTAAATAACTAATAAAATAGTTCATTTTTTTCTACCTGGTCCCATTTCTGAGATACATTATTAGTACCATATGCTAGGGACGTATGGGCAAGTAAAATATGCCAATTGGGAGCATGCCAATTCGACCATGTTAAATGGGGGAGCACAGGCATTTTACTACTAGATAGCTGGGGTAAAGTGCACAGAGGGGTAAAGTGCACAGAGGGGTAAAGTGCACAGAGGGGTAAAGTGCACAGAGGGGTAAAGTGCACAAAGTTCTAAATCCAGCACAAATACAGGTTCCAGCAAAAGGTGAAAAATCTGGGGTGACTATGCAGAAAAGGTTGATTTCCTACAATACCTAAAAAGTATTTTGTCTGTTGTGACACGCTCCCAACGAATTATTTTTTTATACGTTTTATTAGCATTTTCAAAAAGTCATGCACAGTGTTGGCATTTGTCTGTCCACATGGGACGTGTTCATCATCTCCTCATCATATGCCAGACTCCTGTTGACTCATCCCAACTCATTAATCAACTCATTCTTGGTGCAGAGGTTGGCAACCTCCCCCCATGTCATCACAGACATGGTTTCCCGACCTGGGCTTTAACCTATAAATGATGATTACGTTTGTTTGTCTAATTAGTTCAAGGGGGAAAACCAGCAATACATCACCGAGCATGCATCATGTTGTCACATGAAAGCTCAGGACTGGAAATAGTGTCTGTAATGACATGAACTGAGGTGGCTTCCCAATCAGAGCCCCTGGGTCATGTTACTCCCACAATGATCTAACAAAAACATCTCCTGCTGTTACGTTTATACATTTCAAATAAAGCATCTGATTCGTTGCTCACCCACTCCCTACGTACATGCGGAAGACTTCAAGCCCCCCTAACCCCGGTCTTTTGATTGGGCAAAATACTTCTATTGCTATCTTCAACGTTGCTTGTATCCCTCTCGCATACCCTTTTCCATGCGTTACGGCTGTCCTTTTACTGTGATTTCTTTTTAACATATTAACAATAGTTGAACAACAAAGCTATTAAATCCCAAAAAAGCAACATGCCTATATTGAATTAATTCAGGTCACCCTCTTTGATAATCTGTAACAACTACAAAAATTATAAATTTTCTATTACTTTAAGGGGGCACTATCCTAAATATTGGCCAATTTCTTAGAAGTAATCTTCAATACTCTTAGTCCTACTCATCATCGTCCCAGTCATACTTCATTAGGTGAATCCTACCTCCAAGGCAGGAAACAAAAAGGGGAAAACTAACCCTAATGCCGCCTACCCTCAGTCGGCACTATAGAAGGTAAAGCATTCTCAGCCTCCTCCTGTATCCCCAAGCCCTATGAAAGTCCTGGAAATTGTGGAGCGTAGGTTAGCTGTAATGACTGGGATCAGGAAGAGTAGGACTAGGAGTAAAGAAGATTACTGGTAAGTAAGGAGGCTATTAACGCTACGTCCCTTATTTTCGTTTTTACTTCATAAAGTATACTAAAGTTAGACAAGCCTTTGATATTAAATAGATCAAGGTGAATCATACGCCCCAAACATATTCTAATAATGTAGCTATTCCCAATCCACTTTAAGGAACATGTAACAAAGTTAAACTGCTGTAGATTGCAAAAAAACACCTAACCAAAGTTTCTGTCCATATTACCAATATCCTGGAAACAATAATACCTAATAAATGAGTGTCACAGCTCTTCAAATTACTTAGAGAGTGTAGGAGAGTAGGGTCTGCTATCCTATGGTCACCCCAAATTTTTGCTTTTTGCTTCACTGGTTTTTGACATATTGAGGCTGTGGGCCTGCCAATCAGACCCCCAGCCTGCTGTTCTCTCTACTAAATTTACACTATGCACCCTAGGTGCATAACCAATTGGAAGTGGATCACCCTGTGAGCCCCTGTACCAGTGTACACTAGGTACCCAGGGCATTGGTGTATCTAAGGCCTACCAGGGGCTGAAGCATGTATTGTGCCACCCCTGGCCTGGCCTAACAAATTTGACACAACTGGCTGATCACTCAGCTGGGGTAAGTTGGTGTAACCACCTCTTACTTAGGTGTAGTATACCTATACCTAACCTTAAATGGGACACATGTTAACCTATAAGTCACTCCTATGGCAGGCCTTAACAATCCTGAAGGCAGAGTGCTTGGTTCCATGTGAGATGGTGCTCTGGCATGAGCTGAGCCTGTCTGCAGTGGTCGGAACAACTTCCTTCTACTGTTTCCAGATATCGTCATACCATATACTCTTAAGTGCATTATGAACCTCGCGGTTAAATGCTATCTTTGGTTTGGCTTTATCAAAACATGTCGAGTAAGGTGTCATACGAATTGGAATACTAACCCCTCACCAATTCTGGTGACGGGGTTAGCATTCCACCCTTCTAGAGGGACACGACATGTATAGTACCTGAAACCCGGGTAAAATCAGACATAGCCTCAGCTCCACAAAATGGATGCTGCCACCACAGACACAAGTCTGCCCTCCTGCTGCTGGGAGTCCTTCCAGCTTGGGAGGTGTGGACAAAGGGTTTCCTGCCAGGGGAGGTGCGTGCATCACCCCAGACAGGATTTTGTGTATTGGCCAGGTAGGGCTTGAAAGAAACCAGACATGCCTGTGGCTCACAAGGAGCCTCGGTGCATATGCCAGTTCAATCCGGTCCTGGGGCACACCAGTCCCGGGCCTGGGGCGAGCTGGACAAAGGATTGGGGGTGTAACCACCCCCCTTCCTGGTCCCACCCTTAGGGAGGGACCTAGCAGGTAGTCCGGCCCCTAGAATCCGCTTAAAGGTAGGAGCTGTGTCCTAAGACTTCAGACATCCTGGAATCAACTTGAAACTAAGAAGAAGACGGGAACTTCGACGCTCTGCCGCACAGAGGACTGAAGCCAATCTCCCCTGTGGTCAGGGAGTGACCACCTTGCTAACGCAAGCACCATCCAGCGAATCAACGTCTGCTTTGCCGCCGCCTCCCGCCAGAGCCCGAGCCCAGAGACTGACAAGACCTGGACCTCCAGACCTCTCACCGCCCGATCCACAGTCCCTGAAAAAGAGAGACCCGTGGAGGCAACGAGACACGTGGAGCCAGCCATCTTGAACCGACCACGACAAGCTGCAAGTGCAACAACCGAGGCTCCCTCCAAGTTGTGCTTTGGGATCTGAGAAGCCCAACCCTCGAGCAGCATCTGCACCAAAGGTGAGCCCTCCAGCATCTCCACGATCTGCGTGGGGCCCTTCTGCATTTTGCCACTCGACGCGCCTAACCGGTTGCTGGCCCGCTGGCTAGTGGCCATCTTGGCGACGAACTTCAAGAAATACACCGCTGGTCTGGTTGCTCCAGACTGGCCCTTGCTCCCCTCCAAAGGAGCAGTCCCTCTGACCTTGCTGGTCAGAACCATCAGCTTATTTCGTTTTCCACAACAATTGCTTTTTACCAAGGCTTGTTTGCTTCGATCAAGTCGCCGACACCGCCGACAGCGAGAGCCTGCGTGGGACAGCTCGTGAACCGACTCCTGGATGTCGTCGACCTTCAGGGACCACGTGGCTGCAGAGACAAGCTACACCTTTCTTCCTGTTTGCACCCGACATCGCCTGGTACCCACCTGGTGCCACGCTGATCACTGGCTAGTGACTGTGAACACTGTCCCCTCTGCTTAAAGGTCTTCTACAACTCCGATCCACCCTGGGATCCACCGCATCTCTTCCGGACCGACCGCCTGCAGCATCTTTGTCCACAGGCTCCATTGAACAGATAGAAGAAACCCGACGCACTTCGACACCTACGCACCCGCTTCCTGTGGGTGAGGTAAAGCTGGCACTCCGGTGCCCCAGTGTAGAGTATCATCTCTAGTGTCTGTGTTTCCAATCATGAGTTCATAGTCCACCCGGAAGATCCTTTTTGCAGTAACTTTGTACTTTTTACGCACCCATTGAAAACCTATGGGAGCACGCGTGTGACTATTTGCTCTGCACACGCAACCCGTGGCCCTCCTGGTCACTAACTGAAGTTAGCTCCTTGTAGGCCCAGCGATTCTAGAGGCCCTAGGCCTTTTCCCTTTTCTGTTCGTGGTACTTATACCACTATTTTAGTATATGGTTTGAGCGGCCACCAGGGCCTATCCATATAAAGTGCAACTTCTGTGTATTCTACTGTAATCTTGTTTGACGATTTGTGCTCCTGTGCTCATAAAGAGACTAGGGGTTACTTTGAGAAATAAATACATATATATTTTGAATATATATCTGTGTGATGTCCTTTCATTGATATAAAAGGGGGTTGCATTTGGTAAAACAGCTTGCTTAACACGTTTCACGAGTTTAGCCTCAAAGACTGCTTAGCCTACGCTACCACTAGGGCAGCTAGTCCGAAAAGGTTGACTTACAACCACACCATAAGGGTTGCTTGGCATGGTACAAGGTGGTCACTTTAACTAGTGAACATCATATACCAGGCCAACTTCTCACATTGGTGAGCAGCAGTTGGATTTGAGCTTGCTGTGTTTTACCATTGTAATCTCTTGGTTACCAATTGAAAGATCACATAGGTACCTATAGGTACATATAAAACAAGATTAGATATACTTAAGTTCTACTGAACTTAGTTGTTGTAGAGCAAAGGGAGTAGCACACCCTGACTACAACTACTAGATAGGTTTAGTAGGTAAACCCAAGTGTAGGTAGATTGCAACACATCCACCCACACTTAAGAGCAATGGCTGGGGCAGAGGGGTCCATTGTACCCATCTCTGTTGAGAGTGACCCCCAGAGGGCACCATCCATCTTTGCTACCCTTAATCAAAATGAGCTCAGGCAGTTGGCAAATATCAGGGGCCTTAAACAGCCCAAGAATCCTACTTCTGCTGAACTCAGGGAGCTTTTACAGGCTGATGAAGATCAGAAAGCTCTCAGGAAAGCCTCCCAGTTAGGCCCCTTAGGGACAGGGACAGGAGGCCCCCCTTCTGAAGATGCTACTGAAGTACCCCTTTCCAATAGCCATCCCTTAGATGAGAATCATACTACAGAGGAGGAAAGTGGTGAGGATACAGAAAGTAGTGAGGATGAAGGGAGAACTAGCCCAGTGCCAAGTGTTATACGTGGCCCAGCTAACTTAAGGCTACTGGGGACTGACAATGGGATCACCCCATTGGATCTCCCTAGTGGACTTAACCAGGGGTCTGGGAGGCAAAGGAATCACTCAGGTGAATCTAATGCTTCTCATGCCTCTAGAGGCTCTCAAGGTCACTCCAGGAGAAGGATGACCACCCCTCAGAAGAGGGAGCATGAGGCCAGAATGCAAGAAGCCCAGCTGAGGATCAGGAAGCAGGAGCTAGAAGTAGCTCTGATGGAAGAGAAACTGAGCAAGGCTAGGCAGCACAAAGAGAGTGGGTCTATACCCACTGGTGGCAGCATTGATCCTAAGGACAAAGATAGGGTCTTTGATAATAGGAACCTGTCTAAGGTTGTGCCCCCCTACAAAAGTGGGGATGACATCTACAAATGGATGACTGCTCTTGAGAGAGTCTGCAAAGTACAGCAGGTTCCTGAAGACCAGTGGGCAGCAATCCTCTGGCTCTCTTTTGAAGGAAGAGGCAGAGATAGACTCCTCACTACTAGAGAAGAGGATGTCAGAAATTACAGAGTCCTGAAGAGTGTCCTAGTTGATGGGTTAGGCTTAACCACTGAACAGTACAGGTTAATGTTCAGAGACACCCAAAAGACACAGACTCAGGACTGGTCTGAATACATTGAATGTGCCACTAAGGCTTTGGAGGGTTGGTTGCTGGGAAGTAAGGTATCTGATTATACAGGATTGTACAATTTGATGATGAGAGAACAGATTTTAAATAACTGTCAAAACCAGCAACTGCATCAACACTTGGTTGACTCTGATCTGACCTCTCCCCAAGAATTGGGAAAGAAGGCAGACAAATGGGTCAGAACCAGGGTTAAGCAAAAGAACCAGAACCAGGGCCAGGGGGGTGATCAGAAGAAAACAGACCAAAAGGGTGGAGATCAGAAATCTAAAGACCAGAAGTCTTCCACAGGGCCCCAAACTACTGCTAAAGAGGGTGGGTCCCAGCCTAAAGGGAAGAAGAAAGAAGGTCAAAAGAAACCCTGGTGCAATCATTGCAAGAATACAACTCACTGGACTAGTGATTGTAAAAAGGGTGGAGCCCCCAACACTGTTGCCCCTAAGGCACCTGCTCCCAGTACTACTGTTAGCAGTGTTGGTCCCCAGACAAAGGGTGTAGTGGGAATCACTATGGGAACTGAAGGAGATTCTGACTTAGACAGAACCCTGACACAGGCAGTCTTGATCTGTGATGGGGACTGTCAAGAATTCCTGTCATGCGAGGGGAGGAAAACGGTAACCAGCGAAAACGGACTACATCTCCCAGGATGCTTAGCGGTTGAGAGGTTATGTAAACAGGAGAGCTGTTACATAACTCAAGGAAAACACGCCCTTATGTAAACAGGAGAGCTGTTACATAACTCAAGGAAAACACGCCCTTATGTAAACAGGAGAGCTGTTACATAACTCAAGGAAAACACGCCCTATAAAGGGAGGAACCGGGAGGTACAACGCTGTCGGATATTGTGTTTACACCGACGTACCTGCTTAGTGAAGAAGCAGTGTTCCGGAGTGGTGCTCCAGTAAGGCAAGAACGGAGGTAGGTCGAGTCGTTACTCCCTGGGCCGTGTCTTGCCCCATCGTCACCTGTGAAGGACCCGGAAGCTCTACCGGATAACCATTGAGCTTCGCTTTTTGACTCGGCTGAGTCAAAGCGCAGTGGCGCTTTTGCTGGTTGGAGTCGTAACTCCCAGCCCGACCAGAGATACAGGGACTGCCAGCTGTAACGCACACCAGGAGGTGTTTGCCGCGTTACAGACTCGGAAGTCCACGGGATCGATCGAGCGGCTGCTCTCGGTTCAGTCTTCTTTGCTTGTGATTGGGGTATCGGTGACGCATCACCAGGAGGTGACTCCGCGTCCCGGTGCAGTCTGAGGAAGAGGTTGAGCGGCTGCTCCCTTCAGGTAGAGACCCCGGCTGGGTGTTTCCCTGACTCCTCGATTCTCCCCAACACTCTTCGTGCCCCTCACAGCCTACCGATTGGCATTGTCGGCCATTTCATTTCTGCCCTCTGTTGGCATACGCCGGGATCGGCGTATATGCAGAGGACGGTTAGGACCATCCGTGCTGTGGGCTGGTAACGTACTTAGCCTGGAGGATTCCAGTGACTATAACCTTTGTTTATTCTTTGTATTATTTTTGCCTTCATTAAAATAACTAAACCTTCACAAGTGGTTGCGTTCTCATTATCGTGTCTGTTAAACGATCCTGAGACGTTCAGGGCGTTACAGGGACATTGTGAGAAGTTGGCCTGGTATATGCTGTTCACTAGTTCTAGTGACCACCTTGTACCATGCCAAGCAACCCTTATGGTGTGGTTGTAAGTCAACCTTTTCGGACTAGCTGCCCTAGTGGTAGCGTAGGCTAAGCAGTCTTTGAGGCTAAACTCGTGATGCGTGTTAAGCAAGCTGTTTTACCAATAGTAACCCCCTTTTATACCAATGAAAGGACACCACACAGATATATATTCAAAATATACATGTATTTATTTCTCAAAGTAACCCCTAGTCTCTTTATGAGCACAGGAGCACAAATCGTCAAACAAGATTATCACAGAATACACAGAAGTTGCACTTTATATGGATAGGCCCTGGTGGCCACTCGAACCATATACTAAAATAGTGGTATAAGTACCACGAACAGAAAAGGGAAAAGGCCTAGGGCCTCTAGAATCGCTGGGCCTACAAGGAGCTAACGTCAGTTAGTGACCAGGAGGTCCACGGGTGGCGTGTGCAGAGCAAATAGTCACACGCGTGCTCCCATAGGTTTCAATGGGTGCGTAAAAAGTACAAAGTTACTGCAAAAGGAATCTTCCGGATGACCTAGGAACTTAAGATTTGGAACACAGGCACTAGAGATGTAATACTACACTTGGGCACAGGAGTGCCAGCTTTACCTCACCCACAGGAAGCGGGTGCATAGGCCTCGAAGTGCGTCGGGTTTCTTCTATCGGTTCCGTGGGGCCTGTAGACAAAAGTGCTGCAGGCGGTCGGTCGGGAAGAGATGCAGTGGATCCAAGAGTGGATCGGAGATGTTGAAGACCTGTAAGCAGAGGGGACAGTGTTCACAGTCACTAGCCAGTGACCAGCGTGGCACCAGGTGGGTACCAGGCGATGTCGGGTGCAAACAGGGAGGAAGGTGTAGCTTGACTCTGCAGCCACGTGGTCCCTGAAGGTCGACGACGTCCAGGAGTCGAGTCACGAGCTGTCCCACGCAGGCTCTCGCTGTCGGCGGTGTCGGCGACTTGATCGAAGCAAACAAGCCTTGGCAAAAGCAATTGTTGTAGGCAAGGAGATAAGCTGATGGTTCTGACCAGCAAGGTCAGAGGAACTGCTCCTTTGGAGGGGAGCAAGGGCCAGTCTGGAGCAACCAGACCAGCGGTGTTTGTCGTAGATTTCGTCGCCAAGATGGCCACTAGCCAGCGGGCCAGCAACCGGTTAGGCGCGTCGAGTGGCAAAATGCAGAAGGGCCCCACGCAGATCGTGGAGATGCTGGAGGGCTCACCTTTGGTGCAGATGCTGCTCGAGGGTTGGGCTTCTCAGGACCCAAAGCACAACTTGGAGGGAGCCTCGGTTGTTGCACTGGTCAGCTTGTCGTAGTCGTTTCAAGATGGCTGGCTCCACGTGTCTCGGTGCCTCCACGGGTCTCCTCTTTGCAGGGACTGTGGATCGGGCGGTGAGAGGTCTGGAGGTCCAGGTCTTGTCAGTCTCTGGGCTCGGGCTCCGGCGGGAGGCGGCGGCAAAGCAGACGTCGATTCGCTGGATGGTGCTTGCGTTAGCAAGGTGGTCACTCCCTGACCACAGGGGAGATTTTCTTCAGTCTTCTGTGCAGCAGAATGTCGAAGTTCCCGTCTTCTTCTTAGGTTCAAGTTGATTCCAGGATGTCTGAAGTCTTAGGACACAGCTCCTACCTTTATTCGGATTCTAGGGGCCGGACTACCTGCTAGGTCCCTCCCTATGGGTGGGACCAGGAAGGGGGGTGGTTACACCCCCAATCCTTTGTCCAGCTCGCCCCAGGCCCGGGACTGGTGTGCCCCAGGACCGGTTTGAACTGGCATATGCACCGAGGCTCCTTGTGAGCCACAGGCATGTCTGGTTTCTTTCAAGCCCTACCTGACCAATACACAAAATCCTGTCTGGGGTGGTGCACGCACCTCCCCTGGCAGGAAACCCTTTGTCCACACCTCCCAAGCTGGAAGGACTCCCAGCAGCAGGAGGGCAGACTTGTGTCTGTGGTGGCAGCATCCATTTTGTGGAGCTGAGGCTATGTCTGATTTTACCCGGGTTTCAGGTACTGTACATGTCGTGTCCCTCTAGAAGGGTGGAATGCTAACCCCGTCGCCAGAATTGGCGAGGGGTTATTCCAATTCGTATGACACCTTACTCGACATGTTTTGATAAAGCCAAACCAAAGATAGCATTTAACCGCGAGGTTCATACTGCACTTAAGAGTATATGGTATGACGATATCTGGAAACAGTAGAAGGAAGTTGTTCCGACCACTGCAGACAGGCTCAGCTCATGCCAGAGCACCATCTCACATGGAACCAAGCACTCTGCCTTCAGGATTGTTAAGGCCTGCCATAGGAGTGACTTATAGGTTACCAGGTGTCCCATTTAAGGTTAGGTATAGGTATACTACACCTAAGTAAGAGGTGATTACACCAACTTACCCCAGCTGAGTGATCAGCCAGTTGTGTCAAATTGTTAGGCCAAGCCTGGGGTGGCATAATACATGCTGCAGCCCTTGGCAGGCCTTGGGTACACCAATGCCCTGGGTACCTAGTGTACACTGGTACAGGGGCTGACAGGGTGATCCAACCAATTGGGTATGTACCTAGGGTACATGGAGTCCATTTTAAAGAGAGAACAGCCAGGCTGAGATCCTGAATAGCAGGATCTCAGGCCAACTAAGTCGAAAAACCAGCTAGACACTAGGCAAAAATTTGGGGGTAACCATAGTCAGATATCCACCTTCCTACACAACCCCCCCCCAAACGAAGGGAGATAAGGCTGACCTTGACCAGGTAAGCCTATATTGCCCAAGTGGCCATATAAGGAGGAACTAGCACTGGCATGGTTACCCCCTGTCTCATGGTCCACTAAGCAATCCCTCACCCTAAGGGTATCAGAGGGTCTCCACCATAGGGAATCTCTACCTTTGGTGTGTCTTGGCAAAGTAAAAGGCTGGTGTTGAGATGGAGTACTGAAGTGAGTGTCCTCAAAGTGAGGCCTCACCTTCCTCCAATCCCCCTCCACCATGGATGCCTTTCTTTCCTTAGCTGAGTTGCACTGAGCTCTCAGGGTCAGCCTCTGGCTACCTAAAGCTGGAGGCTGGGTCCCTTTTGTGGGCTTACTGGAGGGACAGGTCAGGTTTGGGGCCCTAAGGTCCCAGGTTTGCCTGTGCCCAACAGAATCCCTCTGGGGGAGGTCCCTAACTACCTGTAAAGGAGATCCCTCAGGAATGTTTTTACCCATCACCTGACTAGGGCTACTAGCCAGGCAATCCTCATTCTTTTGATGGGGGGGTTCTTGTGGACAGGGGCCCTCTGGGGGTCCACTGGCCTCCCTGACCTCTGCAGCCCTGGGCTGACTGAGGCAGGGTAGAGAGAGGCAGGCTACCTGCACCAGACTGGGTCCCACCTTGGAAGGGGCCACTGACATCAGAGGCTCTGCCAGGCCAGGCCTGGCTACCTCTGGGGCAGTTCCTTCACAAGGGGTGAGGTCAGATCCCTGAGGAGGCTGACCTTTTCCTAATGTCTGGGGAGAGGGAGACTTTTCTTCCTCCCCACTACTCTCAGTTTGTGTGGAGTGATCCATTGTTTCAGGCTTCACTACACCTATGTCAGTCTGAGTATAGGCTGAGACCATTACAGCCTTGCCAACCTTTTCAGGGGGGCACTCAGTTTGTGTTTGAGCTGTGACTGTCACAGCTCTGCCAGTCTCTACAGGGAAGTCTGTCTGTGCCTGGGCGGTGGCTACCACTGCCCTTCCAACCTTTTCAGGGAGGAAATCTATTTGGACAGGGGTTGTGAATGGCACAACCCCCCTACCCTTTTGTGACAGGCCTACCATTTTAGAATGGGTGTCTTGTTCAACTCCAGCCCAAGCTGAGAGTTCTAAGTCATTCCCCAGTAAGCAGTCTACAGGCAAGGTTGGGGACACTGCCACCCTTTTAGGGCCAGTGACACCTCCCCAGCTGAGACATACCTCTGCTATGGGATGACTGTTCTGTTTGCCATCAATGTTGGTCACCTGGTAGGAGAAACCAGGCAAAAGCTGCTCAGAGGGAACTAGCCAATGGGCCACCATTGTGATGCTAGCTCCAGTGTCTCTGTAGGCCTCAGCTTTTGTACCATTGATGTAGGGCTCCTGTCTGTACCTACCCAAAGTGTTGGGACAGGCAGTGAAGTTGGCAAACCCCATGCCACCATCACAGACAAGAGTATCTGCTGCAGGGGAATTGGCTAAGCCAGGGTCCCCCTGTGTTCCCCAAGTAAACCCACCCAGATTTCTGGGGGCACTCCCACCACCTGGGGGATTACTGCTGACAGCAATAGGTGGTGTGACAGGAGTAATTGGAGGAACAGTTTTGTTTTTAGCCCTTGGGCAACCGCTGTCAGTTTTCCAATGCCCAGGAGTTTTACACTCATGGCAGTAGGGCTTCTTAGCTGTGGTAGAGGAGGGAGCTTGGGACCCACCACCCTGTGTGGAGTTTTGGGGCCCTGAGGAAGGTTTCTCTTTTTCTTTATCCCCACCCTTCTCTTGAGGCTTGGTGGTATCTTTCTTTTGGTCACCACCCTGGTTTTTAGGCCTGATCCTGGTCCTGACCCATTTATCTGCCCTCTTTCCCAATTCTTGGGGAGAGGTCAAATCTGAGTCTACCAGGTGTTGATGGAGAAGCTGGTTTTGACAATTACTTAAAATCTGCTCTCTCATCATCAAATTGTACAATCCTGTATAATCAGACACCTTACTTCCCAGCAACCAACCCTCCAAAGCCTTAGTGGCACATTCCACATATTCAGACCAGTCCTGAGTCTGTGTCTTCTGGGTGTCTCTGAACATTAACCTGTACTGTTCAGTGGTTAAGCCTAACCCATCAACTAGGACACTCTTCAGGACTCTGTAATTTCTGACATCCTCTTCTCTAACAGTGAGGAGTCTATCTCTGCCTCTCCCCTCAAAGGAGAGCCATAAGATTGCTGCCCACTGGTCTTCAGGAACCTGCTGCACTTTGCAGGCTCTCTCAAGAGCAGTCATCCATTTGTGGATGTCATCCCCACTTTTGTAGGGGGGCACAATCTTGGACAGGTTCCTATTGTCAAAGACCCTATCTTTGTCCCTAGGGACATTGCTGCCACCAGTGGGTATAGACCCACTCTCTCTATGCTGCCTAGCCTTGCTCAGTTTTTCTTCCATCAGGGCTACTTCTAGCTCCTGCTTCCTGATCCTCAGCTGGGCTTCTTGCATCTTGGCCTCATGTTCCCTCCTCTGAGGGGTGGTCATCCTTCTCCTGGAGTGACCTTGAGAGCCTCTAGAGCCATGGGAAGCATTGGAGTCACCTGAGCGATTCCTTTGCCTTCCAAGCCCTGTGTTAAGTCCACTGGGGAGATCCAGTGGGGTGAACCCACTGTCAGTCCCCAATAGCCTTGGTTTAGCTGGGCCAAGTATAATACTTGGCACTGGGCTAGTTCTCCCTTCATCATCACTACTTTCTGTATCCCCCTCACTTTCCCCCTCTGTAGTATGGTTTTCATCTAAGGGATGGCTATTGGAAAGGGGTACCTCAGTGGCATCTTCAGAAGGGGGGCCTCCTGTTCCTGTCCCTAAGGGGGCTAACTGGGAAGCTCTCTTGAGCTCTCTTTGATTCTCATCATCTTGCAAGAGTGCTCTGAGCACAGCAGAGGTAGGGTTCTTGGGCTGTTTAAGGCCTCTAAGAGTTGCCAACTGTCTGAGCTCATTCTGATTACGGGTAGCAAAGATGGATGGTGCCCTCGGGGGGTCACTCTCAACAGAGATGGGTACAGTGGACCCCTCTGCCCCAGCCATTGCTCTTAAGTGTGGGTGGATGTGTTGCAATCTACCTACACTTGGGTTTACCTACTAAACCTATCTAGTAGTTGTAGTCAGGGTGTGCTACTCCCTTTGCTCTACAACAACTAAGTTCAGTAGAACTTAAGTATATCTAATCTTGTTTTATATGTACCTACAGGTACCTATGTGATCTTTCAATTGGTAACCAAGAGATTACAATGGTAAAACACAGCAAGCTCAAATCCCACCGCTGCCACCAATGTGAGAAGTTGGCCTGGTATATGCTGTTCACTAGTTCTAGTGACCACCTTGTACCATGCCAAGCAACCCTTATGGTGTGGTTGTAAGTCAACCTTTTCGGACTAGCTGCCCTAGTGGTAGCGTAGGCTAAGCAGTCTTTGAGGCTAAACTCGTGATGCGTGTTAAGCAAGCTGTTTTACCAATAGTAACCCCCTTTTATACCAATGAAAGGACACCACACAGATATATATTCAAAATATACATGTATTTATTTCTCAAAGTAACCCCTAGTCTCTTTATGAGCACAGGAGCACAAATCGTCAAACAAGATTATCACAGAATACACAGAAGTTGCACTTTATATGGATAGGCCCTGGTGGCCACTCGAACCATATACTAAAATAGTGGTATAAGTACCACGAACAGAAAAGGGAAAAGGCCTAGGGCCTCTAGAATCGCTGGGCCTACAAGGAGCTAACGTCAGTTAGTGACCAGGAGGTCCACGGGTGGCGTGTGCAGAGCAAATAGTCACACGCGTGCTCCCATAGGTTTCAATGGGTGCGTAAAAAGTACAAAGTTACTGCAAAAGGAATCTTCCGGATGACCTAGGAACTTAAGATTTGGAACACAGGCACTAGAGATGTAATACTACACTTGGGCACAGGAGTGCCAGCTTTACCTCACCCACAGGAAGCGGGTGCATAGGCCTCGAAGTGCGTCGGGTTTCTTCTATCGGTTCCGTGGGGCCTGTAGACAAAAGTGCTGCAGGCGGTCGGTCGGGAAGAGATGCAGTGGATCCAAGAGTGGATCGGAGATGTTGAAGACCTGTAAGCAGAGGGGACAGTGTTCACAGTCACTAGCCAGTGACCAGCGTGGCACCAGGTGGGTACCAGGCGATGTCGGGTGCAAACAGGGAGGAAGGTGTAGCTTGACTCTGCAGCCACGTGGTCCCTGAAGGTCGACGACGTCCAGGAGTCGAGTCACGAGCTGTCCCACGCAGGCTCTCGCTGTCGGCGGTGTCGGCGACTTGATCGAAGCAAACAAGCCTTGGCAAAAGCAATTGTTGTAGGCAAGGAGATAAGCTGATGGTTCTGACCAGCAAGGTCAGAGGAACTGCTCCTTTGGAGGGGAGCAAGGGCCAGTCTGGAGCAACCAGACCAGCGGTGTTTGTCGTAGATTTCGTCACCAAGATGGCCACTAGCCAGCGGGCCAGCAACCGGTTAGGCGCGTCGAGTGGCAAAATGCAGAAGGGCCCCACGCAGATCGTGGAGATGCTGGAGGGCTCACCTTTGGTGCAGATGCTGCTCGAGGGTTGGGCTTCTCAGGACCCAAAGCACAACTTGGAGGGAGCCTCGGTTGTTGCACTGGTCAGCTTGTCGTAGTCGTTTCAAGATGGCTGGCTCCACGTGTCTCGGTGCCTCCACGGGTCTCCTCTTTGCAGGGACTGTGGATCGGGCGGTGAGAGGTCTGGAGGTCCAGGTCTTGTCAGTCTCTGGGCTCGGGCTCCGGCGGGAGGCGGCGGCAAAGCAGACGTCGATTCGCTGGATGGTGCTTGCGTTAGCAAGGTGGTCACTCCCTGACCACAGGGGAGATTTTCTTCAGTCTTCTGTGCAGCAGAATGTCGAAGTTCCCGTCTTCTTCTTAGGTTCAAGTTGATTCCAGGATGTCTGAAGTCTTAGGACACAGCTCCTACCTTTATTCGGATTCTAGGGGCCGGACTACCTGCTAGGTCCCTCCCTATGGGTGGGACCAGGAAGGGGGGTGGTTACACCCCCAATCCTTTGTCCAGCTCGCCCCAGGCCCGGGACTGGTGTGCCCCAGGACCGGTTTGAACTGGCATATGCACCGAGGCTCCTTGTGAGCCACAGGCATGTCTGGTTTCTTTCAAGCCCTACCTGACCAATACACAAAATCCTGTCTGGGGTGGTGCACGCACCTCCCCTGGCAGGAAACCCTTTGTCCACACCTCCCAAGCTGGAAGGACTCCCAGCAGCAGGAGGGCAGACTTGTGTCTGTGGTGGCAGCATCCATTTTGTGGAGCTGAGGCTATGTCTGATTTTACCCGGGTTTCAGGTACTGTACATGTCGTGTCCCTCTAGAAGGGTGGAATGCTAACCCCGTCGCCAGAATTGGCGAGGGGTTAGTATTCCAATTCGTATGACACCTTACTCGACATGTTTTGATAAAGCCAAACCAAAGATAGCATTTAACCGCGAGGTTCATAATGCACTTAAGAGTATATGGTATGACGATATCTGGAAACAGTAGAAGGAAGTTGTTCCGACCACTGCAGACAGGCTCAGCTCATGCCAGAGCACCATCTCACATGGAACCAAGCACTCTGCCTTCAGGATTGTTAAGGCCTGCCATAGGAGTGACTTATAGGTTACCAGGTGTCCCATTTAAGGTTAGGTATAGGTATACTACACCTAAGTAAGAGGTGATTACACCAACTTACCCCAGCTGAGTGATCAGCCAGTTGTGTCAAATTGTTAGGCCAAGCCTGGGGTGGCATAATACATGCTGCAGCCCTTGGCAGGCCTTGGGTACACCAATGCCCTGGGTACCTAGTGTACACTGGTACAGGGGCTGACAGGGTGATCCAACCAATTGGGTATGTACCTAGGGTACATGGAGTCCATTTTAAAGAGAGAACAGCCAGGCTGAGATCCTGAATAGCAGGATCTCAGGCCAACTAAGTCGAAAAACCAGCTAGACACTAGGCAAAAATTTGGGGGTAACCATAGTCAGATATCCACCTTCCTACAGACATTGATTTGTCCCTGACTGTGAGCCCCAGTAACCTGGGCAAGTACAGACAGACTCCTTTAATTAATGAAAAAGTGGCTCAAGCCTACAGGGACACATGTGCCAGTGTCACTATGGTGACACCAGGCTTTGTGGACCCTGGACAGTACATACCAGGTGAGAATTACCTGGTGACCAATGCCAGCAATGCCACTACTTCACATAGTGTGGCAGTTGTTAACTTCTCATGGGGAGGGGTAACTGGCCTCAAAAGGGTTGTGGTTAGTGCAGACCTCCCAGTAGAATGTTTGTTGGGCAATGAGCTAGAGAGTTCTCTATGGTCTGAAGTGGAGTACAGGACACATGCAGAGATGTTAGGTATATCACCACATGTCCTTGCTGTGACCAGGTCACAGGCCAAAAAGTGCCTTACTGAACCTCAGGTCTTGGATCCTGGAACAATGGACCAAGCACCTAACAAGAAGAGGAACAGGAGGGTCAAGGCTGTGCCTTCCCCCCTGCCTCAGAGTGATGATCAACCTTCCCAGGAAGCTGATCTAGAGGACCCTGAAGGAACTGTCCCTGAAGAGCTTGAACCTGATCAGGTTGAGTTTCTGGGGACAGGGGGACCTTCAAGGGCTGACTTGAGGCAGGCTCAGTTATCCTGTCCCTCTCTTGAACCCCTCAGACAGCTGGCTGCTGCTGAGGCTGCTGGGAATGCTCAAGGTACCCATAAAGTGTATTGGGATGAAGGGCTCCTTTATTCAGAGGCTAGAGACCCCAAGCCTGGTGCCACCAGGAGGTTGGTTATACCTCTGCAATTTAGGGGCTTCCTTCTTACCTTGGCCCATGATATTCCTTTAGCAGGACACTTAGGCCAGAATAAGACTTGGGACAGGCTTGTCCCTCACTTTCACTGGCCTCACATGAATGAAGATACCAAGGAAATTTGTCACTCCTGTGTGACCTGCCAAGCCAGTGGCAAATCAGGTGGCACAACAAAGGCCCCCCTAATACCACTACCTGTGGTGGGGGTCCCCTTTGAAAGAGTGGGAATAGATATAGTGGGTCCCATGGATCCTCCCACTGCATCTGGGCACAGATTTATACTGGTGGTAGTGGATCATGCCACCAGGTATCCAGAGGCAATTCCCCTTAGGACCACTACAGCACCTGTTGTGGCCAGGGCCCTGCTGGGAGTATTCTCCAGAGTGGGGTTTCCTAAGGAGGTAGTATCTGACAGAGGTACCAACTTCATGTCAGGATACTTGACAGCTATGTGGAAGGAATGTGGTGTCAACTACAAGTTCACCACCCCTTATCACCCACAATGCAATGGGCTTGTTGAGAGATTCAACAAGACCCTAAAGGGTATGATCAAAGGATTACCTGAAAAGCTTAGGCGAAGATGGGACATCCTTCTACCCTGCCTTCTGTTTGCTTACAGAGAGGTCCCACAAAAGGGGGTTGGCTACAGCCCCTTTGAATTGTTGTTTGGGCACCCTGTAAGAGGCCCACTGTGTTTAGTGAAGGAAGGATGGGAGTTACCTCTCAAAAAGCCTAAACAAGACATAGTGGACTATGTACTTGGTCTCCGCTCCAGGATGGCTGAGTATATGGAGAAGGCATCCAAAAACCTTGAGGCAAGCCAGGCCTTACAGAAAGCTTGGCATGACCAAAAGGCTGTCTTGGTTGAGTTTCAGCCAGGACAGAAGGTATGGGTGTTGGAGCCAGTGGCCCCAGCAGCGCTCCAAGACAAATGGTCTGGACCCCATACAATCCTGGAAAAGAAGGGAGAGGTCACCTACTTGGTGGACCTAGGAACTCCCAGGAGTCCCCACAGGGTACTCCATGTTAACAGGTTAAAAGCATATGTTGACAGGGCAGACATGGGCTTGCTCATGGCTACAGATTAGGGACAGGAGGAAGAGAGTGACCCTCTCCCAGACCTGTTGTCTCAGAACCCTGAAGATGGCTCAGTTGAAGGAGTGACCCTTGGAGGCAAACTCACTGCCCATCAGCAGACTGACTGTAGACAAGTTCTACAATCATTTCAACATCTGTTTTCCTTGATACCTAGCCAAACTGACTGGTGTACCCATGTGGTGGACACTGGTGACAGTCTGCCTGTAAAGAACAAGCTTTACAGACAACCTGACCACGTCAGGGACTGTATAAAGGCTGAGGTACACAAAATGCTGGAATTGGGTGTCATTGAACCCTCAGAGAGCCCCTGGGCTAGCCCAGTGGTTCTGGTCCCCAAACCTCACACCAAAGATGGCAAGAGAAAGATGAGGTTCTGTGTGGATTACAGAGGACTCAATGCTGTCACCAGGACAGATGCACATCCTATTCCAAGGGCAGATGAGCTCATAGACAAACTAGCTTCTGCTAAGTTTTTGAGCACATTTGACTTGACAGCTGGCTATTGGCAAATCAGATTAGCTGAGGAGTCTAAGGCCAAAACAGCATTCTCAACCCCAGGTGGGCACTACCAATTTGTGGTGATGCCCTTTGGTCTGAAGAATGCACCTGCCACCTTCCAAAGGTTGGTGAATAAAGTCCTTACTGGGTTGGATGACTTTTGCGCAGCATATCTTGATGACATTGCTGTCTTTAGCTCCACCTGGGAGGATCACCTGATCCACCTGAAGAAGGCTCTTGAGGCCATGCAAAGGGCAGGCCTCACTATCAAGGCTACTAAGTGCCAGATAGGGCAGAGTAAGGTTGTGTATTTGGGCCACCTTGTAGGTGGAGGCCAAGTTCAACCACTGGAGAGTAAGATACAATCCATCAAGGACTGGTCTCCTCCAACCACCCAGACTCAAGTTCGAGCTTTCTTGGGCTTGACTGGGTACTACAGGAAGTTTGTTAAGAACTATGGGTCCATTGTGACTCCTCTTAATGATCTGACATCCAAGAAGATGCCCAAAAAGGTTCAGTGGACAGTAAGCTGTCAAAAGGCATTTGATGACCTGAAGGAGGCCATGTGCTCTGCACCTATCCTGAAAAGTCCTGACTACTTCAAAGAGTTTATTGTCCAAACAGATGCTTCTGAGTTGGGTGTGGGAGCTGTGCTGTCCCAACTTAATGTAGATGGTCAAGACCAACCCATTGCTTTTATTAGCAGAAGGTTGACCCCCAGAGAGAAGAATTGGTCAGCTATTGAGAGGGAGGCCTTTGCTGTGGTGTGGGCCCTGAAGAAGCTGAGGCCATACTTGTTTGGCACTCACTTCAAGATTCAGACCGACCATAAGCCCCTCTTGTGGCTAAATCAGATGAAGGGTGAAAACCCCAAACTGCTTAGGTGGTCCATTTCCCTACAGGAGATGGACTTTACAGTGGAGCACCGGCCAGGTACTGACCATGGGAATGCAGATGGTCTTTCCAGGTACTTCCACTTAGGACATGAAGACGAGACTGGTCAAGGCTAGTTTAATGTCCCTGCGTTTGGGGGGGGGGGGTTGTGTAGGAGAGTAGGGTCTGCTATCCTATGGTCACCCCAAATTTTTGCTTTTTGCTTCACTGGTTTTTGACATATTGAGGCTGTGGGCCTGCCAATCAGACCCCCAGCCTGCTGTTCTCTCTACTAAATTTACACTATGCACCCTAGGTGCATAACCAATTGGAAGTGGATCACCCTGTGAGCCCCTGTACCAGTGTACACTAGGTACCCAGGGCATTGGTGTATCTAAGGCCTACCAGGGGCTGAAGCATGTATTGTGCCACCCCTGGCCTGGCCTAACAAATTTGACACAACTGGCTGATCACTCAGCTGGGGTAAGTTGGTGTAACCACCTCTTACTTAGGTGTAGTATACCTATACCTAACCTTAAATGGGACACATGTTAACCTATAAGTCACTCCTATGGCAGGCCTTAACAATCCTGAAGGCAGATTGCTTGGTTCCATGTGAGATGGTGCTCTGGCATGAGCTGAGCCTGTCTGCAGTGGTCGGAACAACTTCCTTCTACTGTTTCCAGATATCGTCATACCATATACTCTTAAGTGCATTATGAACCTCGCGGTTAAATGCTATCTTTGGTTTGGCTTTATCAAAACATGTCGAGTAAGGTGTCATACGAATTGGAATACTAACCCCTCGCCAATTCTGGCAACGGGGTTAGCATTCCACCCTTCTAGAGGGACACGACATGTACAGTACCTGAAACCCGGGTAAAATCAGACATAGCCTCAGCTCCACAAAATGGATGCTGCCACCACAGACACAAGTCTGCCCTCCTGCTGCTGGGAGTCCTTCCAGCTTGGGAGGTGTGGACAAAGGGTTTCCTGCCAGGGGAGGTGCGTGCACCACCCCAGACAGGATTTTGTGTATTGGTCAGGTAGGGCTTGAAAGAAACCAGACATGCCTGTGGCTCACAAGGAGCCCCGGTGCATATGCCAGTTCAATCCGGTCCTGGGGCACACCAGTCCCGGGCCTGGGGCGAGCTGGACAAAGGATTGGGGGTGTAACCACCCCCCTTCCTGGTCCCACCCTTAGGGAGGGACCTAGCAGGTAGTCCGGCCCCTAGAATCCGCTTAAAGGTAGGAGCTGTGTCCTAAGACTTCAGACATCCTGGAATCAACTTGAAACTAAGAAGAAGACGGGAACTTCGATGCTCTGCCGCACAGAGGACTGAAGCCAATCTCCCCTGTGGTCAGGGAGTGACCACCTTGCTAACGCAAGCACCATCCAGCGAATCAACGTCTGCTTTGCCGCCGCCTCCCGCCGGAGCCCGAGCCCAGAGACTGACAAGACCTGGACCTCCAGACCTCTCACCGCCCGATCCACAGTCCCTGAAAAAGAGAGACCCGTGGAGGCAACGAGACACGTGGAGCCAGCCATCTTGAACCGACTACGACAAGCTGCAAGTGCAACAACCGAGGCTCCCTCCAAGTTGTGCTTTGGGATCTGAGAAGCCCAACCCTCGAGCAGCATCTGCACCAAAGGTGAGCCCTCCAGCATCTCCACGATCTGCGTGGGGCCCTTCTGCATTTTGCCACTCGACGCGCCTATCCGGTTGCTGGCCTGCTGGCTAGTGGCCATCTTGGCGACGAACTTCAAGAAATACACCGCTGGTCTGGTTGCTCCAGACTGGCCCTTGCTCCCCTCCAAAGGAGTAGTCCCTCTGACCTTGCTGGTCAGAACCATCAGCTTATTTCGTTTTCCACAACAATTGGTTTTGCCAAGGCTTGTTTGCTTCGATCAAGTCGCCGACACCGCCGACAGCGAGAGCCTGTGTGGGACAGCTCGTGAACCGACTCCTGGACGTCGTCGACCTTCAGGGACCACGTGGCTGCAGAGACAAGCTACACCTTTCTTCCTGTTTGCACCCGACATCGCCTGGTACCCACCTGGTGCCACGCTGGTCACTGGCTAGTGACTGTGAACACTTTCCCCTCTGCTTACAGGTCTTCTACAACTCCGATCCACCCTGGGATCCACCGCATCTCTTCCGGACCGACTGCCTGCAGCATCTTTGTCCACAGGCTCCATTGAACAGATAGAAGAAACCCGACGCACTTCGACACCTACGCACCCGCTTCCTGTGGGTGAGGTAAAGCTGGCACTCCGGTGCCCCAGTGTAGAGTATCATCTCTAGTGCTGTGTTTCCAATCTTGAGTTCATAGTCCACCCGGAAGATCCTTTTTGCAGTAACTTTGTGCTTTTTACGCACCCATTGAAAACCTATGGGAGCACGCGTGTGACTATTTGCTCTGCACACGCAACCCGTGGACCTCCTGGTCACTAACTGAAGTTAGCTCCTTGTAGGCCCAGCGATTCTAGAGGCCCTAGGCCTTTTCCCTTTTCTGTTCGTGGTACTTATACCACTATTTTAGTATAGGGTTTGAGCGGCCACCAGGGCCTATCCATATAAAGTGCAACTTCTGTGTATTCTACTGTAATCTTGTTTGACGATTTGTGCTCCTGTGCTCATAAAGAGACTAGGGGTTACTTTGAGAAATAAATACATATATATTTTGAATATATATCTGTGTGGTGTCCTTTCATTGGTATAAAAGGGGGTTGCATTTGGTAAAACAGCTTGCTTAACACGTTTCACGAGTTTAGCCTCAAAGACTGCTTAGCCTACGCTACCACTAGGGCAGCTAGTCCGAAAAGGTTGACTTACAACCACACCATAAGGGTTGCTTGGCATGGTACAAGGTGGTCACTTTAACTAGTGAACATCATATACCAGGCCAACTTCTCACAGAGAGGAATCCATGAATCTTAACTCAAGGTGCAGACGCCATTCGTTGATCTTCTTTGCACCTTCTCAACAGCTGCCTCAACTTCCTATGGCTAGGCCAACAGGCGAGTATTCTGGATCTATCTGCTCAAAGCTAGTTCGGATATTTGCTCACCTCTTCCAGCACTACCAAAGGTGACAAACACACTGTCTGACTTGCCAACAGAAAAGTGACTTTATAAGAAAGGAATGTCAAATCTGCCTAGAGTAAAAAGGTTCAAAGGAAGAGCGCTGAAAAGATCTTAAAACCTATGGGAGATCCCACTGTGGTGTCTGAAAACGAGAAAGGGGGTCTACAGATAGAAAAGCTCCTAAACAGATGTGAAATCACAGAAACAGCCTCGTGAAAAGAGCATCAAATTCAATTCATGTTTTTATGGCAAACCACTAAGCTTTACGACTAGAAATACCTAGAATCATGTGAAATCCATCCCAAAGGAACTGCAACACTGAATGAAAGTAGGATAAGCTGTTGGCGACACCGAGCGTGATGGACACCATTTGTGAAAGGATGACCAGTGTCTGGTGTAGGGTTTCAAGGTTAACTGTCTCCTAGAACCTTGAATTGTTTCACTCAGATGTAAAGGAAAAGGCTTGGCGTGCTGCCCCTCCTATACCTCCCAGCTCTGGGTGGGCGGATCTAGTATTAGTACTTCTGCCTTGTGCCCTGTCCTTGGAGGCGAGATTCACCTCATGATTAAGAAACTTAACTGGCTACTAAATTAAGCAAGAAGCATATTCAAAATGGCTTGCATAACCCACAAAGTTCTTTACACAGAGAAAACAAACTACCTCACAAAGTATCAAAAGCTGGCCGTAAGAGGTGTCTGCAAAGTTCAAACACTCTATTCTTGGTTCCTCCAAATTTAAGAAAGAACAAGCATTGGCATAGCCAATAGGTCTCGCCTTTGGGTCCTTATAAGTGTTTAGCCATGCAACAGTTGCATAACTAAATACTTATAAGGTCCCAAAAGCGAGACCTGTTGGCTATGCAAAGCGGCCGCGAAAGTGAAAGTAATCGCGGTCAAGGGCGGCGCGCGCCCCCGCGCACATGCACTGTAGCTCTAAGCTGGCCTGGTAGCACTTTTTGGAGCGCTCTCAATAAGTCTCGCCAGACCAGCGCATGCGCTGGGTCAGGCGAGACCTAAAAATCACTTGGCCGTTCCTTCTCTGGGAACGCGCCTAGAATTTGGAATGCTCTACCTTACGATTTATGTGACAATCAATCATTCCTATGCTTCAGGAGAAGCCGGACACTCTTTTTCTCAACAAACACCTGATTGCACCAACCTAAGATAACTGACTTTCTTTTGTGCACTTTCCCCCAACCACCCTACAACCTGATCTTCACTACCTTTGGACTTAATTGAACATTTCTTCCTCCATCTACCTAAAATCCTGAACATCTATACTTCTGGAAATAATTGAACAGCTATTTCACCTTTCATTGTAGATTACTACCCAGTACGTGTGCTATTTTTCTTGTGTATACCTTATACGTAGGATGATCAGGCATCCCGGATTTGCCCAGACAGTCCCAGTTTTTAGGTCGAGCCTAGCGCAGCGTGCATGCGGTGCCCTGCGAGGCTTCTTGTATCTACTCCTTATGGGTCTGACTCCTCCCAGGCAGTGGATTGGCTTTTGTGTGTGCTTTTTCAGAATCAAAGCCTGCAAATGGCTAAAGGTGGGTGCATGTCCCACCTCTTCTGGAAAGGTTCACTCCCACGGTGTTTTGCCGCGGGAGCGAGCAGTGGCGCGCTGGGCGGCAGCTCTAGTGCCTCCTTGTCTATGTTTGCCCGCCCCCACCACTCCTTATGTTTAGTCTTCTTTTGAGCATTTGCGACTTGCACGCTCGAATGGCGCTGATTCACGGCCGCCACTGCTTAATTGTATTCAAGAACTTACCTCGTGGCACACACTTCACGGACGCAATGTTCTTTTAATGTATGCACCCGATGTTCGTGTGATTTATTCACCGGCTTTGCACGATATTCTTTTTATTTATTTAAGCTTTTTTGGGATGGTAAGCGAGGTGCCTGCTTCACGCAGCTGCTTGTGTTAACTTTAGGGGCCAGACTAGGCTGCAGACATATCCTGCTCCTCTGTTGCTGCCTCTTGGGCTCTATGGTGCGGCCATTGGAGGAGGGGGAAGGGGTGGAGCCGGGGTCGCTGTGTCTCCTTTGCAGTTCCCTTCTGCTAAACCCTACATTCACTTCCCAACGGCTTATGAGATAGACCGGCTGGCTGAGAAACTCTTGGTTTCTCGGGGAGTCCATTTCATTTTGCAACACTTCTTCTGTCAGCCTGTTAATTCATTAATGCATTTAAGAATTATCAGGCTGACAAAACAAATGTTGCAAAATGAAACGGACTTGCTGTGTAACCAAGAGTGTCTCAGCCAGCCAGTCTGCCTCTGGAAAGTTTTTAAGGCAGATGTGATCACGGTGCCTCAGGCAGCGCCCGGAACTTGAAAACGAATTATCTGCTGAGCACAGGAAGCACGGAGCACTCTCAGTGAACAAAAAGAAACATTTAACAAGCAGATAACAGAAAGAAACATTCAGGACTAAAAGTAACAATATACCATCTCAAATGCAGGCTTCAATCAAATCTGTTAGCAATCCCTCCAGTTGCACTGCACACTGTCTTTTCCAAACCTCCTTAGAGGTTACTTTCCACACTGACCAGTTTGCCTCCCTTTTTTCTACCAATTGCATCCTAACACCATCACACTAGTGGTAACTGTAAACCTCTTATATCTCCAATTTTAATTTTGATGACTTAGAATGTCCCAAATGTGTGTGTACATGGGAGGAGCTGTATGGGGTATGTTTGTGTGTATCCGTGTGTTCTTTCTGCCTGTGGGTGTGAAACTTTGCAAACATGTCGGTCTACCTACGTGTGCTAATGGCCATCTGTGGTTTTCTCTGAATAGTGCATGCATGTGGTCATCGGTGTGTTTATTTGTTGTACAGCTCTTCAATCCCTGGCGGCACAGCACCCAGGATAATATCCTGCATAGCTAAAACGTATAAGGTCCCAACGGCAAGACCTATTGGCTATGCCAATGCTTGTTGTTTATCTGTCCAGGCAGATTTCAGTAAATTAAGCACTTGACCCGGGTGTTTCAAGAGGCTCTACTGAACAAGCTTTTATGAGTTCCAGTGCAGGAACAGGTACCAGTCTTTTGAGAAGCCAGTTTAATTGGCACTTATGATAGTCGGTGCAATAGCTGTGTTTCATGTATGCCCCTAGAGCCTCTGTGTCTGTGTTTGCTACGTTGATGAATTCTGTCTTTTAAGTCATTCTGCGCTCCTCTGCGATGTGAAATTGTACTTCTATTTTTGTGAAATGTCTGTTTTTTTTGTTTAAAATAAATCTAGTCACCCTGCTTGTAAGTGATGTCTGTTAAACCTTTGCAAAGTGCTCTGATACCCTTGTGTTAAGTTCGCACAATAAACAAGCATTGGCAAAGCCAACAGGTCTCGCGTTTGGGACCTTGTAAGTGTTTAGCCAGAGCCATTGGCTTCGCTAATGTGTTTAAGTTATGCTGCAAAGTAGTGTGGCTTCTGTGCAGCATGTTGTAAAGTTATAATAAAAAAAAGTGTTATACACATTTTTGTTACCTCGTCTATAATTAAGATGAGATTACGTATAATTGAACGGCCTAATTAAAAAAAGAATGAATATAAAAAATGTTTAGTTTCTTTTTGGGAACGTTGGCAACTTTTCCTGCTTGTTCTAATAGTTGTTATAGCTTGTTTTGTTTTGGGTGGGGTGGGAAATATAAACAACAGGAGGGTAGAGGTTGGGAACTAGTTTGTGAATTATAATTAAGGCTCCCGGTTTTCCGTTTAAACTGAATTTTACATATAAATACAGACGGAAAACTATTTTTCCAATGTCTGTATTTATAAGTTAAAAACGGGAAAATACTAACAAACTGTGCGCCTGTTCTGCTCGATTTTCCCGGCCTTCTTGTGTTGAAAAGTAATTGAATGTGACTTCAGTCTCTTACCATTCAAGTCTAAGGGTTAGAGTAGTGAATGGAGCCTATTTACTAGGCACTTCGACATGATCCTGTGCTCTTCCCCATAGATCAGGGCTTGCACACATAGCCTAGGGGATAGATTTGTTAGTATTAGGGATAACCTGGCCTGTAGTGAGGGTATTTCATGGAGCCGTGCTGAATTCAGGCCTGGTAGGCCTCAAACGGGAGAGACTCCATCTTTCTTTCTGCTCCGGCAGCTTGGGATGCTTCTAGGTCAAATGTAATGTTTTAGTTATGAGGTGTTATTCGCTTGGAGAGAACCGGTTCAGGCCGGCCCTTATCGAAGGATTGTATTTTTCTTCATGCCGAAGACACTACATCAGGCCGGCCGGCTGGGAACGTGTCCTTGGTACGGGGAGGTACAAGAATTTGGTGGGCGGCAGGTTACGGGCCGGAATTTTCCATGAGGAAACGCACCTCTATATTAGTGAAAGTCTGAGGCAGTTACATGTTCAGTCCGTAGGCGGCATCTAGCCGTTAGCAGTAAAGCTACTACTTATTCCAGGGAAGACAGACGCCATCTTGAGGGCGGAGAAGAACCGAGAGACAGATACTCTCCTAGCAGAATAGCCAGAGAGGAGAGAGTAGCCGATAAGGAAGAGGTCCCAGTGACTCGGAGAAGGGTGACTGCGGAGGTGTGACTTCCAGGCGAGCCGAGGCACAGACGAGAAGGGAACCTAGATGACCACTGAGTGCAGGCTACACACTACTAAGGTGATGTCGACCCTTTCTTATTAGAGTATACAACTTAATCTTTCACTTTTCTTTTCAGGTTATGTGTTATATTGTAATGTTATGTGATTGCGTATGTAATGAGTAATAAAGTATCCAGTTTGTAGTGAACCAACATGTGCTGCGTGTTCTTGTATGAGAGGGTAGCCTATTCTTCTAGTCAGCTGCGGCTACATGAACAGATGTTAACCCTGATCAGGTAAGTGGTAACTGAATAAGGGAAAGAGGAGCCCCTCGAACCGGAGAACAGGCTATGCTCGAACTGGCAGTCCTTGTGTGATCGGATGAATAGTGAGACTGATTCCCTTTTTGTATGTTATGGTGATCATAGGATGAACTGTCGTATGAGACTGCCGTCTGGGTAGAGAGGTCTGGATTTGTATGGGATCGCGAGGCCGCCACTTGTGATACTGTCGTATGGGCAGAGAGGTCTGGATTCGTATGGGATCGCGAGGCCGCCACTTGTGATACTGCCGTCTGGGTAGAGAGGTCTGGATTCGTATGGGATCGCGAGGCCGCCACTTGTGATACTGTCGTATGGGCAGAGAGGTCTGGATTCGTATGGGATTGCGAGGCCGCCGATTGTGCTGAGACTGCCGTCTGGGTAGAGAGGTCTGGATTCGTATGGGATCGCGAGGCCGCCACTTGTGATACTGTCGTATGGGCAGAGAGGTCTGGATTCGTATGGGATCGCGAGGCCGCCGATTGTGCTGAGACTGCCGTCTGGGTAGAGAGGTCTGGATTCGTATGGGATCGCGAGGCCGCCACTTGTGATACTGTCGTATGGGCAGAGAGGTCTGGATTCGTATGGGATCGCGAGGCCGCCGATTGTGCTGAGACTGCCGTCTGGGTAGAGAGGTCTGGATTCGTATGGGATCGCGAGGCCGCCACTTGTGATACTGTCGTATGGGCAGAGAGGTCTGGATTCGTATGGGATCGCGAGGCCGCCGATTGTGCTGAGACTGCCGTCTGGGTAGAGAGGTCTGGATTCGTATGGGATCGCGAGGCCGCCACTTGTGATACTGTCGTATGGGCAGAGAGGTCTGGATTCGTATGGGATCGCGAGGCCGCCGATTATAAGAGGTCTTGGTATGTATAGTAGGAATTCCCTGTCCTTAGGTGGTAGATGTATGTGGTTGCACTATTGTAAATAGGCCCTAGGGAGGGGGTAACGTTCTGGCTGGGTTAGTGAGGCTCTGATGAGCGGGTTCTATCTGATCCGAAAACCCAAGCAGAACATTTGGCGTCACGAACCGTTTACGAAACCTGTGTGCGTTGTGGTTGTATCGTGTTTGCTTTCGGCGCGTGCGTGGTTTCGTTTGTATATTATTTGTCTATAATTGTGTGTGTAGTTTTTTTTTTCTCTTCCTTCTTCTTTCTTTTTCTCTCTTTTTCTTTCTTTTCCGAGATGTTTTCTAGAAAGTCGAAATCTACTTGCCCGTTGATATTCCCGGCTGGGATTCAACGCCTTATGAAGCCTTAGCCCGTGAGTGGGCTGATTCTACTGGTTTGAGTGAGAATTGGAATTCTTTTTTGGAGCTGGCGGAGCCGGCTAATGTGATTACTTGTTTACAGAAGGCGCCGGTATCTAAGGGTGATGAACTTCCCATTTTGGGGCGCAGAGGTTGGATTGTTCTGTCTGCGTACAGGATTCTGCATGAGAGGTTGTTGAAGTTACAGAAATTGCATAAGGATGTGGAAGCGAACTTTGTTGAGATTCAGAATGCTCATACCTTGTTGCGGTGTCAAAATAAGTTGCTTGCTGACAAACTTGAGACGTACCAAACTATTGCCGAGAGGGCGGCTGTGCGAATTGCTCGTTATAAATACAAGAATAGGTGTGGTCGGGTTTCGACGCGAAAGGTGCGTCTGGTCGTGGCGAAAGCCGGACTGGATTGGAATCCTGATGAATGGGATGGTAATATCTGGAACTCGAGTGATTCTCCTTCCTCGGGTGAGGAGTCTGCCAAGCGCGAGTCCTCTCGCTCCGGCCGTGATTGTAAGTCTGCTTCTTGCGCCTCTGATGGTGCACCCCGTGATTGCGCTCGTCCTTCGAGTGGGGTCGATGCTTCTTACACTGATTGTTCCTCTATGTGTACTGGTCGAGCTCCTTGTGATGCTCGTCCCGCAGTCTCGGTGCATCCAGTTTTTCGGCGGAAGTTGCAGCAGGCTCCCGGTGCTCCGAATGGTATTGCTTTAGACTCTTTGGAGGATTTTACTCAACAAGAAATTAGTGATATTTTGCAGCGATTTCGGCAGCGAGCTGGTGAGACCTTACTCACATGGATGGTGCGCCTTTATGAACTGGGCGCTGCTGGCATTATGTTGGATGTTGGCGATTGTTTGAAGTTTTGTTCCTTGAGTTCGGATTCTACTGTACAGGATCATTTTCGTAACTTTAATGGTGGTGGTCAAATTTCTTTGCTTCAATTGGCGACTGAGGGTTGTAATCAAAAATATCCTACTGAGTCTGACTGGCCTGTGAATGACAAACCGTGGTATACTTTGCGCGATGCTGCACAACGTCTCAAAGAGGAGGTGATGAAAACGGCAATTTTTCTGAATACTGCTGACAGGTTGCTTGATGGTTTGTTGACATCTTCTGTGCGGAATCGTATTATTCGTTCTTCCCCTGTTGCTTATAAGCAGGTCATGATGACTTTATTGATTAATCAGACTGGTAACATATTGTCTATGGTGCTGGAATCGGTACGCCAACTCGGTGAGTTGGGTGAGTGGTTTAAACCTGAACGGCAATCCCGGCCTGACACTCGTACTCCTGGTGACAATAAACTTACTAGACGTGATATGTTTTTTGGTCTTATGGCCGATGGTGTGCGGAAGGAGGACATTGACGGTGAGACTACTTCTCGTTTGTGGGAAATGTTTCGCAAACGTGGCTTGGATCGGAAGGAGGGTGCCCGGCGTGTTCGGACGACTGAGTGTGATCGTGGTTTTTCTGACGGTAGCGGTGATGACGACCGCCGTGGGCGCTCTGATCGTCGTGATGATCGACGTTCTGTACGTGATTTGTCCCCCCGTCGTGAGAGAGACAGAGAGAGAGAGGGGGAAAGAGAAAGGGGGAGAGATGATTATGTTAACAGCAGACGTAGAAATGATAGGGATCAATCCCCTGAGTTGAGAAGGAGAGAGGATCGACACAGATTGGCCGATCGAAACCTGCAGTACAATGCAGAGGACAGGAATCCATTTCGTAATGGAGATGGATATGAACAGGAGGTATCGATACCTGAGAAACGTGAGAGCCTTTATCCTGATTTATCCTGGTACACAGAACGCAGTAAAAATGACTAGGAAATAGGTCAAGCTCCAGTACACAGATGGGCTCACAGAGATAATAGACCCTATGTAGATATTGATATTTATTGGAGACATCGTAATATCCAAAGGGCCCGAGCATTGGTAGATACAGGAGCGGAGGCCACTCTTATTCATGGAAAATCAAAGAAGTTTAAAGGTCAGCCTTTTACAATTACCGGATTAGGTGGAAAGGAAACTCCCGCAGTTCAAACTTTACTTGAAATGAGAATAGGTAGAATTCCTAGAAAAGAATACTCTGTATTAGTGGTACCACTCTTAGAATTCATAATTGGAATTGATATTTTGAAAGGAATGACTTTGCACTTAGATGATGGATGTTACCAATTTGGAACTAAACATTATATATCGTCCAGGCCTGTACGGGTTGGTCGTTTAAGAATGCCCCCCATAAAAGTTCCCCAGGCGACAAAAGTGGTTCGTCAGAAGCAGTATCGTATTCCAGGTGGTCATGAAGAGATTAGTACCACTATTCAGGAGTTGGTGGATGCAGGAGTTATAACCCCAGTTACTTCTGCTTGGAATAATCCTGTTTGGCCTGTACGTAAGAGTGATAATTCTTGGCGCATGACTGTTGATTATCGAGAATTGAATAGACACACACCCTCTTTGTCTGTTGCAGTACCGGATGTTATTACCCTAATTGAAAGAATCCAAAAACATCCAGGTACATGGTATGCGTCCATTGATATTGCTAATGCTTTCTTTTCGATTCCGATTGCCCCTGAGTGTCAGGAACAATTCAGTTTTACGTGGAACGGGCGTCAGATGACGTTTAGAAGTCTTCCCCAGGGCTATGTGCATAGTCCTACGATATGTCACCGGCTGGTGGCAGAGCATTTGACTGAGGTACCGGTTCATCCGCAAATTCAGATATGTCACTATATTGATGATATTTTGATCCAAGGCGAAACACAAGAGGAAGTTCAGACCCAATTGGACAGAGTCATTGAGTGCCTGCGTGAGAAAGGTTGGGAAATCAACCCGGATAAGTTACAAGGTCCGTCCCAGGCTGTGAAATTTTTGGGTATTAATTGGCATGAGGGGCACCGAGAAGTGATCCCTCAGGTTAAACAGAAAATTCTTGATTTTGCAGTTCCAAGGAATAGGAAAGAAGCCCAAAGCTTCATTGGTTTGTTTGGTTTTTGGCGCCAGCATATTCCTCATTTGAGTCAAATATTGGCCCCTTTGTACCAGGTCACTCGTAAAAAGAATGCATTTGAATGGGATAAACCACAGCAAGATGCGTTCAGTCTGGCAAAAGAAGCAATTCAGCATGCTCTGGATTTATGGCCTGTATGTGATGGTGATGTGGATTTGAATGTGTCTGTACAAGGCCTTTATGCGAATTGGAGTTTGTGGCAGAAACAAGGCAAGAGTAGAGTACCGTTAGGTTTCTGGACCAAAAAGTTACCTGATGCTGGTGAGCGTTATACACCTTTTGAGAAACAGTTGCTTGCATGTTATTGGGCTCTGGTGGATACCGAGCAATTGACTTTGGGACATGATATAGTTTTGCGACCTGAAATTCCTATCATGCAGTGGGTTATGAGTTCGCCGAAAACTCACCGAATTGGACACGCTCAAGAGGCGAGTGTGATTAAATGGAAATGGTATATACAAGACAGGGCACGTGTGGGACAAAAAGGAGTTGCATCTTTGCATGAGCAGGTGGCGCGGGCGCCATCGACTGAGACTGAGAGTGAATGTTCCGTACCTTTAGTACAGGAGTCTCCTGTTAAGTGGGGTAGACCTTTTGATGATTTGTCGGCGGAGGACAGAAACCATGTCTGGTTTACGGATGGTTCAGCAAGGTTCATAGGGACGAAACGGCATTGGAAGGCGGTATCCTATAATCCGATCACACAAAAATTGCTGAGCACAACTGGTGAGGGTAAGAGCAGTCAATTTGCTGAACTCTATGCTGTTTATCAAGTTCTGAAACAAGAGTTACCTGGCACATGTCATATTTTCACCGATTCTTGGTCTACTGCCAATGGACTGGCAGTTTGGTTACCGACTTGGCATTCCCATAGTTGGAAAATCCATTCAAAAGAACTGTGGGGAAAAGAATTATGGCAGGAGATTTGGGAAATGCTCCCACAGAGTACTGTTACAATCTTCCATGTGGATGCTCATACCCCGATAGACTCTCTTGACAAATTCTTTCATAACATTGCAGATGAGAAATCTAAAATTGCTGAGGCAGTGGTGGACAGGCAAGATTCTGATATTGCGGGATTGGCGAAATGGGCCCACCAGAAAGCGGACACTTTGGAGAGAAAGCCACTAGCAGGTGGGCTGCTGATCGAGGAATTTATATTCCCCTAGATTTAATCAAAAATGTTATTCTACATTGTCCCATTTGTCAGCATATCAGGCAGCGCAAAGTGCCCCAAACTGTTAAAGGTCATTTACATCGCTGGAAATTGCCCGCTCAAATTTGGCAGATTGATTACATCGGTCCACTTCCTATGAGTAGGAATTGTCAATATGTTTGCACTATTGTTGATACATACAGTGGCCTGTTGGTGGCCCTTCCCTGTAAGCAAGCTACCCAATTGAATACTATTAAAACATTGGAATTGATTATGATGTATTATGGTGTGCCATTCCAAATTCAATCTGATAATGCATCCCATTTTCGTGGAAGATTGGTACAGGAATTCTGTGTGGAAAACAATATTGAATGGGTGTTTCATATACCATATTATCCACAGGCCTCGGGTCTTGTGGAGAGGTTGAATGGACTGCTGAAAGATCAGTTACGTAAATTAACAGATGACAAGTATAAGAATTGGCGAGACTTTTTGCCTCAAGCGCTATTGATTTTGAATAACCGTCCTTTTCTAAATGCTGAATCCCCACTTATGCGTTTGTTTCCTCCGAATGTTGATGCTAAGCCCAATGAAATCAGAGAGACTGTGATGTACTGGGAGATTACTCCCGGAGCTTTGGCTCCATGTAGAGCGACCCCAGGGTCGGCAGGTTTAGACTTGCATGCCATGGATGACACCGTTATAAAAAGTAAGGATCGAGTCATCATTGAAACTGGTGTTGGTGTTCATATACCAACTGGGAATTTCGGATTAATCGCCCCAGCCCCGGCTGGCTGTAAAAGGCATTCAGGTGCTTGGAGGAATCATTGATAGTGATTATCAGGGAGAGATTAAGGTGCTCCTGCTGAATAGCAGTGAGGTTGACTTACTGATACATCAAACTGACCGAGTGGCTCAATTGCTAATAATGCCTGTTTTCAGTGGTGAGATCACAAAAGGCACTGCCCCAACGTTGCTAACTGTACGAGGCCAGAAAGGTTTTGGCTCCACAGATAATCCTGGGGCCAGAGTTTGGGTGCAGTCGCCTAAGAATCCCCCTGAACAAGCAGAAGTCATTGCAACCGGTCAAGACAACACCATTTTAGTTATGAGACCAGGGAAAGATAGCTGGGAAGCAGTCCCGGCTGACAAATGTTACTTACGAGAATGAATAATGCCTGTATTTGATTTTCTTTCAGATCATTCTTTGGACTGTTGCTGCAGGATGTGTCGGCGTTGGACTCCTTTTGGGCTGGTACGACGAGAGAGGAGGGATCCCATCAACCCGGGCTGAGTTGAGAACCCGAGTGTCGCGTTCCTTCGCTGCGTGGGATTCGTCGTCGAACTTTTGGACTACGTTAGCCAAACAAGTGACTAAAGCCCCTCATTTCTGCTTGACACCGATGAGATCGGTGACTGACATTCTAGCGACTTGTTTAGTTGCTGTCCCTGCTTCATTGGAGACTTTGACTCATATTTTCAATATATCGAATGCTCGCCCCAATGTTCTCCTGGGCGATTTTGCTACCCATGAGTATTGCCCCTTGTGTACTGTACTGTCAGACCCGATACCCCCCATCCAGTCCCAAATAGTTACCTATAATATCACACAGGGTGATTTGTGTTTTTTCCTTACTTGTGATCCTAGTGCGATTTCTGAATGTATGCGTTTAAGATTGAAAGGTGCCACTTCATTCACCGCTCATGAACGTACTTTGTGCCTTCAAAGGACACCGAAAACATGTACTTCTGTTCAGAATAACATGACTTGCAAGAGTTTGGTAGTTACCGCCAGTCATTATCGCACGATGTTACTACCTGCCGGATGGCTTTTCTCATGTGGTAATACTTCCTGGCCATATATCCCCGCAAATATTTCTGGAGGCCCTTGTGCCATTACTAGACTGAGCTTGTTGATGTTTTCATCACATCCGAATGCCAACTCTCGTGTGATTCGAGATACAGTGAGGTTACAGGAGGATTGTGACTCATCTTTGCATTTATATTCCAAGTCTGAATACCTTAGCCTGGCTATTTCAATTGTTGGTGTTCCTGCTTTGGCAGTTTATAATGCCAAATCTATTGGGAAAATGGCCTGCTGGATGGTAAAATCCATTAATCATACTTCTACAGTCCTGTCTGACATGCTATTAGACGCCCAGGGTGAACGTAGAGCTATCTTGCAAAATCGAGCGGCCATTGATTATCTTTTGCTTAAACATGGACACGATTGTTCTGATTTTGAGGGTCTTTGTTGTTTTAACTTGTCGGATCATACAAAATCCATTCAAGCTCACATTGATAAACTACATGACTTGACAGAAGAAGTTAGAAAACACATTGACCAGGGCTGGTTTGACTGGCTCTTTAATTGGTTACCTGATTTGCATATGTTACGTCAGATATTAGGAGGTATTCTGATTACTATCGGCATTTTGATTTCTATCTGTTGCTTTATTCAGTGTATTCCTTCACTATTTCAATTCTGCACACCTGGTACTAGACATAGATCAGTTAGTCTTGTTTCATATTATTCTTCCACAGATATTAGTTCTGTTTAATGAATGTATAATAGACTGAAGTCAAGGGTGAAATGTTCTGCTCGGTTTTCCCGGCCTTCTTGTGTTGAAAAGTAATTGAATGTGACTTCAGTCTCTTACCATTCAAGTCTAAGGGTTAGAGTAGTGAATGGAGCCTATTTACTAGGCACTTCGACATGATCCTGTGCTCTTCCCCATAGATCAGGGCTTGCACACATAGCCTAGGGGATAGATTCGTTAGTATTAGGGATAACCTGGCCTGTAGTGAGGGTATTTCATGGAGCCGTGCTGAATTCAGGCCTGGTAGGCCTCAAACGGGAGAGACTCCATCTTTCTTTCTGCTCCGGCAGCTTGGGATGCTTCTAGGTCAAATGTAATGTTTTAGTTATGAGGTGTTATTCGCTTGGAGAGAACCGGTTCAGGCCGGCCCTTATCGAAGGATTGTATTTTTCTTCATGCCGAAGACACTACATCAGGCCGGCCGGCTGGGAACGTGTCCTTGGTACGGGGAGGTACAAGAATTTGGTGGGCGGCAGGTTACGGGCCGGAATTTTCCATGAGGAAACGCACCTCTATATTAGTGAAAGTCTGAGGCAGTTACATGTTCAGTCCGTAGGCGGCATCTAGCCGTTAGCAGTAAAGCTACTACTTATTCCAGGGAAGACAGACGCCATCTTGAGGGCGGAGAAGAACCGAGAGACAGATACTCTCCTAGCAGAATAGCCAGAGAGGAGAGAGTAGCCGATAAGGAAGAGGTCCCAGTGACTCGGAGAAGGGTGACTGCGGAGGTGTGACTTCCAGGCGAGCCGAGGCACAGACGAGAAGGGAACCTAGATGACCACTGAGTGCAGGCTACACACTACTAAGGTGATGTCGACCCTTTCTTATTAGAGTATACAACTTAATCTTTCACTTTTCTTTGCAGGTTATGTGTTATATTGTAATGTTATGTGATTGCGTATGTAATGAGTAATAAAGTATCCAGTTTGTAGTGAACCAACATGTGCTGCGTGTTCTTGTATGAGAGGGTAGCCTATTCTTCTAGTCAGCTGCGGCTACATGAACAGATGTTAACCCTGATCAGGTAAGTGGTAACTGAATAAGGGAAAGAGGAGCCCCTCGAACCGGAGAACAGGCTATGCTCGAACTGGCAGTCCTTGTGTGATCGGATGAATAGTGAGACTGATTCCCTTTTTGTATGTTATGGTGATCATAGGATGAACTGTCGTATGAGACTGCCGTCTGGGTAGAGAGGTCTGGATTCGTATGGGATCGCGAGGCCGCCACTTGTGATACTGTCGTATGGGCAGAGAGGTCTGGATTCGTATGGGATCGCGAGGCCGCCACTTGTGATACTGCCGTCTGGGTAGAGAGGTCTGGATTCGTATGGGATCGCGAGGCCGCCACTTGTGATACTGTCGTATGGGCAGAGAGGTCTGGATTCGTATGGGATCGCGAGGCCGCCGATTGTGCTGAGACTGCCGTCTGGGTAGAGAGGTCTGGATTCGTATGGGATCGCGAGGCCGCCACTTGTGATACTGTCGTATGGGCAGAGAGGTCTGGATTCGTATGGGATCGGGAGGCCGCCGATTGTGCTGAGACTGCCGTCTGGGTAGAGAGGTCTGGATTCGTATGGGATCGCGAGGCCGCCACTTGTGATACTGTCGTATGGGCAGAGAGGTCTGGATTCGTATGGGATCGCGAGGCCGCCGATTCTGCTGAGACTGCCGTCTGGGTAGAGAGGTCTGGATTCGTATGGGATCGCGAGGCCGCCACTTGTGATACTGTCGTATGGGCAGAGAGGTCTGGATTCGTATGGGATCGCGAGGCCACCGATTGTGCTGAGACTGCCGTCTGGGTAGAGAGGTCTGGATTCGTATGGGATCGCGAGGCCGCCACTTGTGATACTGTCGTATGGGCAGAGAGGTCTGGATTCGTATGGGATCGCGAGGCCGCCGATTATAAGAGGTCTTGGTATGTATAGTAGGAATTCCCTGTCCTTAGGTGGTAGATGTATGTGGTTGCACTATTGTAAATAGGCCCTAGGGAGGGGGTAACGTTCTGGCTGGGTTAGTGAGGCTCTGATGAGCAGGTTCTATCTGATCCGAAAACCCAAGCAGAACAGCGCCGCAGCCCCACTCCTGCCCAGCTTTACCTCGGCAAGCCCTTCTTGGTAATCTACATCACTACGGCCCATTTAAGAGAACTGCTAAGGTTCCAAAGGCAGCAGATGGCAGTAGGTGTTGCACGTTAAGGGGGCGGGGTCGCAGTAAGAAGTACGAGTACTTAAGGTTTAAAAAAACACTGTGTCCATCATAGAATGCCTAATTGCTGAGCACGAGGTGCTAATATGTGCATTAGCAGGCCGGCCCACTGAAAGAAAGCTTTAGGCACCATCTGGCTGGGCCTGCTGGGGTCAGTGCCAATAAGGTAGCCTGTGAATGGCAATCATTGGCGCAAGGCAGAGACCTGTTAGCAGGTAGTGGCGTGCTCGGTTGCAAGTGGCAGGCATCGAAGAATTAAAAAAAAGTTACATACCGCTAGTGTACAAACATGATTGTGACCCCGTTTTAAGAAAACATGAAATTCTTTCTTCCCTTTTTTTAATGTTTTTTTTAACTGTTTGCATGTGTAACGCCAGCTGTTTCTGTGCAACTAGCTCTCTCCAGTGAGATGTGTAGATCGCAGTCTCCTTCCTTTAATTTTGCCTTTGCAGAAGTGATTTCACTTTTGCTTTCATGCCTTTATTCCTTTTCTAATCTTCCTCAATAACGCTGCGCTTGCTCTTTGCATCACGAAGGGTTAGAACGGGTTGCAGGTAACTTTCAAGAGAGATTTTGTAACACAGTTTGATGCCATCCCAACAACAAAAATTTCAAACATTGCCAAAAGAGAGGCTCCATCCCCCATCACTCCCTCTTCGAACACGGTGCTTAACGTTACTTTCTTAATGTTCCCTGGAATTCTGTACATTAAATGCACACTTTTTGTTTGAAATAGAATGTTCTGCCTTTCAGTGTTTTCAGTTTTGTTTGGTAACTTTCTAAGTGCGTGCAGTCGTTACAGTCTCTCCATAGCCCCTCTCTCGCATAAATAAGAAAAAAATACTAGCTGCAGAATCTTCCTTTGCTTGTGACAAAAATAAATGTGGATAAATACAGATAAAATGACAAAAAAATAAATGTGGATAAATACAGACGGAAATGGCAAAAAAATAAATACCATAAAACCGGGAGCCCTAATTATAATTTGAGTAGCAGATGGATATTAGGGGAGAATAAACAGATGCCATATTTTGAGGGTACTATGGAGCTATAGCACTGGCTAAAATATGAAACAGACAATTACATAATATAACACTTAGGGGCCAATTATAATGTCGGGTGGAAAGCCTCCTCCTGACAGTCGGATTCCCCTAGACCGTCTCGAAATCCTTCTGACCACCTCGGTCGGTTTACAATCCGATCAACCGATTACGATGTTTGCGGTTGGATTGTAAACTGCACGGTCTTCCCGAATTGGTTCCGACCGGCTCTTGGAGAATTTGTGTCAGTCGGACCCGCATCGTACAGCTCTATGGACTGAGTTTCTGACCGAGCGATTACGATGCCGGTTTCCAACAGCCTTTCCGAATCAGTGTGTCCAACACGCAAAATAATTTCTGAAACTGATTTTGAGGGTCCCTGGCAGGGCCCCTTTCATCCTGCGGCCTCTGGTTGGGGGCCAAGGAGGTACCTAAGCTACCAACCTGTAAAACCCTGCACTGTGTCGCAGGCACAATGGGGTGCCTGCGACAGGGTGCAGAGTTTTCTGCACATCCCCCATTTGTCCATAGAAGTCTGTGTTGTCGGGAGGAACACGGGCTCCCATAGGAATCAAAGGGACTTCGACCGAACGGTGTTCGGTCGCATTGTAATCAGTTGGGCAGAACCGCTGACCATGAAAGTTTCCGCCCAACATCGTAATGAGGCCCTTAATGTCCTTTGTCTTCCACCTGGTGCTTTGAAAACGGTTATGAGTTATCTAAGCACTACCCTACCAATATGAGATAACAATATGAGTATAAAACAAGAGGCAGCAGTTACTAGCGCTACAAGGCCGTAACAGGCACAGAAGTAACATAGCAGGCAGTGCACTTTTACCCCTTCTTCACTCCCTTAGTACCATTAACATGTTTTGCGCTACACACACAACATGACAATGACATAGCGTGAGGAGAAAATGTGAGGCCACCCAGTGGCAGAAGTCTGCTATGCAAAAAAACAAATAACATGGCAAAACTGAAAACTTCACCGACGAGAAATACAATTTAGCCATTTATTTTCCCCACAAAAAGTGATTATTCTTTTCCTAAAAAAGACAGCTTAGCGGCATAGAGAACAGATGCAAAAATAAATACAAAATTAGGCTCGCTTACCTGTTCTCATCTGGTGTTGGAAGACATCCCGCAGTGCATTTCTGGCTGCCGGTGAAGAGCTGTTGTCTGCGTCTCCCTCAATGATCACCGCTTTGCCACAGGATACTGAAGTACAGGGACATGTCCCCGGGGGAGGAAGGAAGGCACCCGGGACCTGTTGCTTTTACTGTAAAATTGTGCCACCTGCCGGCCCTTGCTCAAACTGCCTCCCTGAGCAGCAATTATAAACCTCAGCCACGTTAATAAACTTTCCTATTTCATAAGGAGATTGAAAGGAAAATTTGCAAATTTGAGACGGTCTGTGGTCAGGCTACTGCGGAATTAATTTGCTGTTCCCAGAGTTTATGCCCACACCCAATTTTAACATTTACCTTACTGCCCCTTGCGACGTACCAGGTGCATGTGTTACGGTGAATGAATGGACCGGTCCGCCCCTCACAGCACTGTGACAAGGAAGTAGCTCTTGAGTTCATCATTTTTTAAGAGGGCGTCTATACTGCTGGTGGCTTCTTAAAAGCAATATTACGATAGGGACCTATTATTACTCAAAGATTTTTAGGTCTCGGCTGGTGTGACTGCGCACATGCGCAGCTCGCTTGGCGAGATTTAATGATTTTGAGTAACGTCTGTAAAGGGCTTTAAGCCCCGCCTCTCTTTTCCATTGGCTGGCGTCACTGTTTATGCTAAACGGTGGCCAGCCATTGGAAAAGAGCTTTATATGATGTGCACTTTTGACTTTTTCAGACGGTCCACTTGGACGGGCTCGCCTGCTTTCCTCCGTCGTAAAAGTTCTCTTATCTTTATGGGGCCATGTGTTTCAAACACATGGCCACATAAAGACAAGAGATCCGGCTGCAGCGCGGTCCTCTTTGTTTTTCTCAGACAACCGAGCTGGTAATGCGAAAAAAAATTTAAAATGTAGCAGGGCGAACTTTGGTCTTCATGCCTCACCATCATACGCAGTTGGTAGGACTGGGTGTGCGTCAGGGCCTGCGCGTTCGCAGCAGGGCCCGCAACCAGGCGTGCTGTTTGCCTTCGGACGCTGACAGGACTCGACGTCTATTGCCAGCAGAAGAGTCACGGGCTCGCCAGGGGTGCTGTGCATTATACATGACGGTGACTGATGGGAGCTGCTATGGGCCTTCACGGAGATCACTGTCCATGCTGCCCTCTGCCCTCTGCAAGAGCAGTGCCAACACAGACACGAGCTCTGTGTGCCCCGGACAGCGCCGAAGGCAGCTGTCTCGTGAAGGTGAGTTAGCCGATACAACACCTGCCCTACTAGTCAGTTTCCAAGACATTTAGGCCGGCGGATCATGGAGGGAGCTGTGGCGTGTTCCTGCATGCTTGTCTCTCCACAGCAGGCCACAGGGAAGGATGCAGCTGGACCCGATCTGCAGACAGTATTTGTTTCCCCAGCTACAGTACTTCGCTCCATTGCTGTATTTCATGGCCTCCTTGGTAAAGGGAAGCTGCGTCATTTGAGAGCTCACGGGTGTCTTTAGCTCCGCTCCCTCCATGACTCTCAGGTCCTCCTTTCTTTTACTTTTAAGAGGACCCTCTGCTAATGCCGTGAACCCCACAGACTCCAGGTATGTAATGGGGGGATCTGGGTATAGTGGCTAATAAGGGAATGTGCTCTGATACAGAACTTCAAAGTGAGGTAAAACAAAGCACTAGGAAAACCTGAAAGATTGTCTCACAAACCGATAGGGGAAACATTCTCGCCAGAAACAGCAGCTTCGAAATCAAATGTGATTAACAAACCGTTAGGTTAAAAGCTATCATTAGTTCAGTTCCTGCAGCCTGTGGGTTTGACACGCTGTAATTTAGCAGCTCTTTACATGGCCTGCACCCCCCTACAGGGGCCTCTTTGTGCCGCCATCGCTGCCGAATGCTCGTATTTGAACTCTTTTTCACGGGAACGCGCAGCTGCGCTTGCAGACAACCACTGGCACAGGAGGGGAACCATATGGTCTTATAAACCATTGTGCCTTAGTCTTGTAAAATGGTTTCAGACTTGAAAGTCTAACGCTGCTTTTTGTTTTCTCGAATATAATCATCTGTAGCTGGATAAGACATGGGTGCCCAACGTCGGTCCAGGAAAGCGGGGTCTGATTTTTAGGTCTCGCCTGAGCCAGCGCTTTAGCGCTGCTCTCGTGAGAGCTTTTGTAAATGGGGGATCTGGAAGTGCAAACGAGTGCTTTCAGGCCTCCAAATACAGTGCATGTGCGCCGGGCGCGCGCACCATTTGGCAGCCTGCACACCATTTGCTTTCACTTTCGCGGCCGCTTTGATGTTTGATCGCGATCACTTTCACTTTCACGTGCGGCTGCTTGTTTTCCGGTGGCTTTCAGACAGCAGTAATTTTATTCAGACGCTGACTGAACATCAGACTGTCGGGACTATGCGGCTGAGATAACAGGCAGCTCGCGTGAGTCACCTCTGCCTCAGCTCACACAGACAGAGAGCGACCGCTTCCTGCCTCTCCTCCTGCCAGCAGAGAAGATGAGCAGGCAAGCCACCATGTTTCCGCAAGCCTACGTGCTGTATGTGACCCTCGGCAGCAACGGGCCATGCTGCATTCTGTTTTTCACGAATTGCCACTTTTTAGGTTAATGTGATACGTTAACCTATTAAATATGATTTTTTTGCTACTTGAGCCTGAAATGACGGCACTTGGAGGGCAGCCGGAGCAATTGGGCGTGTCCCACATTTGTAATGCCGATGCAATGCTCTGCAATCAAAATAATTAGGGGTTTGCCCAAATGACCCTCCTATACCTGGGCAAGGGAACATCTAAGGTGTATATACAAATGGTATAGAGGGATAGATCATATTTACTTTCTGCACAAGCGTTTATTAATTACCTTGGCAAAAAATCAATTTCTTCTGGCAAGATTAGATGATTATAATACAGGCACAAGTATCTATTGGTGAACATCCAAACACATAGTGTACCACAGTACAGTCAATACATCGAATACAAAACAATTTATATTGACAATACAGCACATATATACAAACTTATATACAAAGTAATTCAGTCAAAAATCCTTTCCCTATTTACTTATTCCATCAAACATGTGTGCACTTAACATTGCGTAGTGCTACAGCAGGGGGTAGTCCTATAAGCAATACACAGATATAGTCTTTCATCTAATTTTGTAATGCCAATACAATTTATGTATTTATTCCACAATACAGTGGACTCCTCCTTTGTCAAGGTGTCGACGCGTTCGCGTTTCAGCCTCCACTTCCTTTATGGCTTCCTCAGGACAGGGATATAATCTACAAAAATAATAACGCTAAAGTGAACTTTAAAAACCTATATTGTACTTTTTATCTATTTGCGCTGTGTTCTATCCCTTATTTGCCCAGACAGTGCTGTTAGAAGAGGAGAATCCGCGAAGATGCGTGAACATGACCTCCAAGCCATTTGTAAAAACGTAAATGAAAAATAAAAACAACAAAACCTAAATCATACAGGGTAGTAGATGGAGAATCCTACTTGTATCCTTAATTGGTGTCAAAAAAGACGATTGCTCAAAACGCGCACTTATAAATGAAGAAAAACATGCACTCTTAAATGAAGAAACATGCAGAACATGGTTCCAGACGCCACAGAACCCAACCAATCGATGTGGAAAGCACGCCGGGTCCTGTATCCCTTATGTCCACCACCACCGAGTATAGTGAAAGACATCACCGTGGAGACCCATAATAAACGAGTCCAGGCCCGTGTGAGGGCGAAAATACCTGTGGGTTCTAATGGGGCAACCTGGTCTCGTAAATTGCAAGGTCGGCTTTTACTCCGGTCCCACTCATCAGTTAGGGGCTCCTACATACGGGAGGAAACAACTATGAAATATCCCCTGTGTATCAGACAGGACACTATGTCATGGCTACTAAAGTTGGGCACCAAACCTCGGCACTTGTGTCTTCTCAGGGATTCTGGGTCTCTTCGATTCCTTCCAGCAATTTTCAATAGCTAGAACCAACAAGCAAAAACAAACCACCTGTCATAAAAATGTCCGGGTAGTCTATGAATCTACAAATTCTGCTACGTCTCTCAAACTAGGGGGCACTAACAATCAAAACTTACGTATGTTAACAATCCTTTTCACCGACACTGTGCTCCTTTGACGTCCGTCATCTCCACGAGCTGGCGTTACTGAATCCTGACGGACCGTCATTAAATACGTAAACACGTGATTACGTGGGACGTCACTAGTTGACCAAACACAAATGAGGGACTAATTTTCAAGTAACCGTACAACTCAAATCCTTATTAAACAGGAAAACGAAACCCTGTCTATGTCCATTCTTGCCGTAGCACAGTGGCCCTACTCTATCCACTAACAAATGAGGGCGTCAATTCCAACTCTACAAAATCGGAACCATGAACAATGAAACATAATCATATAAAACCAAATAATATAAATAAATGGCAACACATCCGAACCTATTCTCAACTCCTCCACATACGTCTAGAGCTATGACCCTGGGTGTAATGATCACAAACCTGTGTGAATGGTGAATTCTTCTCGACACAGTAGCCTCCTTAATAAAAAATTATATGAGGGGGCTAAAGCTATATTCTTAAAATACTTGACATGTCTCATCAACCAATGGGACCGTGTACCCACTTCAGGGTCGTGACAAAGCCCAACATAATTCTCTTAGCAATCAATAGAGGTTAAATCATGACAGATCATACACTTCAACGATTCAACCTAGATTCCTCCAACAATCGGAAGGATAGAATGGAAAGGGGGGGTCTGCAATTCAATCAGGGAGGATCCAGCATTATGCATCCCGAGTGTCTTCCTTTCCACAACACTATATGATCAAAAATGGGCTTACATTCTAAAAATAGACAACTTAAAATCCTCATCCTGTTTAAGTAAAATGTCTGCTTCTCATAGCATAGAAGAGAAGTTCAAGGTCAACATAGTGTTCTGAATGTTATGATCAAGTTTCAAGGTGTATAGGACCCTCACGATATTTAAATCAGAGCCCATATTTCATCTCTTTCATTCAAACCCTCCGTTGCTGTATGGTATCTTTCGATGAGTCGTGCTTCTATGCGGTTAAGCCTCATCTCCAACTCACCCTTATTACTAGCTTTCACTACAGCCAGGATTGTCCACTCTAAGTCGTTCTCAGTGTGGCCACACTCTGTGAAGTGTTGTACAAGGGGAGCTCCTTGGATTTTGCATTTAATGCGGGATTTATGCTGTATGATCCGCATCTTCGCCTTTTGTGTTGTTTGCCCTATGTACATCTTCCCACAAGGGCAGATCACAGCATACACCACATTTTTGGTGTTACAGTTAGAAAATGATTGCATCACGTGCATCTTGTTCTTTATCATCAATGTTTTACATTCGTTAGTGCTCGCACACGCCACACAATTGTTACAACGGTAATGTCCTAACAATGCAGGTAAACCCAATAAGGTTCTAGTGTCTTTTTTCGGTACATCTCTCATTGCTTTTACCAAATGTTGTTTCAAGTTTTTACCTTTTTTAAAGGCAAATAATGGTTTGGGTATATTGAATTGGTCAATTAACCTCCAATTTTTTAAGATAATGTTTTTCACCTTGTTTGCTTTTGGATTATAGGTCAAAATACATGTCAAGAGGTCAGTCTTTTCTTTTATTTTGGGTGTAAGTAAACTCTCCCTTGGCGTGAACCATGCTCTTTTCAAAGCTATTTTCACAAGTTTTTTCGGATATCCTCTCGCACATAGTTTGACCTGTAATTTTTCGGCGTTATGGAAGTAGTCATCTTTGTTGGAGCAATTACGGCGTATTCTTAGAAACTGCCCGTAGGGCAAATTTTCTTTGAGACTCCTGGGATGTCCCGATGTAAACTCTAGTAATGTGTTTCGGTCAGTAGGTTTCGAATACAAACTAACCTCTAGTCTCCCTTTGATGTTTACGATCCATAGATCGAGAAAGGTAATACGTTCATTACTTATACTTTTAGTGAAATTTAAATCAGGCGTACAGCCATTCAACCAAATGTGAAATCTCTCTAGGTCCTCAGCTTTACCATTCCAAATAAGGAAAATATCATCTATGAAGTTCACCCACTTATGGGTATATGAAAAAAATGGTGTCGCCTCATTGTAAATATACTCCCTTTCGAATTGATCCATCACTAGATTTGCTATTTCTGGGGCAAAACAACACCCCATCGCCACGCCCTTTACTTGGAGGAATAGCTCGTTCTTAAAAGAGAAAAAATTATTTTTTAGACAAATTCTGGCCAAATCAAGTATAAAAGACGTGGGGACCTGGTGTGGCCTCATTCTTTGATCTAACACCAATTCCATTACAAGAAGAGCCTCATCTTGAGGTATATTGGTATACAGGCTTTCGATGTCGAAGGAGACCAACAATTGCTGGTCTCCATCGAAAGCCTGGTCCTCAATTTTAGAGATGAAGTCCATGGTGTCCCTCACATAAGCCCGTGTAATGCTTACGAAGGGTTTAAGGAATGTATCCACATATTTTGCCAATGGTTCCAGCATCGAACCACAGGACGAGATGATTGGTCGTCCGGGTGGATTAATGGCATTCTTATGCACTTTAGGCAGTACATAAATCAACGGTACTTTTTGCTTGGTAAAATTCAGATAGTCGTATTCTTTTTTACAAATATACCCATATTCAAAAGCCTTAGTAGTTAGGTACAAAATTTTTGCTTTTAGAGTTGAGGTAGGATTTTCACATACCTTCCTGTAGTGGGCAGGGTTGTTTAACTGCTTTGTCACCTCTCTATCGTATTCATCGATGTCCCAGACAACAATTCCTCCTCCCTTATCAGCTGGTTTTATTATCGTTAAGGGGTTGTCTATCAGGCCTTTCAGGGCCATATGTTCTTGTTTATTGAAATTAGACTTAAATGTCAGATGTTTACCATTTAGACTGTCTATTTCTTTAAGTACCTGGTTCTCAAACAGTAAGATCTCTTCAGGGATCAACTCACTTTCGGGACAAAAAGAAGATTTATTCTTCAGACCACTTACGTTGTATTCCTGTGTATCTTGTTGGTGTGCAAAGAACACTTTTAGTCTAATCTTCCTTAGAAATTGAAGTATCTCAGTCTTCGTGTCCACTGGATCTTGCAAAACCAGCGGTACAAAGGATAACCCTTTTTGGAGGACTCTCATTTCCCATGGCGTCAATGTGTGTTTAGATAAATTGTAAATAGGCATCTGGGTGTCACTACAACAATTATTTACGGGGATAGCAAGATCTGCATTAGAATTTATCGCCTGTACACTCTTTGGCGTGTTCGAAAAAAGTTTTGTTCTTGAGCTTGTTGGTGGTGGATCGGAGCCCTCCATCCCCTCTGTACCCTCGCCCCCTGCGGGTCCCTCTGTCTAAAAAAGGAGGAGGTGCGTTGGGGTATTGATAAATAGGATGGTATGGTTGATAGTAAGGATCTGATCCTTGATCAGAATCTGAGGATGAGTTAGAGAAGGTTATGAACCTGGTCCGAGATCTTCCTTTGTATGGCAGATTTAGGGAACTCGGGTTATTATTTTTAAAGAAATCTTCTTTTAAGTAAGGATATACCAACTCCTGTTTAAAGTTCTTAATATCCCTACTTAATTTAGATGTCTTAAGATTCACTGTGTGTGTTTTAAATTCAGTGAGTGTTTTATTGATGTTTTCCAACAAGGCCTTAGTATCTGTAATCGACAGGTCACTCTCAATTTCTTCTTCTAACTTTTTAATCTCGTTTAATTCTTCTTCACTAATTCGTAATGCGGTATTGATTGACAACACTATCCAATCTCGGGAACACTTGGTCCCAACTCCACTAAAGTCGACTAGATATGGTTTATCGTTTATAAAGATTACAGGGACATTTCTCACCTGTAACCCAACTGGTATAGTGTTGGTTTTCAAGTATTCAAGGAGCACCTGAGCATGTAATTGTGTCCTCGTATTTTTCTTTCTTAATTGGATTAATCTTTCTCCTTTGTCAGAACTAACAGTTCTATCTCCTGTGATGTCTCCCCCTAATAAGGAAGGGAACTGTTTCAGTCGGTTGATTTCTTCTTCAGAATAACTCACCATATGTGGTTTGGTCATCATAAACACAACTCTCTACTAAGGGTGAGGTGAATAACATAGAACACAGTCGCATCTAGCACAAAGAAACAAATCAAAATATATCTGAAAACAAATTCTCTGGATGGACACTGCAGGATATCTGTGCCTTAACTATTTAATGGAAATATATCTGGTGTACCTAATTAACTAAGGACTCCCGTATTTTCTATCACCCTCACACTTAACTAAGTGCAATGGAACTACAATCAAAATAATTAGGGGTTTGCCCAAATGACCCTCCTATACCTGGGCAAGGGAACATCTAAGGTGTATATACAAATGGTATAGAGGGATAGATCATATTTACTTTCTGCACAAGCGTTTATTAATTACCTTGGCAAAAAATCAATTTCTTCTGGCAAGATTAGATGATTATAATACAGGCACAAGTATCTATTGGTGAACATCCAAACACATAGTGTACCACAGTACAGTCAATACATCGAATACAAAACAATTTATATTTACAATACAGCACATATATACAAACTTATATACAAAGTAATTCAGTCAAAAATCCTTTCCCTATTGACTTATTCCATCAAACATGTGTGCACTTAACATTGCGTAGTGCTACAGCAGGGGGTAGTCCTATAAGCAATACACAGATATAGTCTTTCATCTAAATTTGTAATGCCAATACAATTTATGTATTTATTCCACAATACAGTGGACTCCTCCTTTGTCAAGGTGTCGACGCGTTCGCGTTTCAGCCTCCACTTCCTTTATGGCTTCCTCAGGACAGGGATATAATCTACAAAAATAATAACGCTAAAGTGAACTTTAAAAACCTATATTGTACTTTTTATCTATTTGCGCTGTGTTCTATCCCTTATTTGCCCAGACAGTGCTGTTAGAAGAGGAGAATCCGCGAAGATGCGTGAACATGACCTCCAAGCCATTTGTAAAAACGTAAATGAAAAATAAAAACAACAAAACCTAAATCATACAGGGTAGTAGATGGAGAATCCTACTTTTATCCTTAATTGGTGTCAAAAAAGACGATTGCTCAAAACGCGCACTTATAAATGAAGAAAAACATGCACTCTTAAATGAAGAAACATGCAGAACATGGTTCCAGACGCCACAGAACCCAACCAATCGATGTGGAAAGCACGCCGGGTCCTGTATCCCTTATGTCCACCACCACCGAGTATAGTGAAAGACATCACCGTGGAGACCCATAATAAACGAGTCCAGGCCCGTGTGAGGGCGAAAATACCTGTGGGTTCTAATGGGGCAACCTGGTCTCGTAAATTGCAAGGTCGGCTTTTACTCCGGTCCCACTCATCAGTTAGGGGCTCCTACATACGGGAGGAAACAACTATGAAATATCCCCTGTGTATCAGACAGGACACTATGTCATGGCTACTAAAGTTGGGCACCAAACCTCGGCACTTGTGTCTTCTCAGGGATTCTGGGTCTCTTCGATTCCTTCCAGCTCTGCAACATCATAAAACCTGAGAACCGAAGTCGAACGAATTCCCAAGTCACGAGAACCCATCCTTGTGACCAGTTACCTAATACGTGCGTTTCGTATCACACAAGCCATTCATTCGCCCAAGCTCCCCTGCCCTACGCGTTAGCGTTTTATCAAACGGCGTGACGTCTGTGAACGTGGTAGCAATAGAGCAGAAGGCGCACCCAGACGTACAGGTGTGAGAGTCTCACTAAACTCCATCTAGGGATGTCTTTTACCAGCCAGTCAGGCAGAGGGGGGATGCTCTCGCTTACATTAGGACCCCATTCCAACACTGCTAGGTTGCTGCCATTGAGCATCAAAAGATCCTGCAAAAAGTCAATGGAAGTACCATAACAGCTGTGAAACTACACAAAGTAACATCACAAATTAATAATGACAAACGTTTTCTACTCTTTCCATTTTGTTGGACAATGCTCGAGTCTGCTGCTCGCTGGATCACACTGAAAAGAAAACACCTTGTATATCGGTCAGTCAGTATACACAAGATATGTAAGAACCCGAAGCCTTTCAGCATATTTTGCTCATTCTGAGTGGTCTAATTTTTGCCAATCCATGCACAAGAACGTGTTTGTACAGGGATTAAAATCACAACTTTATTGGTAATGATGCAATTTTCCCAAGTTGAATTTCACCCTTGATGAAATTTATAGGAGAAAATGCTAGGTAAATACTGGTTTAAGAAAATGTTGCCCGAAAAGCACCAATATCAGTCTGTTATTCCTCGTTTGGATGAGAAAAACTTGATCGAAATAACTGCTAAGACCTCAGTGATCCACTCGTGATGAGCCGGTACCCCACCATCAGGAGTTACCTGTACACTTGGAATCAGTAACTTTATTGGAGCTGGAGTTATGAGCCCTTTTTCCAAGGCACTCGTTATGAGGCCCTGTGTAGCAACAAGCATTTACAATGCAATAGGTCTCGCATTTACGTGATTATTGACATTGCCAATGACAATGTCTTTTATTTTTGTTTCCGTTTAAAAAAAAAAAAATGCCAATAACTTAAACTCACGTTAATGCGAGACCTATTGCATTGCAAATGCTTGTTAGTATATCCAGGCTCAATATAAATCATTTAGACGGCTCTTAGTTGTCCTGAATATCTGACAGCCGTCCACCCCCTCCCTCCACCACCCGGTTTAAATTGGTTGCCAGCCTAGATTAGAACTGCATCATGTTACCCTCCGTCCGAACCTATTGCTCTTTAATATCATTACCCTGTCCCTGTAGCTCCGCTCGAGCTGTTGCCTGACGCCCCTGACCCTCTGCGCAGCCTTCCATTTTGTTTCTGACATTCGTCCTCTTTTCTTCCGGCTCTCCGCCGCTGCCCCCTCACCTCTCCCTCGGATCTCCACCCTCTTTGCCTTTGGATCCACTGGTCCTATTAGCACGTGCCCCCCTTGTGCTGCCTCTCGCCCCCAAACCTCCTTCTCGGTGAAAGTTCCAATTGATGACGTGCAGAAAGATGCTACTTGGATCCGCCCTGGCAGAAGAATGTCTAACAACGGACCCCGATGCTCAGCAGAGACAACAAGGGGCATCTTTACTGTTAAAAATAAAATGACAACTGAGACCGACAGATGCCAGGAGGCAACAATAAGCGCTTCGAGTCTCGGCAGGCGCTATCACCATAGCAGCCGAGTGGATCTCCAGAAGCACACGTGACAGTCAATGGATCCAGTACCAGGTGTTTGTAGTTGGTCCTCTATGAACCCCTGTGCCTCCCTGCTGCCCGTGATGCCTCATACCTGAACCCCGTGCATCCCCCGTGCATCCCTCACTCCCCTGCCTCCCTGCTGCCCCTGATGCCTCATACCTGAACCCCGTGCATCCCCCGTGCATCCCTCACTCCCCTGCCTCCCTGCTGCCCCTGATGCCTCATACCTGAACCCCGTGCATCCCCCGTGCATCCCTCACTCCCCTGCCTCCCTGCTGCCCCTGATGCCTCATACCTGAACCCCGTGCATCCCCCGTGCATCCCTCACTCCCCTGCCTCCCTGCTGCCCCTGATGCCTCATACCTGAACCCCGTGCATCCCCCGTGCATCCCTCACTCCCCTGCCTCCCTGCTGCCCCTGATGCCTCATACCTGAACCCCGTGCATCCCCCGTGCATCCCTCACTCCCCTGCCTTCCTGCTGCCATTGATGCCTCATACCTGAACTCCGTGCATCCCCCGTGCATCCCTCACTCCCCTGCCTTCCTGCTGCCATTGATGCCTCATACCTGAACTCCGTGCATCCCGCACTCCCATGCCTCCCTGCTGCCCGTGATGCCTCCTACCTGAACTCCGTGTATCCCGCACTCCCCTGCCTCCCTGCTGCCCTTCATGCCTCCCACCTGAACCCCATGCAGACCTCACTCCCCTGCCTCCCTACTGCCCTTGATGCTTCACACCTGAACCCCGTGCATCCCTCACTCCCCTGCCTCCCTGCTGCCCCTGATGCCTCATACCTGAACCCCGTGCATCCCCCGTGCATCCCTCACTCCCCTGCCTTCCTGCTGCCATTGATGCCTCATACCTGAACTCCGTGCATCCCCCGTGCATCCCTCACTCCCCTGCCTTCCTGCTGCCATTGATGCCTCATACCTGAACTCCGTGCATCCCGCACTCCCATGCCTCCCTGCTGCCCGTGATGCCTCCTACCTGAACTCCGTGTATCCCGCACTCCCCTGCCTCCCTGCTGCCCTTCATGCCTCCCACCTGAACCCCATGCAGACCTCACTCCCCTGCCTCCCTACTGCCCTTGATGCTTCACACCTGAACCCCGTGCATCCCTCACTCCCCTGCCTCCCTGCTGCCCCTGATGCCTCATACCTGAACCCCGTGCATCCCCCGTGCATCCCTCACTCCCCTGCCTCCCTGCTGCCCTTGATGCCGCATACCTGAACCCCGTGCATCCCCCGTGCATCCCTCACTCCCCTGCCTCCCTGCTGCCCCTGATGCCTCATACCTGAACCCCGTGCATCCCTCACTCCCCTGCCTCCCTGCTGCCCTTCATGCCTCCAACTGAACCCCGTGCATCCCTCACTCCTGCCTCCCTGCTGCCCCTGATGCCGCATACCTGAACCCCGTGCATCCCCCGTGCATCCCTCACTCCCCTGCCTCCCTGCTGTCCTTCATACCTCCTACCTGAACCCCGTGCATCCCCCGTGCATCCCTCACTCCCCTGCCTCCCTACTGCCCTTCATGCCTCCAACTGAACCCCGTGCATCCCTCACTCCTGCCTCCCTGCTGCCATTAATGCCTCATACATGAACCCCGTGCATCCCTCACTCCTCTGCCTCCCTGCTGCCATTGATGCCTCCTACCTGAACCCCGTGCATCCTCCGTGCATCCCTCACTCCCCTGCCTCCCTACTGTCCTTGATGCCTCCTACCTGTACCCCGTGCATCCCTCACTCCCCTGCCTCCCTGCTGCAATTGATGCCTCATACCTGAACCCCACGCATCCCTCACTCCCCTGCCTCCCTGCTGCCAATGAGGCCTCATACCTGAACCCCGTGCATCCCTCACTCCTGTGCCTCCCTGCTGCCAATGAGGCCTCATACCTGAACCCCGTGCATCCCTCACTCCCCTGCCTCCCTGCTGCAATTGATGCCTCATACCTGAACCCTGCGCATCCCTCACGTCCCTGCCTCCCTGCTGCCAATGAGGCCTCATACCTGAACCCCGTGCATCCCTCACGTCCCTGCCTCCCTGCTGCCATTGATGCCTCATACCTGAACCCCATGCATCCCTCACTCCTGTGCCTCCCTGCTGCCATTGATGCTTCACACCTGAACCCCGTGCATACCTCACTCCCTGCCTCCCTGCTGCAATTGATGCCTCATACCTGAACCCTGCGCATCCCTCACGTCCCTGCCTCCCTGCTGCCAATGAGGCCTCATACCTGAACCCCGTGCATCCCTCACGTCCCTGCCTCCCTGCTGCCATTGATGCCTCATACCTGAACCCCGTGCATCCCTCACGTCCCTGCCTCCCTGCTGCCATTGATGCCTCATACCTGAACCCTGTGCATCCCTCACTCCTGTGCCTCCCTGCTGCCTTTGATGCTTCACACCTGAACCCCGTGCATACCTCACTCCCTGCCTCCCTGCTGCCATTGATGCTTCACACCTGAACCCCGTGCATCCCTCACTTCCCTGCCTCCCTGCTGCCCTTCATGCCTCCCACCTGAATCCTGTGCATCCCTCACTCCCCTGCCTCCCTGCTGCCCTTGATGCCTCATACCTGAACCCCGTGCATCCCTCACTCCCCTGCCTCCCTGCTGCCCTTCATGCCTCCCACCTGAACCCTCTGCATCCCTCACTCCCATGCCTCCCTTGATGCCTCCTACCTGAACCCCGTGCATACCTCACTCCCTGCCTCCCTGCTGCCATTGATGCTTCACACCTGAACCCCGTGCATCCCTCACTTCCCTGCCTCCCTGCTGCCCTTCATGCCTCCCACCTGAATCCTGTGCATACCTCACTCCCCTGCCTCCCTGCTGCCATTGATGCTTCACACCTGAACCCCATGCATCCCTCACTCCTCTGCCTCCCTGCTGCCATTGATGCCTCATACCTGAGCCCCGTGCATCCCTCACTCCCCTGCCTCCCTGCTGCCATTGATGCCTCCTACCTGAATCCTGTGCATCCCTCACTCCTCTGCCTCCCTGCTGCCATTGATGCCTCATACCTGAGCCCCGTGCATCCCTCACTCCCCTGCCTCCCTGCTGCCATTGATGCCTCCTACCTGAATCCTGTGCATCCCTCACTCCCCTGCCTCCCTGCTGCCCTTGATGCCTCATACCTGAACCCCGTGCATCCCTCACTCCCATGCCTACCTGCTGCCATTGATGCTTCACACCTGAACCCCGTGCATCCCTCACTCCCCTGCCTCCCTGCTGCCATTGATGCTTCACACCTGAACCCCATGCATCCCTCACTCCTCTGCCTCCCTGCTGCCATTGATGCCTCATACCTGAGCCCCGTGCATCCCTCACTCCCCTGCCTCCCTGCTGCCATTGATGCCTCCTACCTGAACCCCGTGCATCCCTCACTCCCCTGCCTACCTGCTGCCATTGATGCTTCACACCTGAACCCCGTGCATCCCTCACTCCCCTGCCTCCCTGCTGCCCTTGATGCTTTATACCTGAACCCCGTGCATCCCTCACTCCCCTGCCTCCCTGCTGCCCCTGATGCCTCATATATGAACCCCGTGCATCCCTCACTTCCCTGCCTCCCTGCTGCCCTTCATGCCTCCCACCTGAATCCTGTGCATCCCTCACTCCCCTGCCTCCCTGCTGCCCTTGATGCCTCCTACCTGAACCCGTGCATCCCTCACTCCCCTGCCTCCCTGCTGCCCTTGATGCTCCATACCTGAACCCCGTGCATCCCTCACTCCCCTGCCTCCCTGCTGCCCTTGATGCCACCTACCTGAACCCCGTGCATCCCTCACGTCCCTGCCTCCCTGCTGCCATTGATGCCTCATACATGGACCCCGTGCATCCCTCACTCCCCTGCCTCCCTGCTGCCATTGATGCCTCATATATGGACCCCGTGCATCCCTCACTCCCCTGCCTCCCTGCTGCCATTGATGCCTCCTACCTGAACCCCGTGCATCCCTCACTCCCCTGCCTACCTGCTGCCATTGATGCTTCACACCTGAACCCCGTGCATCCCTCACTCCCCTGCCTCCCTGCTGCCCTTGATGCTTTATACCTGAACCCCGTGCATCCCTCACTCCCCTGCCTCCCTGCTGCCCCTGATGCCTCATATATGAACCCCGTGCATCCCTCACTTCCCTGCCTCCCTGCTGCCCTTCATGCCTCCCACCTGAACCCGTGCATCCCTCACTCCCCTGCCTCCCTGCTGCCCTTGATGCTCCATACCTGAACCCCGTGCATCCCTCACTCCCCTGCCTCCCTGCTGCCCTTGATGCCACCTACCTGAACCCCGTGCATCCCTCACGTCCCTGCCTCCCTGCTGCCATTGATGCCTCATACATGGACCCCGTGCATCCCTCACTCCCCTGCCTCCCTGCTGCCATTGATGCCTCATATATGGACCCCGTGCATCCCTCACTCCCCTGCCTCCCTGCTGCCATTGATGCCTCCTTCCTGCATCATTTCACCCAGTTTCTCCCTGCTGCCCTTGGTACCTCATTCCTGTACGCAGTGAACTTGTTCACCCTTGTGCTTCCCTGCTGCCCTTAATGCCTCCTTACTGTACCCCCTGCTTGCTTTCACCCTTGTGCTTCCCTGCTGCCCTTGACGCCTCCTTCCTCTACCCCGTGCATCTTTTCACTCTTGTGCCTCCCTTGCTGCCCTTTATGCCTCCTTCCTGTACCAAGTGCGTCCTTTATGGCCTGTCCCTCCCTGCTGCCCTTGGTACCTCATTCCTGTCCCCCTTTCATCCTTTCACCCTGTCCCTGATGCACTTGATGTCGCTTTCCTGTACCCCCTGCATCCTGACACCCGTGTGCCTCCTTGTGGCCTTGGTGCCTACTTCCTGCACCCCCTGCATCCTGAAACCCCTGTACCTCCCTGCTGCCCTTGGTGCCCCCTTCCTGCACCCTGTGCATCCCTTCACCATGTGCCCCTCTGGTGCCCTTGGAGCCTCCTTCCTGCACCCTGTGCATCTTTCACCCATGTGTCTCCCTGCTGCCCTTGGTGCCCTCTTCCTGTACCCCCTGCACCCTGACACCCCTGTGCCTCTCTTCTGCCCTTGGTGCCTCCTTCCTGTACCCCCTGCATCCTGACACCGCTATGCCTCTTTTCTGCCCTTGGTGCTTCATGCCTGTACCCCTGCATCCTGACGCACCTGTGCCTCTCTTCTGCCCTTGGTGCCTTCTTCCTGTACCCCCTGCATCCTGGCACCCCTGTGCTTCTCTTCTGCCCGCGGTGCCTCCCTGTGCCTCTTTTCTGCCCTTGTTGCCTTCTCCTTGTACCCCCTGCATCCTGGCACCCCTGTACCTCCCTGCTGCCCTTGGGGCCTCCTTCCTGCAACCCCTGCATCTCGACACCCCTGTACCTGCCTGCTGCCCTTGGAGCCTCCTTCCGGCACTATGTGCATCCTTTTACCCTGTGCCCCCCTGGTGCCATTGGAGCCTTCTTCCCGCACCCCATGCATCCTTCACCCCTGTGCCTCCCTGCTGCCCTTGGTGTCTGTACCCTCTGCATCCTGACACCCCATGCCTCCCTTCTGCCCTTGGTGCCCCATGCCTGTACACCCTGTATGCTGACACCCTATGGCTCCCTTCTGCCCTTGGTGCCTTCTTCTTGTACCCCCTGCATCCTGGCACCCCTGTGCTTCTCTTCTGCCCGTGGTGCCTCCCTGTGCCTCTCTTCTACCCTTGTTGCCTTCTCCTTGTACCCCCTGCATCCTGGCACCCCTGCACCTCCTTGCTGCCCTTGGGGCCTCCTTCCGGCACCATGTGCATCCTTTTACCCTGTGCCCCCCTGGTGCCTTTGGGGCCTTCTTCCCGCACCCCATGCATCCTTCACCCCTGTGCCTCCCTGCTGCCCTTGGTGCCTGTACCCTCTGCATCCTGACACCCCATGCCTCCCTTCTGCCCTTGGTGCGCAATTCCTGTACACCCTGCATCCTGGCACCCCTGTGCCTCTCTTCTGCCCTTGGTGCCAAGGACCCTCCATCAGACCAGTGCCAGGCAAACATGAAAAGCCAGCAGCACATGGCATCCCCAGATGGTCCCACATCCAGGTAGAAACCAAGCCCGACCCTGCTTAACACTGGAGATCAGACAAGAGCAGGCGCCACCAGGGTGGAATGGCCGCAATGCAGGAAAGACCACACTGGTCAGGCAGGAACTCCAGGGGCACCACCAAGACCGGCCCGAGTCACCTCACAGCATCAATAACACGTCCTCCTGATTGACCCAGCCACAGGAAGATGCGCCGGGACGTCCAGTGCCCCAGCCACAAGGGGTCGTCCCCCAACAAACGCGGCTCCCAGCAAGCCCAGCAGGCCAGGAGACTGCGCGGCAGGACGTTGAGGACAGCCCAGTAGCCCGATGGCATCCAGAGAACACTGCAGCAAGCAGCAGCATGTAAGTCAACCAGCACCCACGTCCCACTCTGTCAGCAGACAGAAACAAGCATTGGCATAGTCAATAGGTCTCGCCTTTGGGACCTTATAAGTGTTTAGCCATGCAACAGTTGCATAACTAAATACTTATAAGGTCCCAGAAGCGAGACCTATTGGCTATGCAAAGCGACCGTGCCGCTGCGAAAGTAAGAGTGATCGCGATGGCGATCACGATCAAACATCAAAGCGGCCGTGCGGCCGCGAAAGTGAAAGTAATTGCGGTAAAGCTGCGGCGCGCGCGCCCGCGCACATGCACTGTAGCTCTAGGCTGGCCTGGTAGCACTTTTTGGAGCCCTCTCAATAAGTCTCGCCAGACCAGCACATGCGCTGGGCCAGGCGAGACCTTAAAAGCATTAAAAATGCAATAGGTCTCACCTTTCATTCAGTTAAAGCCATTTGTTTTGCCAATACCATTAGCAAAGCAAATGGCTTTAACGTAATCAAAGGCGAGACCTATTGCATTTTCAATGTTTGTTTTCTACCTGTACTTCAGTGAAATTGGTGGTCATTTAAGCATAAAATAACATCTGTCTGCAGTAAGCAACATTTGCTGTCAGAAAAAAACCCATTGTGAATGAGGCCCACCGAGAGTGGTATTTTCTAAAGGACGGCTATCGATCGAGGCAATATCCAAGAGCCTGAAAGAGGCAATGGTCTCTGATCGAGAACTAGTCAGAGGTCATCAACCTCTAAGGAGACAGGACGCCCCCAACAGCCATCCTTGCCTCTGTTACTGTCTTCTGTTAAGATCTGTGCTTCCATGTTGATGTATTGCTTCTTGGTTTGTAGGTTTCCAATTTGTTTACATGTTTGGCACAGCTGTCTACAGTTACACTGTTGAATTTGGCTGCCTTCCATGCAACCCACAACAGCACAATGCCAGCTTCCTACTAACAAAGACGGTGTGCGCAGTTCTGAGTCAAAAACAAAAGACTTAAATAGAGGTGGGCTCAGTCTGCTGTACTTGCCACAAGCGGTGAGAAATTGTGAGCCGGGCAGGGGAGACATTTGGCAGGAAGAATAGAAATAAACCTGCAGGTGCGTGAATACTCACAGAGCCATATGGCGTTCACTAAGTCGTTTTAAAGAATCCAATGGGGGGCCGGGTGCTGGAAAGGGGCTTCTTGAGCAGAAAGGTTAGAGTTGCAGTTTGGAGGCCAGCTCCAGACATGCCTACACTGCTGACCACTGGAGACCTGGAAAGAGTGGGATGAAGGGGCTGTGGAGGAGGGAGGGCCGTTTGAGCTCAGCAGCCAGAGTTGGTGACCCCCTCCAACGTCACATTGCAAAGCAGGGGTCATCAGTGAAGGCCTGCTGCATGCTTGAATCTATTTACCGAAACATATTTTTGCAGTTAAACGCCCCAAAGCCTTACCTACAAAGAGTGGTGTTTTCAAGTGAAACCACCCGGAGACCTAGGTGGCCGTCACTTTGCTGCAACCAAAAATACAAGGCTCGCCTCCAGAAGAGTACACAGGTCCCGCCCTTAGGCTTTGACAAAAGTGAAAATACCTGCAATGCTCATGCGCACATTTACTGCCTGTGTTTAGACTAGAGAGGCAAGCTTGGACGTGAGTACTGAGTTGAGTCGGAAATGGCTGCTGTTAAATTAAATAAAAATACACTTATCTGAATTTTGTAAATCAAATATGTCAAATAATGACCTCAAAAAATTAAACTCAAAGATATTTGAAAATCAATCAAAAACTAAAAATATATTACTTGGAAAAGGATTTTTCAGAAGCAGGTGTGTAGATTCAAATTTTTATTTATATTCAATAGAGGAATTTTTCAAAGGGGTTCTAAAAAAGAAAATCTCAAGAAACTCATTAATGTCCGTCATAAATACATTTTACAAATCATACAAAACCAGAAGTCAATGTGTAAACTGTCCAGATCCTATACAGGGTGTTTGAAACTGTCTATCACAATAGAACAAGGTTGCAAAAGATACATTAGATTATAACCTTTTCAAAGGAAATTGGACTTTGCACCAACGTTTCGGTCTCTGTAGCTGTAAGTCAGTAAGACCATCTTTTGGACTGTAGGTTCTCCAGCATTGGATCTTTCATAGATTCACATGCTTGAATCATTCACCATCGTCGAAGAGGGAGTCCCACAGTAAAAATAAAGCAGTAAGTAAAAACTATAACATTGAAGTCAATAGAGAAAAAACATTTACTTTAACAGCTCGTTCTAGTCATTTGGAATGGCCGAAAGTAGGGTCAATCAGTCGACAGCACCCTCTAGATGCCTCACCACAGAGGCTCCAGGCTGTCAAATTTTCTACTGCACGTCGTGTGAAGGGAGTCTCCCTGAGCGCTGCTCAGTGTTCTTTTCTGGCATACTGGGCAGAGAAATTTTTCTTCAAAACAGCGTGATATCTACAGTTAAGCATGTCTACCACTAAAAGATCTCTTTTTGGGCATTGTGATTCCTGTGGGAAGCTGAGACTACATTCGGACGATCCTCATAAGAAGTGCATTTACTGCCTTCACCCAGACCACCAGGTGAGAGATTGTAAAATATGTAGAACTTTCTCTCAGAAGACTTTGAGAGATAGAGAGGGCAGACATCTTATGTGCTTGCAGAAGTTAAAAACCAGAGATAACCCTCTATCTGACAACGGCAGCGATACCGCTCTAAAAACTGTTGCCTCAAAAAAGAGCGGTACAAAAGGGGTTGGCGATGGACGGAGCATCAGAACCAATCAAACACTCACACCCAGTCAACAGATCTGGGTTTGATCCATCAACGTTCTTTAGCCCACTCTGCCACCCCAGTTGAGACATAGCCATATGCAAATCAGTCTGACCCTGTGCCTCATGGGAACAGTCCAGCCCGAACTGCCAAGCCATGCCTTCCCTGGACCGGAAACAAGCATCCTGGGACCAGTTTCCGGCTAATCAGCTGCCATCAGCCGGGGGTGGCAGAGTGGGCTAAAGAATGGTGATGGATCAAACCCAGGTCTGTTGACTGGGTGTGAGTGGTTGATTGGTTCTGATGCTCCGTCCATCACCACCCCCTTTTGTACCGCCTCAAAAAAGAGAGCAGGTGATGTGGAGCTTGTTGTTTCTCCTAAGGCCTCTAAGTGGTTAAAAACCAGCACCACTCATCTAAGGCTCAGGATCAACCTCCCACTTCTAAGAAGGTGCTTTCCTGTCATAAGAGACATTCTCTTTACCCTATGCCTGCTGCTGCCACCACTAAGGTCAAGACGGCTTTCAAATCTCTGCCAGAGATGATTTTATCACCTCAGAAGCTAAGGACGGATTGTCTGTCGATGAAATCATCATCGACGCCCTCGTTGACTAAAGGCTCCATCGTCACTACTACTATGACGTCTACTTTTTCATCTCGGACGTCTAAACTGATCATGACATCTTCTACATCTCCGTAGACTATTGTTTCAGTAAAGGTGAGGCCTTCTACGTCGGCTACATCGTCAAAGCAGACGCTGACAAGAAATTCCAAAATTCCATGGTCAGCGGGTTCTACCTCAGCGGCGAAGGGCCTAGCGTCAGGGGATTCGTCAATGGTTCCCCCATCACCGATGCAATTGTTGATGACCCTCAAACACACTCCCTCGTCGGTGGTGGTTTCGTCGATGGTGGCTTCGTCAACGGAGACAATGTCGTCGACAGCAGGCTTGCAACGACGGTAATCGACGATGCCCAGGCCATGGACAAAAGCTTCGTCGGCGGATGCTCCGTCAATGATTGTTTTACCAAGGACGATGCAGTCATCGGGTGCCCCGTCGATGGTTACTTTGAGACTTTCACCCACGCATTTCATCTACGCTTATGTTGATGGATTTACAAAAGGCAAAGGACAGTGTTTTTATATCTACAGTAGCTCAATCTAAGGGAAGATCTTCACAGGAAATAATATTACCAGTGCATACTTTTCCTAGTAAGGTTCCCCTCTGGTCCTCCAGAAGAACTTTTTGATTATGAAGATGAGGAGGATGAAGCATGCGATAATTAGGGTATTTTTGGTGTGGCACACAGCCCTTCCGACCTTCATTTTAAATACCAAGAGGACGACGATGAACAATATTATTACTATTCCCATCAAGAGCCTGACCAGCAATATAGACAAAGGGAATTGGCTATTCACACGCCTGCTTTCCTAGTGTCAAACTTACAATATACGGTGGAAGATTACTACCACAGATTTCGACCTTCAGACTCGGCGGTCTCAGTCCCCCAAACTCCGGTTCCTAGATCGTCCCTGTTATTAAGGTCACCTAAATCAACAGTACCAATCACTTCACCGCCACAGGTAGGGGAGCATCAAACTACAGACGATGAACCAATGAATGGGATGACTACCAAATCCAGACATCATCTCCGTCAACTCCACCCCGGTAGACTCTCCGCCGGAAGATATAGGAGGGTTTTATACTCTAATGGAAAGAGCGGCTAGGACATTTCAACTCCTCATGATCACTAAACAGTCTGATTGTTTTTTATATGATTTTAAAGAACAAAGAAAAAGACAAGTTCGCTCTATTCATATAGTTAATTTCATATGGGAGGAGTGCCCGAAAGTAATGTGAATACCGGCCTCCATTCCAGCTGTTTTACCTAACCTGGAAAAGAAACACAAAGCGCCCGACAACTCTCCTGCCTGCCTCATTGGTCAGCTGAAACCTGATTCGGTAATTTCCCAGGCAGCACAACGTCGTGCCAGAAATCCGGCTTCATCTCTATCTGCTTCACCGGTTAGGTATGGGTGACGACTCAACACTATTAGCAAAAAATTCTCCACTATGGCAGCGACCACAGTCAGGGCAGCAAACTCACTTGCAATCTTGGGTAGATATGACCGCCAAATGAGGTCGGACATTTCAACATTTATTGATCTTTCACCTGAAGAGTCAAAAGCGGAAGCAAAGAAGATCCTTCAAGAGGGGGAGAGGATCTCAATGGAGATAATTGATTGTGCAGTTGACGTGTCGTCTACAGGTTTCCGTCAATTAGCTGGGGGCAGCTGTATTAAAAAGACAAGGATGGCGGAGAGCGACTTCCTTTCACCAGGAAGTGCAAACAAAAATAAGCGATATGCCTTACAATGTCTAGTCCCTGTTTGGACAGCACATTGACGAAGGTTACCGGCCATTAAAAAAGACACAGACACTGCAAGATCATTAGGCACCCTGCACAGCCCTTTCGTGGAGGTCGTGGTCGAGGTCAAGGACCCTATACCCAATACAGACAATTTCAGCCTTATCAGGGACAGTCCTAATACTGCACTGGTCAACAACATCAACAACCACACAAACAGCCCCCTTCCGCCTCCTACAAACACCATAGAGGAAAGACATCCTTCAGAGGTAGAGACACCTCTAAGTAGCAGTGACGTATCCTTAGTGCCGGCCACAACTTACAATCCTTGTCTAGAGATTGGTGGAAAAATGACCTGTTTCCTCCCCGAATGGTGCAAGATAACAATGGGCTTATGGGTCCTCGACATAGTTTCCGACGGGGACACACTGGAATTTCAAAAGATTCAGCCAAATTGCCCACCCCGAAGCCATCCTTCTTCCTATCTAACAGAACTACTGTCGCAGATAAACATCATGTTGCGCAAGGGAGCGATCAAAGTGGTTCCAAGAGCGCAAAGGGGGAGAGGATTTTACTCACGATTTTTCCTCATTCAAAAAAAATCAGGAGAATGGCGGCCTATCCTGGACCTTCGTCACCTCAACAAGTTCCTAAAGAGACAAACATTTTGTATGTTATCTCTTCAGAAGGTGTTACAACTCTTGAATCAAGGAGATCACATGACAACCTTGGAGCTTCAGGACACCTATTTCCACATCTTCATTCATCCCAAACACAGGAAAGTTTTGCACTTCAGGGTGGCCGGCGCGGATTATCAGTTACGAGTCTTGCCTTTCAGTCTTTGCTCAGCGCCACAAGTGTATACCAAGGTATTTGACCCAGTCGTCGCCAGGGCCAGACTGGCCATAGCCGGCACCGGGTGTTTCCCTGTGGGCCGCCAGGGTGGGGGCTGGTGTTCGGCCCCTGGGGGGGCCCTTTTTGTTACCGGGATCGGCAATATCGGCCCCCTGTAAAAAAATCGTCCAAAACCAGCCCTAGCAAACAGCTCGGCCGCACCCCCCTCCCCGACCAGGGGGGCCAGCCGAGCAGTTTGCCAGGGCCGGTTTCTGTTTCCAGTACGGCCCTGATCGTCGCTTATCTAGACAACTGTCTGATAAAAGCAACCTCATCGTCAAGGGCAAAGGAGCATACACAAACATTAGTCACACAAAATAGAACCCTCTGGACTAAAAGTTTAGCAAGAGCAATAGAGATTAACTGAGAACATATCATAGCATACCCTGGGATATTCCTTTTTTAAGGACGAAATCCCTCACCCACCAAAGGTGGCATGCTTCATCATTGGGATTCTCCTTGTACTGGCATACCTAGTCCCGGCATGGGCTACAACCCCCTCACTGAAAGGAGGAGCAGAGGGATGTTTTGTTTCTAAACAGAGGTATACTAAATACCACAATGATGACTCACAACTCAAGTCAGGTGAGAGATGCAGCGCAAGAAAAATGTGAGTGATTGTGAAAGATTAAAACTAGCTACCAGGTACGTAATATACCTTTATTAACACGACCTGGGTCTAGGGTTAACAAGCATTGGCATAGCCAATAGGTCTCGCCTTTGGGACCTTATAAGTGTTTAGCCATGCAACAGTTGCATAACTAAATACTTATAAGGTCCCAAAAGCGAGACCTATTGGCTATGCAAAGCGGCCGCGAAAGTGAAAGTGATCGCGATCACGATCAAACATCAAAGCGGCCGCGAAAGTGAAAGTAATTGCGGTAAAGCGCGGCGCGCGCCCGCGCACATGCACTGTATCTCTAGGCTGGCCTGGTTGCACTTTTTGGAGCCCTCTCAATAAGTCTCGCCAGACCAGACCATGCGCTGGGTCAGGCGAGACCTAAAAACAGGGCACTGGCAGGGATAACAAATACCTGCGGTTAGTGACGACAGTGGTCTACATGTTTCAGCCTACTGACCCTTAAGTGAGGTGTCGTGGCTTTCGTCAGGACCAACTTGTGCTGCTGCTAAGTGAGTTATGTGTTGAATTTCCAGTGTCGTATGGAGTGACATGAACAATAGCAGATACTCAGAAAGAGTTTCTGAGTATCTCAAAATAAGTAAAAAAGATAACAGAAAAATAAACAAAGATACAAAAAGCAGTGATCCTTACTCCGTCCGTGGTATATTTAACACCTATACAAAGGCATAATTGGAAAAACACGAAATTAGAAGTTTCTGTGCAGGGTTGCTAAATTTTACATTACGAATATTCTCTCTCTTTATTCTTAGAGTTACATAAAAAGGGATTGTTGGTGTTATGTCAACAGTGCCTCAAACAATGACAAAAGCAATAGAACGTACATTTTCATCTCAAAAGATACCTAAAGTAAGCATATATATCCAGTCCTTGTGTCTTACCCGTGTACTGCGGGAGAACAGACATCACCTTAACCCGGCAGGCAGCTCAGGAAGGGCACCGCGCTCAAAAACACATGAGAGCTGAGCTGTGCTTCTCATCATCATGGTGTGTGACAAACTAAAAATACTCAGGCGTGTCTGGGAGAGAATAATGGAGCGACTTTAAGTCATAGGAGTGGCCACCTTTAAACGAGTCCCCATAGAAACGTGTGTCATTTATTGCTAACATCTCATACACAAGATATAATTGGAATGGCTTCTGTATGTGCGCCACGTGAAGCCATATGTACCCTTAGTGTTAGCCCCTCTCGTATCTTTAATCGGGCAAATCCCGAGTCGGTCCGTATTAATGGACCAACTTGGGGCAAGTTCAGGGAGGGGGAGCGAGCGAGGGGCAGGAGAGGAGAGATGGACAGAAGATGGTTTCGGTGTAGCAGTGTTGGAGGGGAGGGCGTGCTCGATGGCCGCGTTAGGAAGTGGGTATGTCGGGAGGTATCCCCCTATACCGACAACCGACCTTACCTCTCCGACGTACCCCAGGCGCTTTGATCTGCTGCCGGGACGAGAAGGCGCTGAGACGTCTCAAGTGTCGTGTTTTGAAGGCTCGCGGTAAGGCATGTCCGCAGTCGCATTATTTGCGATGTCAACTTGACGTCAGTAAATCGACAATAGTGCTGCGAAGTGTAGTCCCACAGCGCACGTGTAGCATAAACACCGCCACGTATCCTTTCCGCACGTGGAGTATGCCGCGTGTCAAAGAAGATGTGCGAGAAGAGAAAGAGGAGGCAGCAGGTCTCCAGGGCTCAACTTCTTTCAAAAGCTGCTTTGCAAACAGTCGCATAGCAGTATTTCTCCCAGTGACTATGCATAATTACGCTCTAGGGAGTGAAATGTATATTACGAGGAAGGACTCTGAATCTATGAGCCGGCATATGAGCGTAAGAATGGCGACCTGTTAGTCAAGCCATGCCCGATGAGGGGTTTCTTAAAAGGCTAACAATACATCAATCTGCTTGGAGTGTGGGGGTAATACAAGCGATATAGCAGTGAGTCTACACTACTTAGAGATTATTTTCAGCCTGCCTATGAATTTGGTGTTCCGTTGGTATTTTGTACACAGGGAATATTCAAAATGACTCATTCGTTTTATTTGCAATGAGGTAGATTTCAAATGTTTGTGTCGCAGTCCCATTAATAGAGGTCAAGTCCAGTTCACATTTGAGGTCATCTGATGGTAGTGGAGACCCAAGGAGAGTCCATTTCTGTCGCTATGCAACCGAAATACCCATTGTTGTCCTCTTACTAATAGGAAACTGATAATGTCCACAATGTGTGAAGGAATGTAGGGTTGGTGAAGAACTATCCACTTCAGTTATTCTGCTGTATGACACTTTTCCAGAAAGCGATTGGTCTCTTTTGTAGCCTGTTTTTTACAGCATATGGTGCTCTTATGTTCCATAATCCTCATCTTTATTTTCTGCATTCTCATGCCTACATACCGTAGTTTTCATGGGCATCTGATGCGGAAGATCAGTTTGTCACTGTTGCAGTTGGTATGACGTTTCAATTCCCAAGGCCTGTCAGTACCAATGTCGACAGAGGTTGTATGGCATGTGTGTTTGCGCACCCCACATGAACCGCAAGGGAAATGACCTCCTACCACAGGTAGTCCCCATACGGTCTCTTGGTTCAGGTTCCCCTTATCCCGTGGCCTAGTGTGTACCAGTCTATTTCTCAAGTAGACACTTTTGATTGCAAATAAAGGGATTTCAATTGAGGTATTGCCTGTGTTCACAATTTTCCGGTTCTTACTGATTTACTTTTTTTATCTGGTTAGAGAATGTATAGTAAGTGTTCGCACAGGTCAATCTAGACTTCGATTCTTTGGGTGGGGCAATTTCTAATAGCGCATCTCTTTTTTTTTTGTTTAAGAAATTTTTATAGATTTTTTTTTTTTTTTAAACGATAAAGCACAAAATACATAAAAATACAATCAGATAAGAAATCAAAATCATACTTACAAATTGTAGTAAACCAGTAAATAGGGATCGAAGTACAATGAACCCATATAGAAATCAAACAGTATCGGAAAAGGAGGAAAGAAGGAGGGAAAACGAACTAAAGGAAGAAAGGAGAGAAAAGTAAAAAAAAGGCAAGAAAAGGTCAGAGCAATAAAGAACAAAAATCATAGAATATGAATCAAAGAATAGCAAATGTCCTAAGACCATATAAGATAACCAGTAGAAGTACCAAATTAGGGGAGAGGAGCATGTAGAGAGAGATAAGAAGTGAAAGATAGCCAGAGAAGATCTGATTTAATTTTTTGAGAAATGACAGAAGAAGAGACACTAGCAAAGTGTTCATCGCAAATAAAATTCCACCACATTAATAATGATAATTTCGAATTGTCTTTCCATGCAGATAAAATAACTTTAAATGCTAATGCAATAAAAAGATCAAACAATAGAGAGACAGACGAGGAATCATCCAAATCGGATGATAGAGAACCTAAGAAAACATTATGAAACGACAAATTTAGATTACAATCAAAAATGGTCATACATTTTGACCAGACTAACTTCCAGAAGTTAATCACATTAGAACAGTCATAAAGGATATGTCTCAAAGTGCCAGTATGTTTAGAACAGGACCAGCAAAGTGGAGACGCAGACGATGAAAACTTGGATATACAAACAGGAGTAATAACAGCTCGGTTATAAATAAAAAACAAAGATTGAGTTATGCGAGCAGCTGCAGAAATTTTAAATAACTTGGTCCATAGTTTATCCCAGACAACTATATTTAACCCCTTCGCTGCTAGGCCTTTTCCCCTCCTGTGCTAAGCCCTTTTTGGGCTATTTGAGGTAGTGCGCGCTTAGGCCCCTGTAACTTTTTGACCACATTAGGTATCCACGCCAAATTTGCGTCCTTTTCTTCCAACATCTTGGGGATTCTAAAGGTACCCAGGGTTTGTGGATTCTCCTAGAGGGTTCCCAGAAATTAGTCAAAATACAGCAATTTTTTTTTTTTTTGTGAAAAATGTGAAAAACGGGCTGCAAATGAAAGCTTCTGGGTTTTTCTCTGCAAATGGTATCAAAAAAGGGTTTGTGGGGCTGAAATCACAATTTCTCCAGCTTTTAGGGAATGACAGACTTTTGTTAGAAAACCAACATTTTTTACACAGTTTTGGCATTTTTCTGGGACATACCCTATTTTTGCTATTTTTTGTGCTTTCAACCTCCTTCCAGTTAACGGTAGAAAAGGGTAACAAAACAATAATGGATCCTGGAAAGCTATACATTTTTGGAAAGTAGACAAAATTCTGAATTCAGCAAGGGGTCATTTGCGTAGATCCATCAAGGTTTCTTTATAGAAATTTACAGGCAAATATAGGAAAAATTAAAAATTTGTTGAAAAAAGCAGCCTCTTGAGTCAACGTTTTTACCTGTAACTTCTTCGAATTATGACATCTCTTTGAAAGCAATGTACCGTTACATCCGGTAGACCTTCCTGGTTGTGGGGACATATAGGACTTGTAGGTTCATCAAGAGCCCAACGAACCCAGAGTAGAAAAATGAGCAGCATTTTGTAATGTTTTTTTTTTTTTGGTCCGGGTATATAGCAATTATTGTGGGAAAATGTGTACTTGGAAAAATTGGTATGAAAGTCACCTATGTATTTCTGAAATGGGAACAAATTACAGAGTTCAGAAACAGTGCATATTTGCACATTTTCGAAATTGGGAATACTCATATTTGCATGACAATTATTGGTCATTTTTCAAAATGACTTTTTTTTTACACAATGTCTTTCATTTGGAAGGGAGAAATGCATCAAAAATCAATAGGTAATAACAGTTGCTTTACAAATTTGAACTACCCTAAGTCTCCCGAGAAAAATGGTACCTCACTTGTGTGGGTAGGCATAGTGCCCACGACAGGAAGTGGCTCAAAACCTAAGGTGAACACACCACATTTTCACACTGAAAATTTACACTTTTTTTGCAAAGAGTCTAGCTGTAGTTTTTGAACCCTAGCCCTGCCGGCACCTAGGGAAACCTAGCAAACCTATACATTTTTGAAAACTAGACACCCAGGGGAATCCAGGATGGGGTGACTTGACTGCCTCCCACCATGGTCTGTTACCCAGAATCCCTTGCAAACGTAAAAAATTGACAAAAAAAACACATTTTCCCCACATTTCTGTGATGGAAAGTTCTGGAATCTGCGTGGATCCACAAATTTCCACCCACCCCGCGTTCCCCAAAGTCCTACGAGAAAAATGGTACCTCACTTGTGCGGGTCGGCCTAGTGCCCGCGGCAGGAAACGGCGCAAAACGCAACGTGGTTTTGCAGTGAAAAATGACCCTTTTTTTGGCAAAGTGACTAGCTGTAGATTTTGTACCCTAGCCCTGCCGGCACCTAGGGAAACCTAGCAAACCTATACATTTCTGAAAACTAGACACCCAGGGGAATCCAGGATGGGGTGACTTGACTGCCTCCCACCATGGTCTGTTACCCAGAATCCCTTGCAAACGTAAAAAATTGACAAAAAAAACACATTTTCCCCACATTTCTGTGATGGAAAGTTCTGGAATCTGCGTGGATCCACAAATTTCCACCCACCCCGCGTTCCCCAAAGTCCTACGAGAAAAATGGTACCTCACTTGTGCGGGTCGGCCTAGTGCCCGCGACAGGAAACGGCGCAAAATGCAACGTGGTTTTGGAGTGAAAAATGACCCTTTTTTTGGCAAAGTGACTAGCTGTAGATTTTGTACCCTAGCCCTGCCGGCACCTAGGGAAACCTAGCAAACCTATACATTTCTGAAAACTAGACACCCAGGGGAATCCAGGATGGGGTGACTTGACTGCCTCCCACCATGGTCTGTTACCCAGAATCCCTTGCAAACGTAAAAAATTGACAAAAAAAACACATTTTCCCCACATTTCTGTGATGGAAAGTTCTGGAATCTGCGTGGATCCACAAATTTCCACCCACCCCGCGTTCCCCAAAGTCCTACGAGAAAAATGGTACCTCACTTGTGCGGGTCGGCCTAGTGCCCGCGACAGGAAACGGCGCAAAACGCAACGTGGTTTTGGAGTGAAAAATGACCCTTTTTTTGGCAAAGTGACTAGCTGTAGATTTTGTACCCTAGCCCTGCCGGCAACTAGGGAAACCTAGCAAACCTATACATTTTTGAAAACTAGACAGCCAGGGGAATGCAGGATGGGGTGACTTGACTGCCTCCCACCATGGTCTGTTACCCAGAATCCTTTGTAAACGTAAAAAATTGACAAAAAAAACACATTTTCCCCACATTTCTGTGATGGAAAGTTCTGGAACCTGCGTGGATCCACAAATTTCCACCCACCCCGCGATCCCCAAAGTCCTACGAGACAAATGGTACCTCACTTGTGCGGGTCGGCCTAGTGCCCGCGACAGGAAACGGCGCAAAACGCAACGTGGTTTTGGAGTGAAAAATGACCCTTTTTTTGGCAAAGTGACTAGCTGTAGATTGTGTACCCTAGCCCTGCCGGCACCTAGGGAAACCTAGCAAACCTATACATTTTTGAAAACTAGACACCCAGGGGAATCCAGGATGGGGTGACTTGACTGCCTCCCACCATGGTCTGTTACCCAGAATCCCTTGCAAACGTAAAAAATTGACAAAAAAAACACATTTTCCCCACATTTCTGTGATGGAAAGTTCTGGAATCTGCGTGGATCCACAAATTTCCACCCACCCCGCGTTCCCCAAAGTCCTACGAGAAAAATGGTACCTCACTTGTGCGGGTCGGCCTAGTGCCCGCGACAGGAAACGGCGCAAAACGCAACGTGGTTTTGGAGTGAAAAATGACCCTTTTTTTGGCAAAGTGACTAGCTGTAGATTTTGTACCCTAGCCCTGCCGGCACCTAGGGAAACCTAGCAAACCTATACATTTTTGAAAACTAGACACCCAGGGGAATCCAGGATGGGGTGACTTGACTGCCTCCCACCATGGTCTGTTACCCAGAATCCCTTGCAAACGTAAAAAATTGACAAAAAAAACACATTTTCCCCACATTTCTGTGATGGAAAGTTCTGGAATCTGCGTGGATCCACAAATTTCCACCCACCCCGCGTTCCCCAAAGTCCTACGAGAAAAATGGTACCTCACTTGTGCGGGTCGGCCTAGTGCCCGCGACAGGAAACGGCGCAAAACGCAACGTGGTTTTGGAGTGAAAAATGACCCTTTTTTTGGCAAAGTGACTAGCTGTAGATTTTGTACCCTAGCCCTGCCGGCACCTAGGGAAACCTAGCAAACCTATACATTTCTGAAAACTAGACACCCAGGGGAATCCAGGATGGGGTGACTTGACTGCCTCCCACCATGGTCTGTTACCCAGAATCCCTTGCAAACGTAAAACATTGACAAAAAAAACACATTTTCCCCACATTTCTGTGATGGAAAGTTCTGGAATCTGCGTGGATCCACAAATTTCCACCCACCCCGCGTTCCCCAAAGTCCTACGAGAAAAATGGTACCTCACTTGTGCGGGTCGGCCTAGTGCCCGCGACAGGAAACGGCGCAAAACGCAACGTGGTTTTGGAGTGAAAAATGACCCTTTTTTTGGCAAAGTGACTAGCTGTAGATTTTGTACCCTAGCCCTGCCGGCACCTAGGGAAACCTAGCAAACCTATACATTTTTGAAAACTAGACACCCAGGGGAATCCAGGATGGGGTGACTTGACTGCCTCCCACCATGGTCTGTTACCCAGAATCCCTTGCAAACGTAAACAATTGACAAAAAAAACACATTTTCCCCACATTTCTGTGATGGAAAGTTCTGGAATCTGCGTGGATCCACAAATTTCCACCCACCCCGCGTTCCCCAAAGTCCTACGAGAAAAATGGTACCTCACTTGTGCGGGTCGGCCTAGTGCCCGCGACAGGAAACGGCGCAAAACGCAACGTGGTTTTGGAGTGAAAAATGACCCTTTTTTTGGCAAAGTGACTAGCTGTAGATTTTGTACCCTAGCCCTGCCGGCACGTAGGGAAACCTAGCAAACCTATAAATTTTTGAAAACTAGACACCCAGGGGAATCCAGGATGGGGTGACTTGACTGCCTCCCACCATGGTCTGTTACCCAGAATCCCTTGCAAACGTAAAAAATTGACAAAAAAAACACATTTTCCCCACATTTCTGTGATGGAAAGTTCTGGAATCTGCGTGGATCCACAAATTTCCACCCACCCCGCGTTCCCCAAAGTCCTACGAGAAAAATGGTACCTCACTTGTGCGGGTCGGCCTAGTGCCCGCGACAGGAAACGACGCAAAACGCAACGTGGTTTTGGAGTGAAAAATGACCCTTTTTTTGGCAAAGTGACTAGCTGTAGATTTTGTACCCTAGCCCTGCCGGCACCTAGGGAAACCTAGCAAACCTATACATTTCTGAAAACTAGACACCCCGGGGAATCCAGGATGGGGTGACTTGACTGCCTCCCACCATGGTCTGTTACCCAGAATCCCTTGCAAACGTAAAAAATTGACAAAAAAAACACATTTTCCCCACATTTCTGTGATGGAAAGTTCTGGAATCTGCGTGGATCCACAAATTTCCACCCACCCCGCGTTCCCCAAAGTCCTACGAGAAAAATGGTACCTCACTTGTGCGGGTCGGCCTAGTGCCCGCGACAGGAAACGGCGCAAAACGCAACGTGGTTTTGGAGTGAAAAATGACCCTTTTTTTGGCAAAGCGACTAGCTGTAGATTTTGTACCCTAGCCCTGCCGGCACCTAGGGAAACCTAGCAAACCTATACATTTCTGAAAACTAGACACCCCGGGGAATCCAGGATGGGGTGACTTGACTGCCTCCCACCATGGTCTGTTACCCAGAATCCCTTGCAAACGTAAAAAATTTACAAAAAAAACACATTTTCCCCACATTTCTGTGATGGAAAGTTCTGGAATCTGCGTGGATCCACAAATTTCCACCCACCCCGCGTTCCCCAAAGTCCTACGAGAAAAATGGTACCTCACTTGTGCGGGTCGGCCTAGTGCCCGCGACAGGAAATGGCGCAAAACGCAAAGTGGTTTTGGAGTGATAAATGACCCTTTTTTTGGCAAAGTGACTAGCTGTAGATTTTGTACCCTAGCCCTGCCGGCACCTAGGGAAACCTAGCAAACCTATACATTTCTGAAAACTAGACACCCGGCGGTTTCCAGGGAGGTATGGCTTGCGTGGATCCCCCAACGTTTCCTTACCCAGAATCCCCTGCAAACCTCAATTTTTGCCCAAAAAATCACTTTTTTCACACATTTTGGGGTGGGAAAGTAGTGGCATCACCGGGCTCACACAAATTTACCACCACCCAGCGTTCCCCCAGGTCTCCCGGTAAAAATGGTGCCTCACTTGTGTGGGAGGCCCAAGTACCCGCGGCAGGCAAGGGCCCCAAACGTAGTGAGGCGACCTCAAGATGGCCTATCGCCAAACCACCTGGTTTTGCAAGGGGGGTCACTTTGGTTTTTGGCCCGGTGCGCGGCGGCCATCTAGGGAAACCTACCAAACCCAGGCATTTTTGAAAACTAGACACCCGGCGGCTTCCAGGGAGGTATGGCTTGCGTGGATCCCCCAACGTTTCCTTACCCAGAATCCCCTGCAAACCTCAATTTTTGCTCAAAAAATCACTTTTTTCACACATTTTGGGGTGGGAAAGTAGTGGCATCACCGGGCTCACACAAATTTACCACCACCCAGCGTTCCCCCAGGTCTCCCGGTAAAAATGGTGCCTCACTTGTGTGGGAGGCCCAAGTACCCGCGGCAGGCAAGGGCCCCAAACGTAGTGAGGCGACCTCAAGATGGCCTATCGCCAAACCACCTGGTTTTGCAAGGGGGGTCACTTTGGTTTTTGGCCCGGTGCACGGCGGCCATCTAGGGAAACCTACCAAACCCAGGCATTTTTGAAAACTAGACACCCGGCGGCTTCCAGGGAGGTATGGCTTGCGTGGATCCCCCAACGTTTCCTTACCCAGAATCCCCTGCAAACCTCAATTTTTGCTCAAAAAATCACTTTTTTCACACATTTTGGGGTGGGAAAGTAGTGGCATCACCGGGCTCACACAAATTTACCACCACCCAGCGTTCCCCCAGGTCTCCCGGTAAAAATGGTGCCTCACTTGTGTGGGAGGCCCAAGTACCCGCGGCAGGCAAGGACAACAAACGTAGTGAGGCGACATTTGGGATAGGCAATGTTGATGTTGCCTCACTACGTTTGTTGTCCTTGGTTTGGTAGGTTTCCCTAGATGGCCGCCGTGCACCGGGCCAAAAACCAAAGTGACCCCCCTTGCAAAACCAGGTGGTTTGGCGATAGGCCATCTTGATGTCGCCTCACTACGTTTGGGGCCCTTGCCTGCCGCGGGTACTTGGGCCTCCCACACAAGTGAGGCACCATTTTTACCGGGAGACCTGGGGGAACGCTGGGTGGTGGTAAATTTGTGTGAGCCCGGTGATGCCACTACTTTCCCACCCCAAAATGTGTGAAAAAAGTGATTTTTTGGGCAAAATTTGAGGTTTGCAGGGGATTCTGGGTAAGGAAACGTTGGGGGATCCACGCAAGCCATACCTCCCTGGAAGCCGCCGGGTGTCTAGTTTTCAAAAATGCCTGGGTTTGGTAGGTTTCCCTAGATGGCCGCCGCGCACCGGGCCAAAAACCAAAGTGACCCCCCTTGCAAAACCAGGTGGTTTGGCGATAGGCCATCTTGAGGTCGCCTCACTACGTTTGGGGCCCTTGCCTGCCGCGGGTACTTGGGCCTCCCACACAAGTGAGGCACCATTTTTACCGGGAGACCTGGGGGAACGCTGGGTGGTGGTAAATTTGTGTGAGCCCGGTGATGCCACTACTTTCCCACCCCAAAATGTGTGAAAAAAGTGATTTTTTGAGCAAAAATTGAGGTTTGCAGGGGATTCTGGGTAAGGAAACGTTGGGGGATCCACGCAAGCCATACCTCCCTGGAAGCCGCCGGGTGTCTAGTTTTCAAAAATGCCTGGGTTTGGTAGGTTTCCCTAGATGGCCGCCGCGCACCGGGCCAAAAACCAAAGTGACCCCCCTTGCAAAACCAGGTGGTTTGGCGATAGGCCATCTTGAGGTCGCCTCACTACGTTTGGGGCCCTTGCCTGCCGCGGGTACTTGGGCCTCCCACACAAGTGAGGCACCATTTTTACCGGGAGACCTGGGAGAACGCTGGGTGGTGGTAAATTTGTGTGAGCCCGGTGATGCCACTACTTTCCCACCCCAAAATGTGTGAAAAAAGTGATTTTTTGGGCAAAATTTGAGGTTTGCAGGGGATTCTGGGTAAGGAAACGTTGGGGGATCCACGCAAGCCATACCTCCCTGGAAGCCGCCGGGTGTCTAGTTTTCAAAAATGCCTGGGTTTGGAAAGTTTCCCTAGATGGCCGCCGCGCACCGGGCCAAAAACCAAAGTGACCCCCCTTGCAAAACCAGGTGGTTTGGCGATAGGCCATCTTGAGGTCGCCTCACTACGTTTGGGGCCCTTGCCTGCCGCGGGTACTTGGGCCTCCCACACAAGTGAGGCACCATTTTTACCGGGAGACCTGGGGGAACGCTGGGTGGTGGTAAATTTGTGTGAGCCCGGTGATGCCACTACTTTCCCACCCCAAAATGTGTGAAAAAAGTGATTTTTTGAGCAAAAATTGAGGTTTGCAGGGGATTCTGGGTAAGGAAACGTTGGGGGATCCACGCAAGCCATACCTCCCTGGAAGCCGCCGGGTGTCTAGTTTTCAAAAATGCCTGGGTTTGGTAGGTTTCCCTAGATGGCCGCCGTGCACCGGGCCAAAAACCAAAGTGACCCCCCTTGCAAAACCAGGTGGTTTGGCGATAGGCCATCTTGATGTCGCCTCACTACGTTTGGGGCCCTTGCCTGCCGCGGGTACTTGGGCCTCCCACACAAGTGAGGCACCATTTTTACCGGGAGACCTGGGGGAACGCTGGGTGGTGGTAAATTTGTGTGAGCCCGGTGATGCCACTACTTTCCCACCCCAAAATGTGTGAAAAAAGTGATTTTTTGGGCAAAATTTGAGGTTTGCAGGGGATTCTGGGTAAGGAAACGTTGGGGGATCCACGCAAACCATACCTCCCTGGAAGCCGCCGGGTGTCTAGTTTTCAAAAATGCCTGGGTTTGGTAGGTTTCCCTAGATGGCCGCCGCGCACCGGGCCAAAAACCAAAGTGACCCCCCTTGCAAAACCAGGTGGTTTGGCGATAGGCCATCTTGAGGTCGCCTCACTACGTTTGGGGCCCTTGCCTGCCGCGGGTACTTGGGCCTCCCACACAAGTGAGGCACCATTTTTACCGGGAGACCTGGGGGAACGCTGGGTGGTGGTAAATTTGTGTGAGCCCGGTGATGCCACTACTTTCCCACCCCAAAATGTGTGAAAAAAGTGATTTTTTGAGCAAAAATTGAGGTTTGCAGGGGATTCTGGGTAAGGAAACGTTGGGGGATCCACGCAAGCCATACCTCCCTGGAAGCCGCCGGGTGTCTAGTTTTCAAAAATGCCTGGGTTTGGTAGGTTTCCCTAGATGGCCGCCGCGCACCGGGCCAAAAACCAAAGTGACCCCCCTTGCAAAACCAGGTGGTTTGGCGATAGGCCATCTTGAGGTCGCCTCACTACGTTTGGGGCCCTTGCCTGCCGCGGGTACTTGGGCCTCCCACACAAGTGAGGCACCATTTTTACCGGGAGACCTGGGGGAACGCTGGGTGGTGGTAAATTTGTGTGAGCCCGGTGATGCCACTACTTTCCCACCCCAAAATGTGTGAAAAAAGTGATTTTTTGAGCAAAAATTGAGGTTTGCAGGGGATTCTGGGTAAGGAAACGTTGGGGGATCCACGCAAGCCATACCTCCCTGGAAGCCGCCGGGTGTCTAGTTTTCAAAAATGCCTGGGTTTGGTAGGTTTCCCTAGATGTCCGCCGCGCACCGGGCCAAAAACCAAAGTGACCCCCCTTGTAAAACCAGGTGGTTTGGCGATAGGCCATCTTGAGGTCACCTCACTACGTTTGGGGCCCTTGCCTGCCGCGGGTACTTGGGCCTCCCACACAAGTGAGGCACCATTTTTACCGGGAGACCTGGGGGAACGCTGGGTGGTGGTAAATTTGTGTGAGCCCGGTGATGCCACTACTTTCCCACCCCAAAATGTGTGAAAAAAGTGATTTTTTGGGCAAAAATTGAGGTTTGCAGGGGATTCTAGGTAAGGAAACGTTGGGGGATCCACGCAAGCCATACCTCCCTGGAAGCCGCCGGGTGTCTAGTTTTCGGAAATGCGTGGGTTGGAAAGGTTTCCCTAGATGGCCGCCGAGCCCTGGGCAAAAAACCAAAGTAACCCCCCTTGCAAAACCAGATTACCTATTGTTACTACAGCGTGAGAATTTAGGAATAATACTGCAAAGAAAATGTGGCAGACAATTTGAGGTTTACAGGACAATGGGGATAAAAAATATTTTTCAAATCACTAGAGAGACATCACCATGAACTCCCAAAGGTTTTCGACAATATCTACAGTTGGTGGGTTATTCTTACATGGAAAGTGTACCTTGGCAGAGAAACAAAAAACAAAGATTCCTGCACAACCATCTATTCCTCAAACACACACACATACTGGTTGGATTTGGCACGAGGGCAAGTCATGGTTCAGTGTATTAAATTTTATTAACAAGAGATTTCACAAAAATGAAATGCACTGTCAATAATTAAATTCACAAAAAACCAAACCAATGACTTGCAGCTCGTGAGCTGTAAAGCCACGTCAAGGCACCAACAGCTTTACAGGCCATTCACACACCTTTCATACGTGATACAAACAAGACCATTCGCACCACCAGGTACAAAAGCAACACAGTACAAAAATCACCAAAAAGGGACAAGGTACACCCTGCTTCAGAAAGACAAATATTACTGCACAGTCATCTAACCCGCAAGCACACACACATACTGGTTGGATTTGGCACGAGGGTGAGTGATGGTTCAGTAGATAAAATTGTATTACCAAGTGATTTCACAAAACATGAAATGCACTGGTAATAATTGAAAGGGCAAGAAACTGAACCATTGACTCACAGCTCGTGAGCTGTAAAGCCACGACAAGGCACCAACCTCTTTACAGGCCATTCATACACCTTTCATACGTGTGAGACATACAAAACCATTCACACCGCCAGCCGCGGGCCCATCACATAACAAAACTCACACCAGCACACAGCGCCATTCAAGGGCCCATCACTTTCACACGCCCACAATCCAGACACAGCAACTACACAGGCTGAAGGATTGCGTGGAGTGGCACTCAGCTAGCAGTGTGTGTAGTGACCAGCAGAAAGTCACTACTCACACACAGCCAGCCAAGCACCAGTCGACACACACCGCTAGCCAAACGCCAGTCCACGCACACCGCTAGCCAAGCGCCAGTCCAGGCACACCGCCATCCAATCGCCAGTCCAGGCACACCGGCAGCCAATCGCCAATCCACCTACACCGCCAGCCAAGCTCCAGTCCACGGGCACCACCAGACAAGCACCATTCCACGCACACCACCAGCCAAGCTCCAGTCCACACACACCACCAGACAAGCTCCAGTCCACGGACACCACCAGCCAAGCTCCAGTCCACGGACACCACCAGCCAAACACCAGTCCGCACACACCACCAGTCCACACACACTGCCAGCCAAGTACCAGTCCACGCACAGCGCCAGCCAAGCACCATTCCACGCACACCACCAGCCAAGCACCATTCCACGCACACCGCCAGCCAAGCACCATTCCACGCACACCACCAGCCACGCACCAGTCCACGCACACCGCCAGCCAAGCACCATTCCACGCACACCACCAGCCACGCACCAGTCCACGCACACCGCCAGTCCATGCACACCGCCAGTCCACGCACACCGTCAGCCAAGCACCATTCCACGCACACCACCAACCAAGTGCCAGTCCACACACACCAACAGCCAAGCGCAAGCCTACACACACCGCCATCACATTTTGGATTTTTTTAGAAAAAAATAAAAACACAAACAAATTGCAAATAGATACAAATCTTCTAACAGAAAATCAGCAACTAAATACATTGCACTAACACCAACATTGAAACAGAATCAAATTATCCAAAGAATACAGACCAGGCAGTTCACTTTACCACTCAAGAATCCTCCCAAAAATTCTTTCGCGTGTGGTACGCTCTAAAACAAGCAGAGAGACACAGTGCAGGATGAGAGGGACAATCGGGACAGTACATACGACTCTCCTTCCGCAAACCTCTTCGCCAACAGACTCTACATCTCCTACTGGGAAAATCTTTTGCGGGTGTGGGAGGAATGTGATCTGGAAAGTGGCGTTCTTTCAATCTAGCAACATCCTCCACCAGTCCAACTCTAGGAACACTTGCCTGTTCCACTACAACAAGGCTGCCTATTACAGACTCCTGAAACTTAGCAAAAGTCATCTTTGACTCAGGGCAAGAATCCTGGAACACAACAAAAGCATTAAACATTGCCAAGTGGAAAAGATGGATAGCCAACTTCTTGTACCAAATGTAAGCCTTACGAAGAGCAGTGTAAGGTTCCAACCTCTGATCTACTCTGTCAACACCACCCATGTACCTATTATAGTCTAAAACACATACAGGTTTGCGCGCTTCAGCGACCTGACCCCAAACAGTCACAGGTGCAGTGCTTTCATCATGGATGGAAGTCAGCATGTAGACATCTCTCCTGTCTGTAAACTTCACAGCAAGAAGCTCCTGGCAACGCAACGCACTGCACTGTCCCCGCACAAGCTTTTGACAAACAAGTTCTTTCGGAAAACCTTTACGGTTACAGCGGACTGTGCCACAAGCAAAAGTGTCCACTTTGGCCAATTCCCTGAACAACCGTACACCAGTGTAGAAGTTATCTACATATAAATGGTGGCCTTTGTTAAAAAATCCTCTTCCAAGTTCCCAAACAATTTTCTCAGTCACTCCAAAAGTGGACGGACAACCAGGGAGGTTAAACCTAGATTCCTTACCGGTGTACACCCTGAAATTAGAGACATATCCAGTCCTACTGTCACACAGCATATACAGCTTTATTCCATAGCGTGCCCTCTTACTAGGAATGTATTGCCTAAAAACCAAGCGGCCCTTGAACAACACCAAAGACTCATCCACTGCAATTTCTCTACCAGGGGCATAAATCTCAGAAAATCGATCAACAAAGTGATCAAGGACAGGCCTAATCTTAAAAAGACGGTCACAATCAGGGTGATCTCGTGGCAACGCTAAACCATTATCTACAAAGTGCATCATCCGAAGCAGAAGCAAATACCTGTCACGACTCATGACTGCCGGAAAAATAGACGTTGCCATCAAGGGACTGCTAGACCAATATGAAGCCAATGATGGCTTCCTTAGCAAGCCCATCAAAAAAGTTAAACCCAAGAACTTCTTCATCTCTTCAACATTTGTGGGAGTCCACCGGGTAGCTCTAGAGTGTGGCTTAAGACTGGCACTGTTGTCCCTCAAAAACTGTTCGGCATACAAATTAGTCTGCTCAACAATCTCTGCCAAAAACACATCGTCCATAAACAACTGAAAAAAATTTACAGGCAAAAAGTTCTCGGTATTCACTCTAGACCCTGGAACACCAGTAAACTCAGGAAATTCCGGCTGCACCATGCCAGGGGCAACCCAGAGGTCATCACTTTCAACGGGAAGACTTGCAGCCCCAGCCTGCAGCCCAGATGTCTCTTGCCGCACTACACCAACGGAAAGGCTTGCAGCCCCAGCCTGCAGCCCAGATGCCTCTTGCCGCACTACACCAACGGGAAGCCTTGCAGTCCCAGCCTGCAGCCCAGATGTCTCTTGCCGCACTACACCAACGGGAAGCCTTGCAGCCGCAGGCTGCAGCCCAGATGCCTCTTGCCGCACTATCGGCACATCAGTCTCCTCCTCTAACACAGGCACTTCATCCGCACTAAGAGTATCTTCATCATCCGATGACCCCATACGGAGAGAAAACTCACTGCCAGAATCGTCCCCTGCCCCCTCTCCCTCAGAAGCAGAGTCAGTCTCTGACCCAATATCAGAGGAAGACTCAAACAGCAAACCAACAACCTGCTGAGCAGTCATCCTGCGGCTAGCCATTATACCTACTAAGATGGAAGACTGCACAAACAAGTCAACAACAACCAACAATGTGCAAACCAAGTAAGTAAAGAAATGTGTACCTTATATCAATAAGATCAATGTACTCAAAAACTATACAATCCAAAATCAAAAGAGACAGCTACACTCACCAGAAACAAACTCTGCAGTGACACAGCAAAGACCAACGATATCAAACTAGAAAGAAGAAAATAAAACAAATTACTCACAAGACAACAAAATACACATCGTGCACCAATGCAAAAAGTTTTTGAAACTCAAAAACCAAACATACTGCTATTATTACACCATTTGCAAAAAAAAACAGGCAGAGAAATCAAACACATTTGCATTGTACAAAAAAACAGTCTCTTACCAAACTACACAAACAGCAAAACCACCAGAACCAAAACGTCACCGTGAACAGAAGAAAAGCCTTCACCTAGAACAAAAAAGTAAACAAAAAAAACATTACAATTGGAAATCACAAAAAATATAACAATAAACATTATAACATGCCATGTCACTACCCAAATGGTCAACCGGTTTGTGTGCCAGGTCAGGCAGAAAACAGCAGGAAAAAAAAGGCTATTCAGTCCCGGGGCAGGTGAGCCAAATACATATAACAAATTGCACCCTGGAAGCGAGGGGTCACTTCTATTTCTAATTGAACTAATTCCCTGGTGTCTAGTGGGCTTTTCTGCCTCCAATGGGAGCAGAAACGGCAAAAAAATAAAACCGATCTGCCCACAGAGGGGCAAGAAAAGTCTTCAAAACATTTAGGGGCCCAAGGAAGCGACCCTTGCCCAAGGGGTCGCTTCCTACAATAATATTTATATCCCTGGTGTCTAGTGGGCTTTTCTGCCCCCCCCCAAGGAGCAGAAACGGACAGAAAGACGACCAATCTGCCCCCAGGGGGGGCAGAAAGTATTCTACATAATTAGGCCGCAAAGGAAGCGACCCTTGCCCAAGGGGTCGCTTCCTACATAAAGAAAAAGACATCCCTGGTGTCTAGTGGGCTTTTCTGCCCCCCCTGGGGGCAGAAACGGGCAGAAAGACGACCGATCTGCCCCCAGGGGGGGCAGAAAAGTCTTCAAATTATTTGACCCCCCAAGGAAGCGACCCTTGCCTAAGGGGTCGCTTCCTACATAGCATAAACGACATCCCTGGTGTCTAGTGGGCTTTTCTGCCCCCCCTGGGGGCAGAAACGCGCAGAAAGCGGACCGATCTGCCCCCAGGGGGGGCAGAAAAGACTTCCACAAATTTTGCCCCCAAGGAAGCGACCCTTGCCCAAGGGGTCGCTTCCTACATAGTAAAAACGACATCCCTGGTGTCTAGTGGGCTTTTCTGCCCCCCCTGGGGGCAGAAACGCGCAGAAAGCAGACCGATCTGCCCCCAGGGGGGGCAGAAAAGACTTCCACAAATTTTGCCCCCAAGGAAGCGACCCTTGCCCAAGGGGTCGCTTCCTACATAGTAAAAACGACATCCCTGGTGTCTAGTGGGCTTTTCTGCCCCCCCCTGGGGGCAGAAACGCGCAGAAAGCGGGCCGATCTGCCCCCAGGGGGGGCAGAAAAGACTTTGCCAAATTTTCATCCCCAAGGAAGCGACCCTTGCCCAAGGGGTCGCTTCCCAAACTCAAAATACAAAATCCCTGGTGTCTAGTGGGGCATCCCTACTCCACGATCGCGACGCTGTGCGCGATCGTGGAGCAGGAATGCCCTGTATTGAGACATCGGGGGAGAGGAAATACTCTTTCCTCTCCCCCGATGCCTCAATACTACAGATTTCACCGCCGCGGCCCCCACCAGACGACAAACACCTACCTCTGCTCCCCTTGGACGCGCTGGAAGAAATGGATTCCAGCGCGTCCAACGCTTCCTGATGACGCCGGCGCGCGCTGTGCGCGCTGACGTCATCAGAAAGCGTGGGGAGGCTCGGGGGGGGTCGGGGGTGGCAGCGGAAGCTCTTCCGCTGCCACCCCCGTAAAGGGGGTCAAGATCGAGGCACAAGGGGGGGAGCGCCAGCGCTTCCCCCGGGGGCTGTCCTCATGACGGAACGGTTCCGTCATGAGCACAGCCCAACCGATGCTCATGACGGAACCGTTCCGTCATGAGCATCGAAGGGGTTAAAGAGAGAGATAGGTCAACTTCCCAGGCCAACTCAATAGAAGATTTGGGTCTCTCAGTTGTATGTGACAACAATAATTTGTAGACAAGAGCTGCTTTAGGTTTATGCAAGGAGAATAGACTATAGAGTGGCGAAGGGGGAGTAAGGGATGGTGCGGGGACAGAAGAGTCAAAGGAGGCTAACTGAGTTTGTATAGCAGCGGAAAGTAAAAGATACTCGGTATGAGAGGTGTCAGGTAAGTGGAATTGTAGCTGTAAGTCCAGGAAGGAAATAATAGAGTGTTGGAAAATTAATTGATGAACAAAAATAATGCCCTTCTCCTTCCAGTGCTTGTAGTAAAAAGATTTACCCTTATATTGAAGAAATTTATTATACCAGATAGTAGAAGAAAGGAAACACTGAAAAGGGGTGAAACCCTTAGTAAATGTATTGTATAATAGATTTTGGGAATATTTTATAATAGGGTTATTAGAAATGAAAGAGCAATTAGACATGTACAGCACATTCTGAAATGAAAAGTCCTTTAAAAAGGAGCGCTCAAAAACAATCCATCGTGGTACAGGAGTATCAGTGAAATCGAAGGAGAGAGCAAAGGACTGCTTAATTATGAAAGATGAGTGGTAAGCCTTAAAGTCTGGGAACCGCACTCCACCTTCAGATTTAGGGCGAGTAAGTTTGAGAAGGGAAATACGGGGATGTTTCTTATTCCATAAAAATTTTATACAAATGGAGTTAATCCGTGACAAATATGTATTGGGGATACGAATAGGCAACATCGACTAAATATAAAGGACATGAGGAACTATCATCATTTTTATAGTATCCAATCTACCCCACCAGGATAGATATAATGGGGACCAGGTAAGAAGCAAAGATTGAATTTTAGTAATTAGTGCAGCAAACGTAAATTTAATTGTATCAGGTAGGGATGCAGAGAACCAAACTCCCAGGTATTTAATTTTCGTGGGGCACCAAGTAAAATTAGTGTCATTAAACATATACTGATAACATAGCGAATTCAGGGGTAAAACTTCTGTCTTAGAAAGATTCAACTTATACCCAGAAATGCTGGAGTATAAGCGGACCTCATCCATAAAGGGGGGAAGAGATGTAGTAGGATTAGCCATATACACCAATATATCATCAGCATAAGCGGATAATTTAATTTCTAACAAATTATAGGTAAAGCCAGAAATACGAGGATTAACCCGAATACGCTCAAGGAAGGGTTCAAGACACAGGACAAATAACAAAGGGGAGAGAGGACAACCCTGACGTGTACCCCGAGAGAGAGAGAAAGATTTAGAAAAACGGTTATTTACAAAAATACTGGCTCGGGGGCAAGAGTACAATAATTTAACAAATGAAATGAAAGAAGGACAAAAACCAAACCATTGGAGGGTTCTAAACATAAATTGCCAATTAATACGATCAAACGCCTTTTCGGCATCCAGAGACAGCGCTGCAAGAGGAGATTTGCATTTTTTTGCATGAGATATAATATTAGTAAGCATTCGGGCATTATCAGCTGGCAATCTACCTTTAATAAAACCAACTTGATCAGTTTTAACCAGTAGTGGAAGGAGAGTCTCCAGACGACTAGCAAGAATCTTTGCAAATATCTTACAATCATAATTGATTAATGCAATGGGGCGATAATTTTTGCATAAGGAATGATCTTTGTCAGGTTTGGGGATGATGATAATAAGAGCATCCATGAAGGAGCCAGAGGCCTTTGCATCATTAATAAAGGAATTGAACAGTGACAGCAGCTTAGGGACAAAAAGCGATGCAAAGGTAGAGTAAAACTCAACCGATAGGCCATCAGGCCCGGGGGCCTTGGATTTTTTAAAGGATTTAATGGCAGTAATAATTTCATGGGCAGTAATCGCAACCTCCAATAACTCAAATTCACTGGGAAAGGAAGGGGGAGGAGGAAGGCCAGAAAAAAAGATATCTAAATTTTGATTGGAGGGATTGGTATCATCGGAATATAGGGCCTCATAATAGTCATGAAAGATATTTGCAATATCGTCATCGGAGGACATCAACTGGTTAGTAGTATCATCTAAAATGGGACCAATGTTTTTACGCTCAGATTTAATCTTTAAATAATTGGCTAACATCTTGCCAGCTTTATTTTGGCCTCCATGATATTTAGATTTAATTTTAAGAAGAATATTACAAGCTTCCACAGTTGCAAGTTTATTAAGTTCAGACTTGGCTTTAATGAGCTCATGCAAGGCGGAGGGTGATTTGGAAGTGAAATAATTGTGCTCAAGAGATTTAAGCTTTTGAAGAGAAGTTAAATACTTACTCCTAGCATTTTTCTTTTTCTTAGACACAAAAGAAATAGTAAAAGCTCGAAAGGAGGCCTTGAAAGCATCCCAATTATTTGAAACAGAGGTTGCTAAAGGATTGTTAAACATGAAAATCTCTTTAACAAAGGCAGTAGCTTCAGTAATGTAGGCAGTGTCTGATAATAAAGCATTGTTAAACTTCCAACGGCTAGATTTCTGGAGGTTTAATGAAAGATCCAGAACAGTAAGGACTGGTGCATGGTCAGAAATAAAAATTGAGCCAATTTCCGAGGACTGAATCGTAGGGAGTAGGGATTTGCTAACTAAAATATAGTCGATCCTGGAACGCGTTAGATGTACATTGGAGAAAAACGTGAATTCCAGAGAGTCCGGGTTACATGTTTTCCAAACATCAAATAGAGGACGAGAGGTAATGGCCGATTGAAAAGCCTTATAGGACTTGTCAGGTTGGAATTTGGATTTAGATTGCCTGTCAGAAAAGGGATCAATCCATTGGTTGAAGTCACCCGCAATAACAACATTGGGACAATCAAAGGTGGAAAGTAGGATTTTAATATCATGCCAAAATTTGGGGTCAGGTTTAACCGGACCATAAATATTCAGTAGGGTCAAATCCTTGCCTTGCACAACAACCTTGGCCATTACCCATCTTCCATCAGTATCATTCTGCGTAGACACAATTTGTACAGATAACGATTTGTGAAACAATATAGCAACACCCCCTTTCTTACTGGAGGCTGGGGAGTGAACAACCTGACCAACCCATTGTCTTTTCAACTTAAGAGATTCTTCTTCATTACAGTGGGTTTCTTGAATGAAAGATATTTGAGAGTTAAGTTTGGATAAATGAGAAAGTACCTTCTGACGTTTGACGGGGTTGCCAAGACCACGAACATTCCATGTAACAAACTTACACATAATGGAGGAACGAAGGGATAAGATATGGAAGGAGTTGAAACGCTTCAGGGAAACAGCTAGAAAAAAAGAGACACCATAATTGATTAGGATAAAGAACAAAAATGATAACACAATACACAATTTCAAAAGATATAAGTAATAAGGGACCTAACATTAGGTAGGTAAAAAAACAAACAAAAGGACAAAATAACAAAACAAAGAAAGAAAACGGAGATAGGGAGTAGAGAAAAAGAGGATAGATCAAGGAAGAAAATTCAGACCTAAAAGACAAACACAGAAACAAATGCATGGGGCGTAACAGCACCAACGAAAGACTGGACGGCAGATGGCAAAATAAAAGTAGAAAATTATACTACACAGCCTGAATAGAAAAAAGAGTAGATAATTTAGAGGGAACAGAGTGAGAGCCAATTGCAGGAAGTGAAGTGATGGTTTGAAGAAACAGTTTCAGTTTAAGAGGGTCATCAAATGAGCGTGTAGAGCCTTCATGTGTGATTTTACACAGACAAGGATGGAGGATTCCGTAGCGGATATTCAACTGTCTCATTTGAGGACGAAGTGCCAGAAATTCCTTTCTTCGAGCGTTGGTAGCATTCGATAAGTCCTGTGAAATGAAGATGTTGTGTCCCGACCAAGTAAGACGACGCTTTGATTTGGCAGCTGAGAGGACTCGCATTAGGTCAGTAAACTCTAGAAACAGCATGATAATACCCCTGGGCTTAGAAGCATTAGGCTGAAAGCGACCAAGGCGATGAGCGCGTTGGATGTTTAAAGCAGGGTCAGAAGCGATGCCCAAGAGTTCAGTCAAAAATTTCTTCAGAAAAAGAAGCATGTCCGGGCCCTCAAGATTTTCTGGTAGACCATAAAGGTGCAAATTGTTGCGCCTATTTCGATTTTCGAGGTCCTCAGTGAGGAGATTGAGACGATGGATTTCCTTTTCCAAAAGTGGGATTTTAGTAGAAATGTCCTGGACATCACTAATGCGCTGCTCCATGTCGAATACCTTAGCTTCCATAGTAATCCAACGGTCTTCAATTAATTAGAGCTTCTCGTTTGTAGTGGCCATGAAAGATTTAAGACCTCGTACTTCATCCAAAATAGTATCGAGAACAGGGTTCTGAGATGATAGAATGGGTGAAGGAGGGTCATTTTTAGCTCTCTTGGGTTTGGTGCCAGACGAAACTGCTCTGGCAGCGTGTGGGGTTTCGCTAGCCATCTTGGACTGACACAATGGACGAGAGGTGATTCTCAGTAGGGACTTCTGTCTGCCCATTCGCCACTAAAATGACAATTCTGATGATATTGTGCCCTTATGAGCTAAAACAGCGTGTCAGCATATAGGTGTCTGGTAAATATGACAGAAAATACCATAAGCAATCAGTAAAAATAGGGCAAAAATCCAGTAACAGGGATAAAGTAGCGCACCAGGCAACAGCTCTGAGGAAGTTAGCTCAAGAGACACGCTGCAGCTAGGGCAAGCGACGATGCAGGAGAGAAAATCATCACCAACCGCAGAACTTGGGTGACATCAAGCAAAAAAAGTCCTTATTTTATTATCACAGGAGAAAGAGCGAAAAAAAAAGGAAGAAAAACAACGTTGCAGCGCGCCATTATGAAAGCGCCGGTTTACCTCATGGAGTGCTGGAGGAGACGTGCGTTCCACACAAAATGGCGGCCGCCGCACGTAGCTGTTGAGGAGAGACCACCGCCACGGTCCCAGGGCTCAGGAAGGCGAATTCCAGAATAAAAACGGCATCAATCGCCGCACCGACCCTTCAGGGGAGCGAATTCATCCTCCGTGGGTCCCCAACCGCCAGAATACGGGCTGTTGCCGGCAAAAAAACTCCGCACTCGAGCGGAGCTCACGGTTCAGCCGCCATCTTGACGCGGCGCGAGACCACGCCCCCCCTAATAGCGCATCTCTATTATTATTCCATGCCCTCTTAGCAGATCTGCGTACCAAACGTGTTGGATAGTCTCTCGTATGTAGTTGTGGAGTCAAGTCCCGGTATGTTCTTTGTATAGACGTACAGCTTCTCCTGAGGCATAAAACTGTCCAAATGGGAGGTTATCTTGTAGAGATTTCGGATGGTAACTGTTGTTAGGTAACAGAGCAATCCGAGCCATCAGTTGTCTGTCTGTATAGTTCAATCACTAGGCCTCCTCCCGATGGAAAGATGAGTATGTCTAGGAAGGGTAGACTAGCTTTACTGTAGTCCAAAGTGTGAAAAAATAAATTCTGGTTATTTAACCACTGATGAAAATTATTGATGGTCTTGGCCTCTCTACGCCAGATGAGCAAAATATCATCAATATATAGTTTCCACATGATTTTGTGGGACCTGAAGGGATTGTTCAGTGACAGCACCTGTCCGTCTTCAAAGGAATGCATATACAGGTTAGCCAGGCTCGGTGCAAATGTGCTACCCATCGATGTACCTGATATTTAGAGATACAAGGTGTCCTCAAAGCAAAAAAAAAGATTTCTTTCATCGCTATGCGTGCCCAGTGCATAATAAATTGGACTGGGATAATGGTATGAAGGTCTCTCTCTCGGAGTAGGGTCTCGATGGTTGTCAATGTCTCATCTAGCAGAATAGAGTTGTATAGAGACCATGTAGTCCGTTTCGATTACAAAAGACACCTCTGTCAGCTGTCTACAGACATCCTTAGTGTCTTGCAAATAAGAGGGCATCTTGCTGACAAGTGTTCTGAGAAAGAAATCCACTATTTTGGATTATGGCTCGGGTAGGGAGCCTATTCCCGAGATGATAGGTCTTCCTGACGGAGGTCTCTGTGCTTTGTGTATTTTTGGAAGTGTATAAAAGTATGGAATCACTGAATCTGAAGTAACAACAAAATCTGCTTCCTTCGGGGTGATCCACCCACTCTCTTTTGCTGTGTTCACCAGTGTGGTGATTTCCAACATCAGCCTTTTTGTAGGATGAAGCTTCAAAGGACGATAAGAACATCTCTTATTAAGTTGTTTTAGACATTCTGCTTTGTACATACTGGTATTCATAATGACTGTTGCTTCTCCTTTATCTGCCGGCTTTATGGTAATGTATTTGTCATTACTCAAGTTTCCAATGCTTTGAGTTTGTTCTTTGATAGATTATGGAAGTGTTTCTTGGTGTTCCTAAAGGTAATACACAAACATGCCTGTCTCTATTCCATGCTCTAGGGCTGTCAATCAACCATCAATAGTCTGAACTAATACCCTCAACTGGCATAACGTTTCTAGGAGCAACTATCGACACCCTGCAGACAAGAGCCTTTGCCTCACAAGAGAGACAAGAAAGGATTTGCAATCTGGCAGCTTGCTTCCGTACAAAAAAGTCAATTTCAGTTTGGAAATACAAGTCGCTACTGGGAATGCTTTCCTCCTGCACTCCCCTCATTCCCAACTGCCGGTTACGCATGAGGCCGCTGCAAGAAGACCTAGACAGCCAGTGGCTACAGGTTTCCGGCTATTTTGAGGATATAATTCCGATCACACCTTGAATGAAGAATGGTCTTTGATGGTGGACACATGTCCCAAATATAACCATAGGTGGCTCATTCCTGATCAACTTACTGCAATATATAATTACAACTGCCGCATCCCTCGAGGGTTGGGGAGTGCATCTGCAAAGTTTGACAGTCAAGGGCAAATGGAACGCCCAACAACAGTCCATACATATCACCCTGTGGGAACTCAAGGCAATTTACTTGGCTTTCCTTTCAAAGATTGCAGGAGCTTCAGTGCTAATTCGAACCGACAATACTACAAGTGTGCACTATCTAAACAAACAGGGGGGAACAAGACCGACTGCACTGTCTCTGCAAGCTCAAATATTATATGGAAATGGGCAATTCGATACAAAATAAATCTAACAGCAGAACATGTTCCAGGTGTATCTAATGTTCTTGCGGATTCCCTAAGCAGGATAAGCTCTGTCACCTACGAGTGGGAACTGCACCAACAAACTCTAGACCACCTCTTTCATCGGTGGAGGAAACTAAATTTGGATCTGTTTGCGACCAACAAGAACCGCAAATGCCAGTACTTCACCAGTTGGCAAACCCAACAAGGATTGTGGGGGGATTGCGTTTTTGAGTGAATGGTCACGGATATATGCCTATGCTTTTCCTCTGATTCATTTAATCTCAAGGGTACTCAGGAAAATGAAGAAGGATCTTTGTCGGATCCTGCTGATAGCACCCACGTGGCCCAGCCAGTTCTGGTTTACGGAACTCCTCCTTCTCTCGGAGTGTGAACCCATTCACTTACAACCAATACCAAAGCTTTAGACGATGAATCAGGGCCAGGTCCATCATCCAGATCCGACATGTCTTCGATAATCGGCTTGGCTCCTGAACAATATGAGTTTGCCGATTTAGCCATTCCTTCTGATTGCAGGGAAGTTCTTGCTAATGCAAGAGCACAATTCACAACTAAAACAAATTATTTTGCCATTGGTGTTTGTGACAGGGAAGCGGACTCAGAAGAGGAACAAGCCGTTCCCTGGCACGTATTCAACTTACCTGCTTAATCTCCTTCTTCTCCGCAGCTGGCCGCCAGAAACGAGGTCAAAGAGCTTCAACAACATCCGGAGATACGGGGCCAGTCTAGTTCCAGTATCAGGAGCAGGACGTTTCTCACATGACCCCTATGCCGCCAACGCAACCAATTAGCGACGAGGGAGGGCTTCTTCAATCCCGAGAGGAAGCGGAGAGTTCTCTGTTGAGGATCCCAGTCGGATAGAGTCGGCGAAGGAGGTGAAAGAAGCGTTAAGAGCCCTCGAGGATGAATCAAGGCCCACATACTTTTTGAGCCACAGCTGGCGGGCCAAGCACTCTCGAGGCTTCAGCCATTTCGGGGACATGAGCCGCACTATACCTGCAAAAGAAGAGAATCCGGCTGACATCTCACCCAGCTGGAGGTCCTGACTCCTGGGAGTTTGCGGAGACACAGGAGGACTGAAGTTGCAGGAGGGAGCTCTCCTACTGGCGCACCGCCCCACTACTTTTCAGGAGAAACGTGGCTAAGCCAGGTACAGTGGCGTATCTTTGGTAGAAGAGGGGGAGGTAAAAGGGGCGAAAAGGGGAGCACTTTCTAAGGCACCAGACGCATCTTTGTCCACCACCTCTCTCCCATCCCATGTTTTTGTTTCCCTTCTTTTTAAGTCAGGAGGCCTGACTCGCACCTCTTTGTCTCCTTCTTTGGTTTCCCTTTGTGTGTGAGTTAACACACGAGGCGATTTACGAGTGTCAACATAAGATATACTTATCTATCGTATCATTTTTTTTCTCTTTCTCCTGTTTGCTTTTCCTTAGCACAGGGGACTTGGGAACACAATTTCTTTTTCTTTTTGGTCTCTCATAAGATAGGGGGAAGAACAAGTTCCTTACCTGGTTTTCTTTGTCTTTATCCGAGGGGCATTCTGAAGAGGCGCCAGGGACTCCCTTCCAGACCTGAAAAGGAAAAAAAAGAAACTGTTAAAGGAGAACTAACTTTGGAAAAGATTTGACAGAGCTTTATTACAAGTCAATCAAAGAGACATTTTTTGGAAGACACAGGCAAGAGTTTATTTTGCCTTTGTCCTGCGAAAACAAAACGCAACTGCTAATTTTTGTTCTAATAAAAACAAGCATCCAAACTTAGAGAAAGGTTGTATGGTTTTGTGGCCCGCTCGGTTACAGTGTTCAAACTCTAAGGTGCATCCTGTTCAGTCACTGCCAGAAGAAATACTTCCATATCTCCTTCATTTAGCAAGGTCCGGTCTCTCTCATTCTTCTCTAAAGGTACACCTCGCCTAAATATCCATATTTCGACTGAATAATCGTGCGCCGTCACTCTGTTCCTCTATAATCAGAAAACAGTCCCTTAAAGGGGTATTCAGGATATTTCCGCCAATAAAGCTACCACCACCGCCTTGGCATCTCAAGATTGTGTGAGGGCAAATGATGAAAGGACCATTTGAGCCCATTCATAGGGCTGAGCTAAAATACATCTCGTGGAAGACATGTCTTCTAGCGCTTACATCAGCCAGGCGAGTAAGTGAGATACAAGCTTTCACTATTAAACAACCTTTCCTCCAATTCACAGAGGAGTGTGTAATTCTTCGTAGTAATCCATCCTTTATCCCTTAAGTCCTGTCGGATTTTCATCTTAATGAGCCAGTCATTTTAAAATAATTATTCCCAAATCCGCAAACACCAGCAGAGTAGTACATTCCTACATTCCCTGGATCTGAAAAGATGCATCAAGTTCTATTTACATAAGACTGTAAGCATATGCAAGTCAGACCAGCTCTTTGTAGCATATGGAAACATCAGAAAAGGATGCCCTATTACTAAGCAGACTATAGCAAGATGGATATATTCGGCCATACAGTTTTGGCACCAGCAGGCAGACCGTTATCTTGAGTTAAAACTTGACAGATATTGGACTTTGTTATATCTATGTTGCTGTGGTTATATTTATATATTTATATGTATGTGTATATATATATATATATTCACTTAAAAAACCATAGGTTTCACACAAGTTATAGTTAGTTGTACATTTCACTCGTAAAAAAACAATGAAATTCCACGTTATAGTTAGATCAGGTAACTATAACTTGCGCGCCCACAATAAACTGCTGATGACGTCACATATTACATCACTTATGACATGGTCAGTGACATCACTCACGACATCAATGATGACATCTGAAATGACACATTGTGCATTGCGGTCGCGCAAGTTATAGTTACCTGATCTAACTATAACGTGGAATTTCATTGGTTTTTTACGAGTGAAATGTACAGCTAACTATAACTTGTGTGAAACCTATGGTTTTTTAAGTGAATTTGCAAGGTTTTTTAAATGCTAATTCCTAACTATAACGTGTGTGAAACCTATGGTTTTTTCAGTGAATTTGTACGGTTTTTTAAATGCTAAGTTATGTATTTATTTTTAATTTTTGCGCGCACCGAGTGCCCACGTTGCGCATTTCGTACCGTGCACGCCTCGCCATTTTTTACAAAATATCAATTGTTTTTTTCTCCCTTGGGGGTCCTTAGATTTATATATTAAATGTGATTGTTAATTCTTTTTTTTTTTTTTTTACCGTATGCGTACGTACGGTAAGCTTACCGTACGCGCACTCCGCGATTTTTTTTAAAAATTATTAAATTTATTTTTCATACTTTTTGGTCCTTCGTGAACCCCTGACAAACGGTAGGGGGTCTGCAACTCTCTTCGTTGCCCCCTTTTCATGTTATCAACCTTTGTTTTTCAGTGCGAGAGAGAAAATGGCGGCCGATACTTTCTGATTTCGACCGATTCGAATGTTTACAGTCATGTAACCACCAATCAGAATTGAGCTCGCGCACGGCAAGCTTACCGTAAGCGCACGGAGCGCGCTTACAGATATATATATATTGATTTAAATGCTATTTTCTCAGGACCTACTGAACAGATTTACACCAGACCTGCAAAAGGCACATCCCTGACCTGAGGACTACCTCTCTGCCCAATTTCAAGTAATTCTGTTCAGCTGTTCGGGCTGTAGCTCGGACTAAAGGTCCTATGGGAAAATGCATGGGGAAAACGCGTTTTGGGACCCCCCTTTTTTCTCAGCCCCCGCTTGACGAATCCCCCCCGAGACTTTCAGGGTAGGAGCGGAGCGTAGCGCCCCATTAGTTTTGAAAAATTTGCGAGGATTCGTCAACCGGCGCCAAAGTTATTCCAAATAGAATGTTGCGGATTTCCTATGGAAACACGGTCCTAACTATAACTATCTACTGGCGACCGCCAGTAGATAATATATATATATATATATATACACATTTGTATTCAGACGTGTATATGTATTCACATATTTATTTTCCTATGTAACACTGCTTACCATTCTGATTTAAGCATGTGAATCAATGAAAGATCCAATGTTGGAGAAGAAATTAAGTTACATACCTGTAACTGCGGTTCTCCAGTATTGGTATCTGTCATAGATTCACATGCGACGCACCCTCCTCTCCATTCAGGCTCACCTACCTATTCCATTATCTTTACTTATCATTGCTAGAAAATCTGAGAGCCTGGGGCCTCTGTGGTGAGTGTTCTAGATGGTGCTTGTAATATCGCGCAACATTACAGTGCTGTAGCCTGATTGGCTGTACTTTGGGCGATTCCTAATGACTAGGACGAGTTATTAAAGTAAATGTTTTTTTTCCATTAACTTCAATGTTAAAGTTATCACTTACTGCTTTATATGTACCGTGGGACTCCCACTTCGACGACGGGGAATGATTGAAGAATGTGAATCTATGAAAGATCCAATGCTGGAGAACCACAGTTACAGGTAAGTAACTTATTTTCTTTTTGAAGAGGATGGCCTCTTTATAATCCCAGATAGGGCAAATAAGCTATAAAGGTAGATATATTTGTTTGAACACCGGGAGTAACCTCCGATCTACGAGGCCCTGTCTATTTTGGTTTGACAGATGCTCACTAAATACAAGAATTTTGAGCCATATTCATTATTGCTGCTACAAAGGGTTTGTCTCTGTTATCTTTGTTACAAGGGATCCAACAATTCTCTTCAACTTCACGATTAGTCTTATATCAGTGATTCTTTCGGAGCTATTATTTACAGCTTATTTGCCCTATCTGGGATTATAAAGAGGGACATTAACCATCCTCTTCACAAACCTACAGTCCTAAAGATGGTCTCACTGACTTACATCTGCAGTGACCAAAACGTCGACGCAAAGTCCAGTTTCCTTGAAAAAGCTATCATTTAATGTACCATTTGCAACCTTGTTCAATTGTGATAGGCAGTTTCAAACACTCTGGTGCCGATTACGATCCGGTAAAAAAATTCCCCTTGCGACTCGTATCCGGTCTTTTTATCGTACAAATCGTACAAGTGCCGTACGAACTGGCAATCACGATTCGCATGGTAAAAAGTCCATACGAACCGCATTGGGAATATTTCCCCACACGTCCTCGGGTCGGAAAATGTGTCCGACACGTCCTCGTACGATTTACCGTACAAATGTGAAAGGTGAAGTCCGACCGAGGAATCACGATCCATCCCGTGCGTCCGAGGCTACAACCATATGGAAAAAACACCGTCCGCACCGAACTCCCATAGCAACCATGGAGACATGTGCCCGCATATGCGCCCAACACTCCCCCCAGCCCCCGTACGTCCGACACGTACCCCCCGTGTATGTACACCCCCACCCGTGTATGTACACCCCTGTACGTTCGAGTCGTACCCTCACCCCTCTACGAGTCGTACCACCGTCCATGTACACCCCCCACACCTGTACGTGTCGTACCACCGTCTATGTACACCCCCCCACCCCTGTACGTGTCGTACCACCGTGTACCCACACCCCAGTAAGTTCGAGTCGTACCCCCACCCCTGTACGTGTCGTACCACCGTGTACCCACACCCCAGTACGTTCGAGTCGTACCCCCACCCCTGTACGTGTCATACCACCGTGTACGTACACCCCTGTACGTTCGAGTCGTACCCCCACCCCTGTACGTGTCGTACCACCGACAATGTACACCCCAGTACGTTCGAGTCGTACCCCCACCCATGTACGTGTCGTACCACCGTGTACCCACACCCCAGTACGTTCGAGTCGTACCCCCACCCCTGTACGTGTCGTACCACCGTGTACCCACACCCCAGTACGTTCCAGTCGTACCCCCACCCCTGTACGTGTCGTACCACCGTGTACCCACACCCCAGTACGTTCCAGTCGTACCCCCACCCCTGTACGTGTCGTACCACCGTGTACCCACACCCCAGTACGTTCCAGTCGTACCCCCACCCCTGTACGTGTCGTACCACCGTGTACCAACACCCCAGTACGTTTGAGTCGTACCCACACCCCTGTACGTGTCGTACCACCGTGTACCTACACCCCAGTAAGTTCGAGTCGTACCCCCACCCCTGTACGTGTCGTACCACCGTGTACCCACACCCCAGTACGTTCGAGTCGTACCCCCACCCCTGTACGTGTCGTACCACCGTGTACCTACACCCCAGTAAGTTCGAGTCGTACCCCCACCCCTGTACGTGTCGTACCACCGTGTACCCACACCCCAGTACGTTCCAGTCGTACCCCCCGTTCAATGTACACCCCCCCCTGGATGTACACCCGTGTACGTGTCGAACCCCCACCCGTGTACGTGTCGTTCCACCGTCAATGTACACCCCAGTACGTTCCGGTCCTACCCCCAACACAACCTCCTAAGTACGGAGCGCACCCTAGGCCCCAACATCACAACCGCATGTACGAGTCATACCAACCCACACACAAGGACAGCACCGTACAACCAAATGGCCCATGTACACACCGTACACACGCTCAAAACGCACGTACACAACCAGGACAAAACAAAACCACACAATAATACACTATACGAATGGCACAAAGCCACTAAACATGGCCAACAAACACTACAAAAACACCTTCACTGACCTGCAACTGCCAAAGACAAACAGAGGCCCAAAACACCACCACTACTTATAACACACCCACCCAAAGTTCAAACACAGCCCCACCCACCCATGGACCAATAAAAAGGGCCCACACACACAAACCATGAGCCTTTGCAACAGACTCACTGCTGCCAGACACCACAGCACCATACTACAAGCTTCATCACACCTTACACTTGCACACCTTCACACAACCACCTTCACAAACACACCCTCATCACATTCACACACACACACCCACAACCATCCACACACACCCCCCAACATCCACACCCCCCCCCCCACCATCCACACCCACACCCCTCACCATGCCCACCACCAAGAATCCAAAGGTCCTTGTTGATGAAATCCTCAGAGTCGAGCCACAGATCTTTGGAACATTGGTCAGAAACACCAGCATGGCAGCCAAAACAGCCATGTGGCAGACCATCGTCGATGCTGTGAATGCTGTTACGGACACCAGAAGGACCAGGCAGGAATGCCAGAACAGGTGGTACGATCTGCGGAGGAGGGTCCGAGCCAAGAGGCAGGAGGAACACGACCAGGCCAACGCCACAGGAGGAGGGCCCTCCCGCAGACCCGTACACTACCAGCCCTGGGAGGAGAGGGTGATGGCCATACTGCCGGTGGAGGCAGTCGAAGGATTAGAGGGACTCCGAGACCCGGGTGAGTACACAAACAACGCACCTCACATGGGGGGAACGGCATCCACAACCAAAATCACTAACAGGCACGCAACCACCACAAGCCATCGCATGACTCAACCACACTCCATGAGCACGCACATGCCACTGCTGCCACCATGCCCCATGCACCCAGCTGGACAATGTCAAGTCACAGGCCACAGAAGACACCAACACATGACACGGTAACCCGGATGGTGGGAGGCTGGGCCACAAAAATCACATAGTGCAACTCAGAAGCAGACAACAATGCCCTCTGCCCATATGGCCTAGGTCACAGCCAGACAAACAGTGTGTCCCAACACAGGAATGACTTGCCAGCAAATGGCGGACGCCTTGCATCAACACATGGGGGTGAAGGCACTGTTTTGCACATGACAGCAGCTGATGAACAGCTAACATTGTGAAAGAGTTGCAGCACACACCACCACAGCAGCAGCGCACAGACACACATCACACCCAATGGGTGCCTGCAGATCAGAAACAAACTCACATCAACAAGCCAAGGGCCACTCAAAGATCTGCTAACAGTGTGTGCCCAGGAAGCTGGGCTGAGGTGACAGAGGGTGACACACAGAGGGAGGGAGAGGGGGACAGAGAGGGAGGGAGACGGACAGAGGGAGGAGGCTGACACACGGAGGGAGGGAGAGGGGGACACAGAGGGAGGGAGAGGGGGACACAGAGGGAGGGAGAGGGGGACAGAGAGGGAGGGAGAGGGGGACAGAGAGGGAGGGAGACGGACAGAGGGAGGAGGCTGACACACGGAGGGAGGGAGAGGGGGACACAGAGGAAGGGAGAGGGGGACAGAGAGGGAGGGAGAGGGGGACAGAGAGGGAGGGAGAGGGGGACAGAGAGGGAGGGAGACGGACAGAGGGAGGAGGCTGACACACGGAGGGAGGGAGAGGGGGACACAGAGGGAGGGAGGGGGGACACAGAGGGAGGGAGAGGGGGACAGAGAGGGAGGGAGACGGACAGAGGGAGGAGGCTGACACACGGAGGGAGGGAGAGGGGGACACAGAGGGAGGGAGAGGGGGACACAGAGGGAGGGAGAGGGGGACACAGAGGGAGGGAGACGGACAGAGGGAGGAGGCTGACACACGGAGGGAGGGAGAGGGGGACACAGAGGGAGCGAGACACAGGGAGAGCAAATCAGCCGTGTGGCGTGTGCGAATGTCTGCTCGTCAGCAGGTAGACTGCGTGCATGTAGACAAGGGTGGCCAGTCCCAGAACCCCCCCTCTTCACCATGGCAAAACACAGGGCCATGTCACAACCTGTTCACGAGCACAACGACAGCTACCTGGATCATATAAGTGTGTGGATCCACTCCATGTGCACATGTACAGTGCTACACGGAAGGCGCCAATGCATGGCTCGCCACATCTGCCCACTCCACTGCTGACTGCAGTCACACTTGACGCAGCAAGTAAGACCGTGCCACACATAGTGAAAAGGGCAAAAGTGGTGCACAAGGGACACACCCATGCACAAGTGCACTGTGAGTGGAATGCAAGACAGATCCCAATTCCAAGAGGAAAAGTGCCAACTTTGACACTGATGAAACATGGATGTTGCATGGACCAAAATTAACATTGTCTCTCTCACACACAGGTCAACGTCGTGGTTCACCCCCCAACACTGGGGGGGAAGCCTCTCAGGACCCGGATCTGCAGGAGCCCGATCCCACCGGCAGCGACCACTCTCACCACTCTGTGGACGACCCCGACCGACCTGGCCCCTCTGGTGTCCAACCACCTGCAGCACCTGCGTCAGGTACAACTGTGCCAACCACCACCCCCACTCCTGCCACATCCCAGGAGACACCCAGGATCCCTGCCCCAACACCACAATGCAGCCAGGCTCGCCAGGAGGGACATGGTGTCCCGGGCACCCAGGAGGAGGCAGGCGACAACGCCAATGCCACCCCTCAGGGGTCCCGGAGACCCGATGTGCCCACAAGGGCAGGCCAGGTGCAAGTGGGCAGGGGTGGTGGGAGTGGAGGACGGCGGAGGCGCGAGCCTGACCAGTTGGCTGGGGATCCGGTATTTTCCCATGTCCGTAACATCCTGGACTCATACCGGCAGGACACCACGGGCATGGCCCAGGTTGTGTCCGTACTCGAGGGGATCAAGGCCCAGCAGGCCCAGCAACATGCGGAGCTACATGCCTGTCTACTGCAACACCAACGGAGGATGGAGGACAGACAGGCTGAGCAAGTGACGGCATTCCAGGGGATTCACGCTACACTCCGTCGGATGGCCGACAACATGGCCGACCCTCCCTGTGCCAGAAGGCGGAGAACATCACCACCCACAGGGAGGGATCAGGAGGAGGAGGAGGAAACATCCGACGGAGCATCCCAGATGTCGTCACGGCTTGCTGCTGAGGGTCCCCGCAGGAGGCCGGGTCGTCCACGGAAAGGACCGTGAGGGTCGGCGCAACATCACCATCTCCCAGGACACCTGGCCTGGCACCTGGCCCACTGGAGCAACAGCATCACAGCATCAAGAGACATTCTCTGCCACATGGCCCTGCTGGTCACTGGCTGACCAATGTTGGCAAGGACACCAACTCCCCTACTGAACTTTGGATTCCAAAATCCCGGAAAGCCCCTCACTTTGTCCCCCCCCCCCAATAATAAATCACACTATGAAGAGTAGATGCCTGCTGGTAGCATTATTACCTAACATGTGTCTTGTAAAGTCTAAACATGCCTGAGTCATCCTGGGGCCTGAGTCTGGCACAGGACACATGGGTCACAGTGTATTAGGCAAGACAGACATGGAGCACCATACACACCCGTGATGGGCCCAACCAGCTGAGGGGGTTGCCGAACAACCGTGCTGACAGACACATTGAGTACAGCAACAGTCATGCGCAGAGGTCAGGGATCCAGTCCAGTGTACTGGGGGGCACCCAGGTATGTGTAGACAGGTGGCAGAACCATGTCCTGCAAGCTTGAGTCCGGTGGATGCAGAGAATGGGGGCCTGGCCAAAGTTGGATGCATGGGGATGGCACATGTCACAATACCCACACAGTCATGGACATCATGCCCAATACACAGTCTCAGCCCACACACAGCTTGCATCTTGCTACTCGACACATTGACACATAGCCACAATCAGGGAATACCATGCCAGACATGCTGGATGCACCGTGGCAACACACCAGCATTGACTGAGAAGAGGCACCTTGGAGGCATAGGGACACCTTTATTAGTCATGTATTCGGGATTGCAGAGGCAACTCGAAGTACACATGGAGACGTCATGTGGAGTAACATGTGGGTCCAACACTGGCACCCCCCTTCTGCAGCACAAATGCGTGTTCGCCATGGAACTGGCACACAAGCGTCGGCTAACAGCTAAATACCCACGGCTGCACACGGAGAGCCTGCCATACACCATAGATCCGCTGATGTCGAAGTCCCACACCATGTCAAGCCAATGCTAACCGTATGTGGCCGAGGGCAGTGTCACACACATTGATGCCATCATCACAATCCCCTATCCCATCACTGATGACGGTCAACCAGGCAGACCATCTATTCATGTGTACCCAGCTGCATGTCGTGTCCCATGGGGATGCGACATGGCTGCAGAGGAACCAAACATCGACAGGGGCAGTGTGCATACATCGTGAACAACTGCCACACCCAATACACCCCAGATGCATCCCTTACCCCATGGAGACTTCCAAACGTGTCCGTGCCTGTAACGCTGAGTCAGCCCACGATGTCATGTCCATGAGGAATAGCAGTGCCACAACAATGCAACCAGCAGACGGCATGCGCAAGTACCTGGGGAAGAGAGACACACAAGAAGTCAGCCACAAAAAGCACAGCCACTTGCATGTGCATTTACTCGACACATGTATGGATGACAACATGCTAGTTCACAATTATGACTGGGGAAGTACAACCATCACTGCCACCATCACTCCAGTGACACACCCACACACACCTCTGACTCACGTGCCATACATGCAGGTGGACACACACATCACAACACATGCCACACGGGGACCAATGCGTGCACACTCAGACACTGGTACTCACCACTAAGCAAAGAAGTCGCGTATGAGCCGAGTCCGGATGTCCTCTTGCGGCTCCACATCCTCCACATCACTAGCCCCATTGCCAAGCCCTTCGTCCTCCACGGGTGGATGGTCCTCGTCATGTTGATTCAGGATGAGTGGCACAGCTCTTTCAACTGCCATGTTGTGCAGCATGCAGCAGACCATGAAGATCTTGCAGACCTTCGCCGGGGCATATGGGAGTGCGCCGCCGGTCTTGTGGAGGCACCTGAATCGGCTCTTCAGCAGGCCAAACGTCCTCTCGATCACTCGCCTTGTCCGGCCATGGGCGGTGTTGTAGCGGAGCTGGGCCGGCGTGATGGGGTTGCGGAGAGGTGTGAGCAGCCAAGGCATGTTGGGATAGCCAGCGTCCCCTACATGGGAAGCACATGGACATTGTTAGAAGTGGTGAAGCGGTCGTGCTGGTAGGTTATGCAAAATACAGGACAGACAGACTGTACCCACCAACAACACATGCCCGTTCGTTGCGCAGCTGCATCATCATTTCAGGCATCCTGCTACGCCTCATGATGTAGGCATCGTGTGCTGATCCTGGAAAACGAGCACAGACATGTGAAATCACCATGTTCGACAGACGCACCACAAGGGCATTAATGGAGTGGTAGTGCTTTCGATTGCGGTACGCCACCTCCCGTGCGTGTGGTGGTACCAAAGCTACATGTGTCCCATCTATGGACCCAATGACATGGGGCATCCCTCCCAGGGCATAGAATCCACGCTTGACCTCAGTCATCTGTTCAGGGGTTGGGAACTTGATGAAGTCATCCAGGTGAATCAACATGGCCTCTAAGAAATCATGCAGCACACGGCAGAACATGCTCTGGGACATGCCACCAACATGAGCTATGGTATTTTGAAAGGTACCCGTGGCAAGAAAATGTAGGGCAGCCATTACCTTCAGCTGGGGTGTCAGTGCCGTAGGATACCTGTGCTGCGGTTGCAGGTGTGGTGCCAGTCTCGCCGTCAACTCCAGAATCAACGGTTGGGTGAAGCGGTAGAGCCGGATGCTGTCATTCTCCTGCATGGAAGCCAAGTCCGGAATTGGTCGGGCAAGAGGCGGCGCTCTGCAGTAATTTGGAAGTGACAAGGAAGAGTGAGTGCAGTACGACAACAAATCATGTGTACTGAGCACATGTTAATCTGTCAATACACACATGCTACATAGGGAGTCAGGTATGTGCTACATGGCCAGGACACGTATGGATGCAAGGTGACACTCCTACCAAGACCCAGCTACACACGGAGATTGAGAACCTCCCCATGCCACGCCATGGGAATAGCTGTGTCCCAGTGCAAGTGAACAGCCAGACGCAAGACAGGAGTGACATACGCCCACACATCAGCAGCCGTAGGATGCCAATTGCAGAGACTGGTAGCGGAACACTGGAGCCACAGGTCACATGACATTACACTAGGACAGCCCACACACCTTGCCATGAAGGTGCACATGTCATGACTCACCACACATTCCTTGTGAGGATGGTGACATGTCCTTGTCACGCTACTCCGTGTCCCATGCATACATGTGCACCTCACATCCGATACCACATGTGGCATGGTGTGCGGAACAGTGTGCACTGACAATCTACACACAGGCACATGTTGGTTGCTGCAACGGCTGCAGCTTTTGAGGGTGCTCCAACATCAACCTGATGGGAAGCACCCACACATACATGACATAGTCACATTGTGCACCGTGGGTAGTGACAAGTCAGGTGTCATGACCACTGTACCGGGCATCAGGGGACACTTCCGTGTGTTGGTGTCCGTGCCATGCCAGTGCCGCTCACCCCAAGTGTGCAGTACGACATGCACACATGTCAAAGGAGTCAAGGGCATGCCTGGCACACATAGCACCATCACACAGTACATCTGTACACATCTCATCATACATCTGGTGCCTTCTCGACTCAGGAGTAATGTTCCACATCACAGGCCGTCACACCTGTGCCCCACACATGTAGTGATGCACAGACGATGCCTTGATGTCAATTAATGGACAAGTATGTCCATTCATGGACAAGTATGTCCATCCATGGACAAGTATGTCCGCCCTATCCCTACCTGTGTGCCGCCTGTCACCACTGTGATGTGTGAAAACCGCTGTACTGCTGCGAAGAGGGCCTGTGTACGTTCCCATATCACTATGGGAGTGCTGCCGTATGTGTACCCATCGTGATGGCGAGCGTACAGGCGTGTGTACGGCCCGTACCACTACGAGTACGCATACGCGTGGACACCCATAGTGGTACGGGCCGTACACACGCCTGTACGCTCCCTATCACTACGAGTACGCATACGCGAGGACACCCATAGTGGTACGGGCCGTACACACGCCTGTACGCTCCCTATCACTACGAGTACGCATACGCGAGGCCACCCATAGTGGTACAGGCCGTACACACGCCTGTACGCTCCCTATCACTATGGGTGTCCACGCGTATGCGTACTCGTAGTGGTACGGGCCGTACACACGCCTGTACACTCCCTATCACTACGAGTACGCATACGCGAGGACACCCATAGTGGTACGGGCCGTACACACGCCTGTACGCTCCCTATCACTATGGGTGTCCACGCGTATGCGTACTCGTAGTGGTACGGGCCGTACACACGCCTGTACGCTCCCTATCACTACGAGTACGCATACGCGAGGCCACCCATAGTGATAGTGAACGTAGGCACGCGTGTACGGGCCGTTGCAATGCATTTGGGGTGCCCTAGGGCCCCGGAACGCACCGTACCTGTGTGTGAAGCTCCAAATTACATAGGGGACACATGAGGGACAAGTATTAAGGCCTACATGCATGCTGGTTGTCATGGAGACCAAGTTCAAAATTCGATTTTCTTCTGGAAGGTGCACAGCAGAAGTCAGTTGGAATTAATCTACTTTGTTGCAATGTGTTTGTGGAGCTGACATCATGCAGGAGAATGAAACCGATAGAGTACACACAGACTGCTAGGTTTGAAGGGATTGGTGGAAACATAGGATGCAAATGTGAGTGACCAATCACTCTGTACTCCTGTGCATGAGACAGGGCAGGAAGGCACATATAAGGCAGCCAGGTCCCATGAGGGAGTACTTGCCTGCACATCTTTGAATTCGTCGACCCAGCTGCTGCTACTGATTCCCTGGAAACATGTCAAGGGCTGTGGAGAGTACACAGCCATTCACCCTGGAGGAGAACATGGCATTGCTGGATGTGATCCTCTCACAGTACCCCATGCTGTATGGGCGACCAGGGTATCAGGTGAGTGCATAGGCCACTGGCACAGACTGTCCCTATGTTGTGACTGTGACTTCTGGCATTGTGTCCTGGTGTGACACACATGCCATGTACTGTAGGGGGGGTCCCGGGGGGATGCCTGATGTCTCCCAGCCAGAGCATGCTGTGGTGCATGTCTGCTCTCCTCACTTGCATTGTGTTTACTGTGGCATTCACTGCATGTGGCATTACACATTGTGCCTGTCTAATCCTCCAGGGTATGGGGCTACTACAGTCCTCCTGTGATTCTGTGGTTACCCCAGTGTGACAGTTGACTGTGCCTACAGATGTGTGTTTGTCCACTGTACCTATGCTGAGAGTGTCCACATGATGTGTTCGTCCCCTGGATATCTGTGTGTGTAAGTCCAATGTCATTTGTGTGGGTGCATATGTGTAGTGGACCACCCCAGATGCATGAGGCCTGGATATGCCCTGCACATCTCATGTGAGCAGGGAGCAGTGCTGTGTGTCTGACGTGCAGAGACAGCCCCACACCTGTGAGCCCCCCCGATCTAGTGGCACATGTGCAGTGAGGTTTGTATCTGCATTTAGCAATGGCAGGTGAATGTCCTGTGCCTGTGTGTGTCTGTGTACTCTGCTGAGGTGGCGTCAGTGGCCTGTGGCATGTGACTGCTTTGAGGTGCTGGCCAGACACAGGAGGTGTGTGTGCAGAGTCCTCCCAGCAGTGCCCTGAGACAGGAGGGGTGGGTGCCTATCACTACCAGCAGTGCCCTGAGACAGGAGGGGTGGGTGCAGAGTCCTCCCAGCAGTGCCCTGAGACAGGAGGGGTGGGTGCAGAGTCCTCCCAGCAGTGCCCTGAGACAGGAGGGGTGGGTGCGATGCACAGTGTGAGCCTTGATCATTGATTGTGACATTGCCATCATTCCATCTGTGTACCCACAATGGCACGTACTGCTTTTTCCCTCACCAGAGGATCATGTCCCTATGACAAAGGTGCAATGCGTTGGCTGCATGACATGCCTTGTTGTAACCAGCTAATTTGTTCTCATATGTCTCTCTGTGACATGTGGCTGGTGTATTGATGTGGTGTCACTTGTTCTTCCTCACAGGTAGGCGCCACTGCCAAGGAGCAGATCTGGCTGACCGCCGTCAGTGCCGTGAGGGGTGTGGATGGTCGGAGGCGGAGCCTGTCCCAGGTGAGGAAACGCTGGCAGGATATCCGGTGCTGGACGTGGAGGATTGCACGGGTCCTGCTGGGGGACTCACCTGAGAGCCACAAGAACCGCGGGCGCCGCCGTCTGAGCCACCTCCACAGGCGTGTGCTGCCGGTGGTCTTTCCAGACTTGGAGAGGCGCTTACAGGAGATGCAGCAGCCGGAAGGGAGTAGGTACATGTGTGTTTGTTGTGTGTCACCGGCATTTGTAAGGGCACAGTAGCATGATTTCACTGCCAGGGTTTAAAGGTGCTGTGCAGATCCAGGTTGCCCCAGTATAGCGCTGCGCTCCTGCCACCCTTCCCCTCCTTGCAATGTGTTCCCTGGTCTGTGTGTAGTCACTCCTTCACAAGGTAATGTAGGCTGGCGCTTTGTCCACGAGAACTATGCCTGTAGCGTCATGTGTGGGGGTGGTGTGTAACAGGTTTTGGGACCTTGGCTGTGCCCTGTCCAGTTCACTGCATGTGGGTTCCATGTCAGTTGGCACTGATGCTGAGTCCAGACATGGGAGTTAGTCTCTCAAGTGTCATGCCTTACAGCGCGCATGTCCTATGTAGTGGCCTGTGACATGATGTGCATGAGTGTGCGATACGCATAGTGCAGGGATGGTGGCGTGTGTTGCAGTCATTACCATTCAGGAGCATGGAGTTGCGTGGCCACTACTGTCCCCTGGGGCACCTTTTCGTCAGTGTTGTATGTGTCATCACAAAACGTGGACACTCTCAGTGTCTACAGCGTAGGTTGTGCTCTGTGCCATTGTCCCCTGGCACCATGTATATAGACGTGCAATTTTGTACAGGTGTCCACTGTGCAGCCTGACCTGAATGTCCTTCTTCATACTCACAGTTGCCAGTGCCTGTGTGTCTTGTTATACTCATCTGAGGATGGGCACTGGTACCTCATTATTTGTACAGGCGCACCTTGGGTGTTTGGCGTCCAATCTTGCATTTTGGCTGCCCCTGTGTTTATCACCCAGACTATGAGATGTTGGTGCCACCTGTGTCTCAACAATTTGCCTCGTGTAGGGGGTGGTTGGGACGGGCAAAGCCTATATGTCAAATCCTGATTTCTACTTGCTGGGTCTGGGCAGTGTGTGATGTTTGTCTGGACACACACGCAAGGTGCAGTGACCCAGTCATGTTGGGCATGTTTTCAGCATTACCTATGCAGCATGTGTCTCAAGTTCAGGGATATGGTCCCTGGTCATCCCTATTTTCGACAACGCTGTGTGGTGCAGATGCAGTGCTGGATTGTCCCCAGGGCCTGGGTGCTATGTCAGACTCCGTTTCCTGTCTTTTGCTATTGTCTCATGCTCTCCATGGTATTTCAGTGGCATGGTGGCTCAACCAACTGTGTGTTTCATGCCCTACATCGGTACCTTGTTTAGTAGATGTTAGGGATCTTCCTTTTCAGGCTATGCAATGTAACCTATGTAGATTGGACTCAGGTGACAGATGTGTACAGGTGTCTGATTAATTTCTGTCTCTCCACCCTGCCCACAGCATCGTCGGGGGACACAGAGGGAGACATGGCCACAGACCAGGCGGAGGGACCGAGCACCAGTGCCAGCCGTGACATCGGGGCTGGCACATCGAGGCGGAGGAGAGTGCGGGCGAGGACCTGTCGACTGGCACGTCAGAATACGAAGCTGACAGGTCCGAGGAGGATGTCTCCGAGTGGGCGGAGGCTGCACCAGCAGCTGACAGCGGAACAACACCTCGCACCGCCCCCTCAGTTCCCATCAGCCGCCTCCCACTTGCTCGTGTCCCTTCCCAGCGTGCCCGGTCACCGCATGTCTCCTTCATGCCAGGCACCGCACCCCCTGCCCCTGTCTCCACTGCTGCCGCCAATGCCGAGTCTGTGGACATCCAGCGGCAGCTGCAGGTTGGTCAGGCTGCGATCCTTAATGTCCTCCATGCCCACGGGCAAACCCTCACCAACATCGAGGCATACTTGGAGGGCATTCATTCATCGCAGGCTGACCAACGCAACTTGCTGAGGTACATAGACTCCACACTGACTGCAGCAGTGGGTCTCCTGCAGCACGACCTCCCCCCACCTACCCCTGCCCCATCCACACTTCCCACTCCCATGCCTGCCCCACGTACACCCAGACGTCGGCATGCACCCACATCAACAGACACAGGCACCACACCAGCAGGGAAGGTCCACCGCACTCCTCCTGACACGCACACACAGGGTGAGGTAGGCACACCCACTGGGTCGGGGGGCAAACGTGTGACACGCAGCCATAGTGGGAGTCCGCATTCCACCCAGTCCACTCCCTCCAAATCCCCTCCCCTCAGCTCTCCTGGCCACATCTCCCCCAAGGACTCCTTCATGGCCGCTCTGTCCCTGAGCCCCACAGTGACACCACCACGCAAGCGGTCAAGGAAGTCCACGGTCAGGGTAGTTGATTCTCCCCCCCTGTCTCCACCCTCCCCCGGTGGCGCTGCGACCCATCCCTCTGACCCCCCCCCCCTCCTTGGGGCCTGTGGATCCTTCGGGTGCAGGGGACTCCCTGGAGGACCTTGCAAAGGTGTGTAGTGCCATCCTGGCCTCCGCCTTTGGCCCTGCCCCACCCCCTGTGGTGGAGTCCTCCATCCCTGCACCCACAACGCCTCCCCTTTGCCCTGATGTCCCTGCGGTGCCTGGTGCTTCCCCCCCCCATGATGCCCTCACCCCTGTGGAAGACGAAGGCATGTAACTGTGCAGGCAAGGTAGGGGACAGGCATCGCACTGTGTCCCCCATCCAGCTGAGACTCATTGACTGCCCTATGGGCTTTGTGAATATTGAACTGCCTGCGATCCACGGACATTGTGCTCATGCTGAATAAAGCTTCATTTTTTTTTCATTATAACACTACTGCTATGCTGGTATTGGTGTTGGTGGGGCTGCTACATGGTTTTGGGTGGTGTTTATGTGTTGGGTGTGTGGGAAATGTAGTAGTGTGCTGCTCATTGGGGGGACCCGGGGATCTGTGTGCCATCACAAGGTGTTAGCTCACTTTCTTTGTTCATGTAAGCAGTTACTGCATGGTGCAATTGTCCCAGGGTGTATTCTTTTCTCTGTGTACCCTGATATCTTCCCTGCAGGGTGTTCCCAATATTTAGCGCAGAGCTGTGTCTACATGAGCTGTGTGTGTGACGGAGCCCTTCTACTTTGGCCATGCATGCAGGGCCATGTCTCCACCTGCAACATTCGTGGCATCCTTGGTGATCACTGTACTTGTGTATGGAGTCTGTTGACATGAGTTCATGGGGACATGTTCCCTTGTAGGCAGTATGCATGTGTGTACTTCCAGCCTCACACACATGTGTTACACCCCTCCTGTCTCAGGGCACTGCTGGGAGGACTCTGCACCCACCCCTCCTGTCTCAGGGCACTGCTGGTAGTGATAGGCACCCACCCCTCCTGTCTCAGGGCACTGCTGGTAGTGATAGGCACCCACCCCTCCTGTCTCAGGGCACTGCTGGGAGGACTCTGCACCCACCCCTCCTGTCTCAGGGCACTGCTGGTAGTGATAGGCACACACCCCTCCTGTCTCAGGGCACTGCTGGTAGTGATAGGCACACACCCCTCCTGTCTCAGGGCACTGCTGTGAGGACTCCACACCCACCCCTCCTGTCTCAGGGCACTGCTGTGAGGACTCCACACCCACCCCTCCTGTCTCAGGGCACTGCTGGTAGTGATAGGCACACACCCCTCCTGTCTCAGGGCACTGCTGGGAGGACTCTGCACACACACCTCCTATTTCTGGATATGTACGCATGGAACATACACGGTGGGGGTACACTCTATGCATACGCGGGTGAGGGTCCGAGTCGTACTTACACTGGTGGGGTGGGGGTAGGCTCCATGCATATGCGGGTGAGGGTACGAGTCGTACTTACACTGGTGGGGGTGGGGGTACGGTCCGTACGTCCGCGGGTGTGGGTACGAGTCGTACTTACACTGTTGGGGTGGGGGTACGCTCCATGCATACGCGGGTGAGGGTACGAGTCGTACTTACACTGGTGGGGTGAGGGTAGGCTCCATGCATACGCGGGTGAGGGTACGAGTCGTACTTACACTGGTGGGGTGGGGGTACGCTCCATGCATACGGGGTGAGGGTACGAGTCGTACTTACACTGTTGGGGTGGGGGTACGGTCCGTACGTCCGCGGGTGAGGGTCCGAGTCGTACTTACACTGGTGGGGTGGGGGTAGGCTCCATGCATATGCGGGTGAGGGTACGAGTCGTACTTACACTGGTGGGGGTGTGGGTACGGTCCGTACGTCCGCGGGTGTGGGTACGAGTCATACTTACACTGTTGGGGTGGGGGTACGCTCCATGCATACGCGGGTGAGGGTACGAGTCGTACTTACACTGGTGGGGTGGGGGTAGGCTCCATGCATACGCGGGTGAGGGTACGAGTCGTACTTACACTGGTGGGGTGGGGGTACGCTCCATGCATACGGGGTGAGGGTACGAGTCGTACTTACACTGGTGGGGTGGGGGTACGGTCTGTACGTCCGCGGGTGAGGGTACGAGGCGTACTTACACTGTTGGGGTGGGGGTACGCTCCATGCATACGGGGTGAGGGTACGAGTCGTACTTACACTGGTGGGGTGGGGTGGGGGTACGGTCCGTACGTCCGCGGGTGAGGGTACGAGTCGTACTTACACTGTTGGGGTGGGGGTAGGCTCCATGCATACACGGGTGAGGGTACGAGTCGTACTTACACTGGTGGGGGTGGGGGTACGGTCCGTACGTCCGCGGGTGTGGGTACGAGTCGTACTTACACTGTTGGGGTGGGGGTAGGCTCCATGCATACGCGGGTGAGGGTACGAGTCGTACTTACACTGGTGGGGTGGGGGTTGGCTCCATGCATACGGGGTGAGGGTACGAGTCGTACTTACACTGGTGGGGTGGGGGTACGGTCCGTACGTCCGCGGGTGAGGGTACGAGTCGTACTTACACTGTTGGGGTGGGGGTACGCTCCATACGTACGCGGGTGGGGGTAGGGTCCGTACATATCCGTCCCCACGCTATGTGATGCTTGTGCGGTCCGTACCCAGGCCTTTGCCACGTGGGTACGATCCGTCCCGCCATTGTTGGGGTGACGTGGGTGTGGGCGTGGTACGTCTCGTACCCACGCTCTTCAGGCGTGGGTATGGGACGTACCGGTCTGGTTGTGTTGCCGGTTCGCGTGGTGACAGACTTCCGTTGTGGCGGTCGCTGGCTTGGCTGGACACGCCCCCACCCCCTCGTAGTGACCAGGGCATGGGTGTCAGGTATGTCCTGGGCATGTGTGGTGTGTGACTTTGGTGGGGGTTTTGTGGCCTGCCCTGGTCCTGCCACCCCCACCCCACCCCACTTTCCCCCCTCCCTTAGTTATTCTGACCTTCTGCGGCGTCTGCGTCGGAACCTGTAGAGGAGGTGGACTGCTATGAGGGCCGGGATGACACGTAGGTTCGGGTCCATGTCTGTCCGTCGCGTACGGGTCCTCCTTGTTTGCGTCGTCCTGTGTGTCCGTCGCGTACTGGTCCTCCTTCATCGCGTCGTCCTGTCTGTCCGTCGCGTACTGGTACTCCTTGATCGCGTCGTCCTGTCGCGTACTGGTCCTCCTTGTTCGCGTCGTCCTGTCTGTCCGTCGCGTACTGGTGGTCCTTGTTCGCGTCGTCCTGATTTCCCGGCAGTTTTTGGCAGCCGGAAAATATTCACCGTGCGGGATGACGTCGGTGCGAATCGTAATTCCTGGGTCGTGAATGGCTGGCTGCGAGCGTCCCGACGTCAGGTCGGCGCTTTCCCGGATCGCATTTGTAGGTTTATTTTGTTCGGTCGGGCTTTTTTACGAATCGTACGGAAATGGTGTTCCCGTGCGAATCGTAATTCCTTGTTTGTAAATTTTGACGACCGGGTACGCGTCGGACGGAGAATATGCTCCGTCCGACGGTTCGTACCCGGTTTTTACCGGATCGTGATCGGCACCTCTGTGTAGGATTTGGACAGTTAATGCATTGACTTATGGTTTTGGATCATTTGTCAAATGAATTTATAACCGCTGTTTTTTGTAATTGACTTTTTGTGAACCCCTTTGAAAAATTCCTAATTTGAATATATATAAAATATTAACCTACTCACCTACTTCTGAAAAATCCTTTTTCAAGTAACATATTTTTTGTTTTTGACTGATTTTCAAATAACTTTGACTTTAATTTTTTGATGTCATTTGACATATTTGATTGATAAAAATCAGATAAGTGTATTTGTGCAAATATATCCATTGTGGGTCCTCTAATTATTTTATTATATTACTGTTTACCCAAGCCCCCGAGGAAATACTGGGTTGCCCTTCTCTTTTTTGTTAAATTAAATACGGCGGCTATTATGTAGCGGGGTGTTTACTTTGCAGAGGAAACAACTAGAACTCTGCTTAAGTAATGAAAAGAAAAACTCAAAAAGTCCGAGCCTTTTTTCAGAACTAAACTTATTTTTATTTGAAGAACATGGTTAGTAATTTTTTGTAATTATCTCATATGAAAAAAACATTACACAACAAATAAATGCTTTCTAAAACCATACACCATGTGATAGAAAAAGTGACTGCAAAATATATAAATATATGAATGTAATAAATCAATGCATATGATAGCTATTTGAAGATGGTCGCCAGGCAGGTGCAGGCTGAAGGGGTGAGACTCTCTTGCCATGCTGACAGGTCACAATGCTCTAGTACTGGTTTCTTTTCAACTACTGCTATGCCGTCTGCTGTAGCTGTGTATTCCTGTGTGGGGGCTGAACAAAGCAGCGCCAGAACTGTGTGTGCTGGAGAAATATTTGGGGCTGAGACAGGATCACAAGTCCACCTCGCAAGGAGACAATGGCACGGTGAGATTTGTAATAGGCTTCTGTTTCCGTGGTTTGGTTTAGAAAGAAGGGCTCCCAAAACAGAGTTATTTACATTCATTCATTCAGGCATGTTCTTCCCTGGCTGGATGAAAAAACGCAACATTGAGAGCTTATGGGGCAACCAGCTGCCTCTCCCAAGTGGGGACTGTGTTACCTCGCTATGTGTTGGCATATATTTCATATGGTGCCAGAGGTACCATGTAAACCACCCTCCCCCCCCCCCACGGCCCCCCCTCCCCCCAAAAAAACAAGACTCTATGGCCATCGAAGTAAAAGCGGGTCGGGACAGTTACTAAAAAAACAATAATAACAAGGACTTCAAACAGATGCATGCATGCATTGCTGTCAAATTAGCAAATCATTTTCTGTGCAGAAGCTGCTGTTCCGCCTACCTCGCAGTCCAAGGGTCTCTGGCAGTCCGGTGTATGTGGTATGGCTCCTGTAAGAAAGTGGCTCTGTATATACTGCACCAAAGTAAGGTACAGGGTGTACAGAGTCCAACAGTCCCCAGAGATTTGGCAGAGGCTAAAGTTAGATATAACCTTACTCTCTAAAGTGGTAGCTTGGTCGAGCAGTAAGGCAGTATCAGAGAACAGTGTAAAGCATTTGTTGTACACACACAGTCAGCAAATGGTCTCACACTCAATAACTGAACTCTAGGCCAATGGTTTATATTTAAAAATATATTGTTGTTTTATTTTAGAACCACAAGTAGGTGTCAAAATATAATTTCTCAGAATGAGATGATTTCAATAGGCAATAGACTTTTGAATGCAATAGTTACAGTTGTTGCAATAGGCAACACAATTCAAACACAATTATAACATTGAACTCAATGGGACTTTTTAAGTAAATGCAATTTCAGTTACTTTACGTATGATTTTCTTACTCAGGGTTGGATCCTGGATTCAACCCTGGTGCATTTCCTGTAAACAGTTGAAAGAAATCGTTTTTGTTACACTGGCTGTTTTTAAGGAATATTTGTAAGTTTCAAAAATCGACACTTAGAAGAATTTCTGGCAAAAACCAGGCAATGTTATCCTATGGAGGAAAATCAAGTTATCGGTAAGTACGGTTGTAATTACTTTTCAGGGTCAGTGCTGGGCACTAATATCCAGCACTGGGATCTCTCCCGATAACAGGTGAGTAATTTCGTTTCTGTTGATCGGCTGATTTTTGGTGAATATTTTAAAGTTTCAAAGCTTGACACACAAGAATTTCCAAGTGAAACCAGTCAATGTTACCCTATGGAAGAAAAGTGAGTTATCGGCTTTTGGGTAAGTACTCGACTGGCAGAGTTATGGTTCTGGGCATAGACTCAGGGTCTCCCAGGGTCAGGTAGGTACAGTTGTTACACCCTCAGCGGCACGAGGGCAGCCGGGTGCAGGGGGAATTAGGCCCAATGTTAGCCTATGGCGGGTAGGGGGGCAATTGGTTGGTGGCTGCTAGCAGGCAGGCCACTCGGCTGTGGGAGCTGGGCTCCTGGTCACTTACTCAGGGCAAGTGCAGAAGTAGATGAGGATAGATGTTGCACTCCCAGGGGCACTCAGGCGGCTGGGTGCAGGGTGCTTTTGAACAGTCGGGCGCTCAATGGATTTCAATGGAGAAGCTACAAAACGAACAAAGGCTTCAAGCTCGGGGACGAAGATTCTTCAGGTGCAACCACCACTTCGAGAGGTAAGTTGGGAAGCTGTAGGTTAGGTAGGCACCCAGGAGGTGGGCACAGGGGGCCGCAGGGCGCCGGGTGCAGGGGTGTCTTTTCGCGTCGGGAAATCTTACCCTCAGCTGGTCACGGTTGGAGGGGTCCCTGGTTCTGAGGCTGCAGGCGTCGTCAGGAGCGTCGAGGTGGGTCCTTTAGTGCTGGATTCTGGGTCACAGTCACTGGGGGGACATCCTTGGGGTCTTTGTCCACTCAGGCACAGGCCGGACTTGGTGGGTGCAGAGTGTGCAGGAGTCGCAGTTCCTGGTTGGCACCAGGGGCTTGTTACTTGCTTTGAGCAGAACCACTGCACGTGGGAGTCCCAGACTTTTAGAGTCACAAGGCAGTCAGGTCCTCCGGGGTTTTCGAGGTTGCTGACCACTGGAGATGCCAGGTTTTAGCAGGAGCAGGTTCGAGGGTCGACAGGCCTGTAGGGCTGGGGCCAAGTCAGTTGGTGTCGTCCTCTTGTTAGCAGCTGCACAGCAGGTCTTCTTTCTTCTTGTTCTTCTTGCTTGTTTCGGATTGAGCAGGGCTCCCCATCCTCAAGATGGCGAGAGCCCGGAGTTATGCTTCACCTCGCCTCCTCCATCTGAGGGGTGGGGTTGGCAGAGGCTGGCACACCCCCTTTCCTCACTTGGGCTTTCCCACCAGTCTTCCCGCCAGAGTGGGGAGTCAGAACCGGTGGGGGCCAGTTGCTGAGTACAGCAAGTGGCCTGGAGAAGCTCAGAAAGGCGGCATGCCTTTGAAGCTTCCCCTGCCCATCCTGGGGGAGGAGACCTAGCAACTCGCCCAGGATGTGCATTGTTGCAGGCCCAGGAGAGCGGATGGCTCTCTGCCCAGGGGTCCAGCAACATGTCTGCTGGGTGGCAGCCTAGGCAGCCTCTCAGACAGGACGTGGATTGTGGGTTAGGTTCAGTGGGCAACTTTAAGTTGCCCTATTTCGTACATTTCACATTCAATCCCACACTGGCATCAGTGTGGGTTTAATGTGCTGAGAAGTTTGATATCAAACTTCTCAGTCTTCAGTGCAGCCATCATGGTGCTGTGGAGTTCGTGATGACAACCTCCCAGCACCATATACTCTTAATGGCAGCACTGCACTTACGTACTGTAGGGGTACAGGGCTCATGCACCTGTACTCACACCACTGGCATAGGGCACTCAGCTAGAGGGGTGTGACTGAGGTATGCCAGGGCAGTGTGTGTTGTGGGCATGGCACACAGGGATGTGTGCCATGTCGATTCTCTGTGTTGTTCTGCACCCAGACACTCAGCCTGCAAAGGCAGTGTGTGTGTGTCAGGGTACAGCGTCTCTAAAGGTGGCACAATAAGTGCTGCAGCCCTTAGGGGCCTTCTCTGGTCACAGGGCCCTGGGTACCTAGGATACCATTTACCAGAGATGCCATTTGGGTTTAGGCTTCATGCAGTTTTAGGGAAGGAACACAGGCCCTGGGCACCTGATTGGCAGGAGCCCAGGGCACACTCAGTCAAAGTACATCAGCAATTCAGCAAAAAGTGGGGGCATACCATGCAAGAAAGTTGGCACTTTCTCACAGCTCCATATTGCGAAAAGAGAGGGTCTTGAAGAGGAAGGTCCTCGTCCTCTTGTACAGGAATCTTCAGACCCTCGGGGGGATGCTGGTGAGCCCCTTCTAGATGGCGGAGTGTAGCCTCCCGAACCTATCCCGGGCCCTGTGGTTTGGGGCAGGAGTGGGGCTCCGAGCCCAAAAAGCGCAACAGTTGCGGTCTTTGCCGTGCACATCCTTTCAAAATGGCGGCCTGGCACTTAGTGCCCTCACCTCCGATTATCGCGGGGAGCCCGGACCTGGGTGCCGCTGCTGGACGCGCATGATGAAGGGGGTGCTTTGTGGCCCTAGAAGACACCCACGGCTGGCTACTGGTCTGCTCGGCCGTGAGATCATCCGTAAGCCTGGAGGGGTACAGAGAGGGTCTCACACGGCGTGATCCGCGGTCAGTGCTCACTGTGGATCTTCGGCAGACGCTGCGCTGTGAAGCAGACAGAGGAGCCGGAGGCCTCAATTCAGCTGCGCCCCATGTGACTTAGAAGGGACTCCGAGGTTAGCGGCGTCACCATGAACCATCCAAAGGTCAGTGACTCGACCCCAGGTGCCATCCAGCACGGGCTGGGCCACTGAGCCGCTGCTATTAACTCTGCTGGCAGGAAGGTGGCATTCCCCTCAACGCCTCCCGACACAGGTGGTGCCCCTGAACCGTTGCCGCCCACTGCCATCACTGCCGAAAACACCACGTCCTTCCTGGGACTCTCAGCCATTCCGTCGCTACAGCCACTTCCGGGACTAGCGAGATGAGAACAGGACGACATGCTTCTCCCCGCAAAATGGCGGCTCAGCCACCAGCTCCTTCTGTAGGTGTCCGGAGACTGAGGCACCTCGCCCGAGGAGAGCCCCCTTGCAGGGCTTGGCATGGGTGGCAGGCCTCTGTTTGGTGCCCCTGCCACTGTGTGTGCGTCTCAAAATGGCAGTGGGAACGAGCTGACCTTACCTCGTCTTCCAGGAGGCCATTTGCCGTCTGGCGTATTACTTGTGCGACTGGCCGAGATCGGGCCCTTGGAGCCATAATGAAGTGCCTGGCTCAGAGAGTCGACCTCCGCGCCTGGGCCCTGATGCTGCGAGGGTCTCCTGACAGCACAGTGCTGCACTATGGCCCTACTGTTCATGGGCCTGGAGGCCCCACCTGCCCCCTCACCCCCCGGCCGATATGTATCTTGAATCAGCTGGAGGCCTGCCCCGAGCCAGACCTGAGCGACAAGACACAGACTTGGGCGCACCAGCCGGGGCATCTGACAAAGGTGGAGTGAGTACCTCCATGGTCCCCACAGCCTCAAGTGTCCCGTAAGTATGCTTGACCTTAGGGGACACTCTTCTGGCATAGAGGGGTGTCTAAGAATTGCATGAGTAGTCTCTGTGCGACTTCCGTTGAGTCTGCCTCTGCTCACCTTGCTTCCTAACCGGTCCGGCAACACCTGCTGGCCTTTTGGCCTCTCTTGTAGATCCAGTTCCAGCTGGAGCCGCCATCTTGGTTGTCTTTGCGCCCCAGCCTTTGGTGGGCATTCCTGGTCGAGCCCTGGGGAGGCTGACTGCGAGTCTCCCCCTGCTTCCTCTCACCCTGCTCCCTCTCACCCGCTTTGGCAGCACTCTTAGGTCCTAATTCTCTCCCACGACCCCAGCTCTGATTGGGGCCGCCATCGTGGTGCTAAGGTGCCATAACGTATGGTCTGCGACCCTGGATCCGGCTTGGCTGAGGTCCTAGGCTCCCTATGCAAGTCTTCCCTGCTCCCCCTCTGCTCTCTCATGCGGCCCTAGACCTGATTGGGGCAGCCTACTAACCTGCTCACATGCCTGACCCTGTGATTGGCGAACCTGGGTCAGGCGTGGCGGAGGCTCTGGTTTCCCTATGTAAGCCCCCCTGCTCCCTCCCTGGGTCTCTCCTGCGGTCCATGGTTTCCCCCAAAGATTCTCCCTGTGACCCCCCTTCCTTCACTGCCAATGGTCAGCTGCAGCAACAAGCCTCCCCCCGCAACTGTTGCTCACACTGTTACAACTGCATCTTACCTATTTTTCTCTGCTCTCATTTGTCATGCACCGCTGTCCTGTGTTTCACCCCTGACATTGTGACCTCTCACCTATATCTTATATATGTATTTATTTCTCTCTCTCATCTTTATGCATCTCTGGCCTGTGATTCACCTCTCACGTTGTACCTCCCACCTGGGCACATTGTGCGGTACTGTCACAAGCGTCAATGGTATTTCCCTAAGACTCTCCCTGTGCCCCCTCTTCCTACTCTGCAGAAGATCAGCTGAAGCAACGTGCCCCAACTGTTACGTTTCTTGCCCTGGAGGCTCAGCTACCTCAGCTTGCCCTTATCTTCAATGGGTTCTACTCCTCGCCCTGCCCCTCCAATCACCATTCTTACTTATTTTTTCCTGAATAATGTACCATCTCCTCCTCCTTCTGCTTCTACTTGCCTTCACATCATTCATAGCGTTCTCTTCTTCCCCTACATCTCCCTCACTCCACCCTCTCCATCTTACAAATATGTCATCCATACGAGTGAAGGCTGGAGCCAACTGTTTCAAGATCATTCCCGCTCCCCCCAATTTGTCCAAAGCATCAGAAAAAAGGTTCAAACACAACACCCTTGAACAATTTCCTGATTCCCTTTTCGTTGACCAATACCATAATGGTAGTTATGGGAGGCTCAAAGCCGACCTCATGTTCTTCACCCACAACATCTCATCCTGGACCACCATTTTCAATAACTCCCTCAATGTTACTTCCTCCTCCTCAATCCCACATGGGCACCAACTAAAAATCTCCCCTTCAGCTTGTTTCGATAGCTCACTCACTCTCTCTCTTTACAACAACAGCAAAGTCCTGATCCAAGCCAAAGACACTTATCTCTCTCTTCTCAACCACCTATTTCCATCCCTGCTCTCCATCCCTGGCATTCCGATCACCCCAGTCTCTTCTCCTAACTCCTTCCTCAAATCTCTATCGCCTCCCCTTTACCACCAGAACAACCATTCCGCAGCCTTCATCTAACCCCTCCCTCAATTCTCCCTCACCTCCCCTTAACCGCCAGGACACCTGTTTGCAGTCCTCCCTTAGGGCACATTTGTCCCCCCTGGCAGTTCCGTTCCCCTCCTTCACCCCTGCTTCACCTCCCCCCAATCCCACCTTCCCCATCTGGGATGCTACACTCAACATTCCTTCCTAGCCAATGGCCTGTTCCCTCATCTACACCCCTATCCCAGCCTGATATTCTGCAGAGATCTTCCCCCTCACCAGGTTAACCACCCCCCATCCAATACATCTTTTCAACATCCTGACTTCCCAGCTCTCACAGTGACTTCTCCACCTTATGCTCTCCCTTCTTACCCTCCCCTCTTCCCCTCTCTCTTTTTTATAAATCCTGGGCAAACCTCTTTCATTTCTCTCCACCACCCCAACACTCCAGAACTGCTGCTTGAACCACGATCCCCTTATGTCAACCCCCCCCCCTTCTCCTAATTTAGCAGACCTTTACACTTCCTATAACCACCAGCCGGGGCTACCACCCTTTCGTTCTTGTTTCCAGTCCCCTTACCCTCACTACACCCAGTCTGCGCACCTTCTCCTTCTCTCCCTCTCTCCCTCTTCTCTCCCCCCTGACTTTCTGCCTTCCTATGGCCCACTTCTATCCCCTTCCCCCCTGTCCTCCCACTAAAGACCTCACCTTTCTCTTCCTCAGTTAGAAGTCAATACTTCTATTTTATTCAATTTATGGCCAGATAATTCTCTCTCCTCCTCAGCTGCACCAACAATTACTTCGAATCATCATCTCTTGACGCATTTCCCTCCATTCTATATTCCTACATCCACCCCCTCTCCATGCTCTCCCTCTCAAGTTGAAACATCCCCCTGAACCCATTGAACAACCTAACATTTCGTTTCCAGCTCTGCTTTCCCTAGAAAATAAACGAGCACTTCTCATCTCTTCTATCTCCCAGCTTGAAACTACCATCCCCCACCTAAGTACTTAACTTTCCTCTCTTCCCAACTCTCTACTTCCCTTGGCGAGCACTCACATCCCCAAACTCCCAAGGAGTACCCTGCTCCCACACCCCAAAAAAGACTCACACAATCTGTCACCAACTGACATTTCCAACTTATTGGCTAGCTACAATTCTTCCTACTCCAACCCCCAGACCTTCTCCTCTCCAGCTAACACTAATCTCTGCACTATACCAACCATCTTCCTCACCAAACATCAACCATCTTTAATCCAGTCACCTGTTCAAAGGAACATTATCCCTATCACCCCTAAATCCCTGACTCTCCCATCACCAAAACAGTCATCTCAGAGGCTTGTTGTCTGCTACACAACTGTAGATCCGCGAACAAACACATGCTGGAAATTTCAGACATCATAAATCTCTACAGCCTGGATATACTTTTCCTCACTGAGACTTGGCTCAACGACACTTTTCATACTTCTTTCGATCTTCTGCTCCACACTGACTATTCCATTCTCAGGAATGATAGAGAAGATACAGTCGGGGAGGTGTAGCAGTTATCTTCAGGAACTCCCTTCATCTTAAAGCTTTTGCCAGAAGCTCTTTCCACTCCTCTGAATGCCTTTCTCTGGAGCTTCAAATACTGCAAAACTCCCCTGTCAGGTTTCATACCATCTATCACCCACCTGGTGACAGCTCCGCCTTCACAGCAGAATTCACTGACTTTGCGAGTGACCAATACTCGCAAAGCGACAAACAGATTTTTATTGGTGACTTTAATCTTCCCTGGGACAACCTGGAAGAGTCAGCGGCCAACAGGCTTGCCACTTTTCTCTTAGGAAATGATCTTGTTCAACATAACACAAAACCGACGCACTTTAAGGGCTCCATTCTTGACCTTGTCATCTCCTAAGTAAATATGCTAACTGCTGTTGATCCTATACTAGTAGACTGGTCTGACCACTTCCTTATACCCTTCTTTCTTCACCTATCTCATTATTTTACTCTTGGCCAACCTAAAAGATCTACTACATTTTTCTGCAACACCAAAAACATTGACCTGGACATTTTGTGCACCACAGCTCTGAGCTCTTTTCCGATCTTATACCCCTATTCTGATGTCAACGACCTGGCCACCCAATGTCTCACCAGTCTATCAGCTGTAATTGATAATGTTGCTCCACTGCAAAGTAAAAAGAAAAGACCCACTCCTTCTGCTCCATGCTTCAATAAAACTCTCTACAAAGAAAGAAAACACTTGAGGAACCTTGAGAAACTATGGAGACATTCTCCTTCCACCACCAATCTATCCAATCTCAGCCTCGCAAGATCTCGTTAACACAAGCACATAGCCCATGAAAAAGCGATGCACTTCAGAACCCTCCTAGATTCCGGCAAAAACAGACCTTCAAAGTTATTCGACCTTATCAAACGCACCATCATCCCTCCCTCTCCCACCATATTTGACGACCCACCCAAGATAGCAGCCGAATGTGCAGTATTCTTTATTCTTTGATGAAAAAATAAAATCACTGGTGGATCAGGTTACCCATCCTACCGCAATCCCTAGTCCTGTGGCATCATCACCGACACTGCCCTCCTTAAAAGCATTCTAGAAACTAAACCCTCTAACCATTCCATCGTCCCCATCCCCAGTGACATTGCCATTGACTTTTATACCCACACACTCTCTTACTGGACCATTCTGATAAACCTCTTCCTCAACCAAGACTCCCTTCCTGCTGCCCTTAAAACAGGACAGGTTACCCCACTTCTTATGAAACCCTCTGCTGATGCAAAAGATCTCAACAACTTTTGCCCCATCACCAACCTCCATTTTCTTGTTAAAATTACAGAAAGTTGTGTGGCCAAGCAACTTTCCCAACATATCAAGGTCAACTCCCTCTTTGATGAATTCCAATCTGGTTTTACCCAAGGCTGCAGAACCAAAACAGCCCTACTTCAAGTGATCGATGATGCCCTGTTAGTAATTGACTCCAGTCTCCTGATCCTTCTTGACCTATCCGCACCCTTTGACACTGTTAATCACAACACTCTTTTGAACACTTTAAAGCTAAGAATGGGTTTTGAAGGCACAGTGCACAAATGGTTCAAATCTTTCCTCTCTGGCAGATCCCAGATGATCAAAATAGCTAATTGTCTCCACCTCTATGGCTGTTGGACAAGGCGTCCCTCAAGGCTCGATCCTCGCCCCTACACTATTCAATCTTTACATTGAACCGCTGGGTAATCTCCTAAAAAAATCTAGGATCCATTATCATCTATATGTGGATGACAAACACATCTACCTAAAGGTATCCTCCACTCCTGACATTTCGATCCTCAACACCACTCTCAACTCCATCCACCACTGGCTGTCGACTCATCAACTAATGTTGAATCCTTCAAAACAGAAATCCTTCTCCTCTCGACCTCACTATGTCCTCCTCCTATCCAATCTTGGATGAACAATCCATCCTCCACTCAGCAGCTCGCTTCGTATATGGGACTAAAAGAAATGATCCCATCACACCCATACTGTTGTCTCTTGGCTGGCTTCCTATCGAAGCATGGACAATTTACAAGACTGCCTGTATCACCCACAAAGCCTTGCACACCTCCACCCCACGCTAGCTGGCTAATAAACTCAAAATCTCAGGAGGCTCCAGACCTTCACGCAATGCGGAAAACTTACTGCTCGAACCTCCTAATTTCAAAAGGGAAAGATTTATGGCTCAATCGTTCTCTGGTAATGCGGTCAGAATCTGGAACTCACTTCCTCCATCCTTCCGAACCACCACCTCTTTCCTGACCTTCAAAACAGATCTTAAGACTCTCCTCCTCCAAAGGCACTTCGTGGAATAATTCAACCTATTTCTTGACCCTTACGGCCATCTAGTACTCACATGAGGTCAACTTTGTAAATATGTATTTTATTCCTGTTTTAACCTAATGCTGACACTTTTTATTTTTTACAATATAAATATGCAACTTGTTGCGTTGTAACTGCATATGTGTAACTTGTTAACATGCTCAGCCTATCTTTTGTACCTTTGTAACTGTATATATGTAACTTGTTAACGTGTTTAGTATATCTTGAGTACCTTTTGTAACTTACCTGGTTCTTTGGTAAAGCGCTCGAACACCTTTGGGTAAAGTTTGCGCTATATAAAACTGCATTAAATAAATACATTTCGAAGAGACAGCGCATGCACTGCCTAGGCTCGACCGAAATACGCAAAAAATAAAAATCATAAGATAAATCTAAGAACCTGGATGAGGACAAGGGAAACAGATGTACTGGACTTAGCCCTTTTCACAACCCAACAGGTTGACAAGTAGTAAATTACACCACTGGACGACGGGAATGCCACCCAACCCTCCCCCAGGTGCACAGTTGCAAGGATACACGGATGCCCTCTCCTCAGTCTATGTTCACTGTCCAGACACTCACGTGGCAAAATAAACAAGGAAAAGGGGCGGAGCCATCAACGTCATGCGCTAAGCCGCATCCTCCTGGGAGCCTCGGCCACCTGCCATATTGGAATGGGTCTCCTAAAGTTACAGCTGTTCATTAAAATAGTTAGTTCCAAATGTATTCTTTTAAGTTGTACCCACATTAATCTTTCCATGTTGCACTCGTTTCGAAAATATTTATTAATATAAACTATAACGTGAATAACGAAAAAGACTGCACTAAAATGTACGAATTAAGATAACTGATTCGAACAAAATTGGAAAGATTGCAATGCATGGATGGATTCCTAGAATATAGCGGAACCCTGCCTCGTCACATTTTTCTAGAAGTCTTATATATGAGTTTGGAAAGAAGGGGGCGAATCACAAAAATACTCATAGGCAGCGGAGCAGGTAAGGTCTTGTGGGCCAGGCGAACATATCTTTAAAAATGTAATGCTTTATCCCTTAGCTCTGGTTTACCCGCTGACTGACGCTCGGGGTGCAGACAGCGGCCATGTTGGAAGTCCATAAACTCTCCACCGCCAGCTTATTAATGACAGGACGCGGCCCAGATCTGAGGGCGGGACCTGTCAGCGCAGCTAGCGTACGCTTCCGTTTGCCTCGTGACCCCCTTACCAGCTGATCCCGGAAGTGAGCCGCGCTGCCGCGGAAGCTGCACGAAAGATGGCGAGTGGGGCTGTGAGCGGTGGCCGGGGCTGCGGGACCCTCCTCGGGGGCCTCCTCCTGTGCCTGCTGCTGAGCGGTGCGTGGGGGCGCGTGCACCACCTTAGCCTACAGGTAAGGGGGCGAAAGACCAGTGCGGAGGTGAGGGGTCTGGGTGGAGAGTTCTGGGTAGACCAGGGATGTTGGAGTGCCCTGGTGGGGTGGGGGCAGCGAAGAGTGGGATTGTCACCAGCTCGGGCTTTGTCCATCACAAAACAGAAGTGATCCGGCGCGACGGTGTCTGACAGTTGCCTCAGCCTCACTGGTGAGTCTGGACCCCCTGCAGACCATCGCTCTTTAACCTCCTGTCTCCGCCCTTGCAGGACCACTAGTTGGGATGGATGAGGATGTCACTCCTTAAAGCGTTGTGTCTTGTAATGCAAACTGGGGAGAGGAGACCGGGGAATGAACCTGTCTAGACCTCAGGGGAGAGGAGACCTTTGTGGGGGTTCCCAATGCGAAGGTGTCCTGGTACGTGCTGGGTGGGAGGGGGCATGTGGACGAATGATGCATGTGTCTGTGCTAGAGACCCTCATGCAGAAGACCACAGGGCACTATGGGCACCACAGTGGAGGGGACAGGGGGGGGGAGAACATGGCCCTGGATTGTAATGCTCCCGTGGGAGAGGAGATTTTTTTACATTGGTGGGGCGGGATCCTGTGGGTTTTGGCTATTTTGTGGTTGGTGAGCTTCTGTGGTGAAGGATATTTCAGAGTATACATGCTTTAATGGCCTCACAAGTGAGACAAATTAAGTCCATAATTACTTGAGGTGATATTTAAATGGCGTTCTGTACATTGCTTCTCCTATTTAGTTTATGGTGACAAATAGTTTTCCTGCTTTCCGGTTTTCACTTCTGGTGACGTGCAGTGGCATATTTCTGTTTTCAATATTTGCTCCATCGACGAAGGTAGTTTTACCTTGCATTTTTTACACGAAAGTCGTAGAATTTATACCTATTTCATGGAGTGTATGGCGTGGAAACCTAGATACAAAGCAAGGAGGGGCGATGAGGGATCGGTTTCTGTTTCAACAATGGGGTTCCTGTAGGAAAGTGGAGTATTATGTGGTGATGCTGGTTATGCTTCACCATGAAAAACTATCTCAAACCCCAAAGATGGTCCTTGGATTCACATTTTAAGAAATCCTTAGCTCAGTCCTGGTAGCGTGGCAAAGAGCAGTTAGGCTTTAATAGAGGAACATGTGTTAAGCCTTTCAGAGTACCAACATGTGATGTTGGGTACTTGACATGACTCGAAAGAAATCTGACACTTTTATAAAAATGTAGCAGATTTTTATCTTAAGGTAAAAAACAAACAAAGTCAGATACATGTAACTGGGGTGATGGATTTTAGAAACAATGAAAATTCAGTGCAAATTAATACAATGAAACTTTATCAAAGCGGTCAGTGGTAAAAACCACTTGTGACAATCGGTCACTTGCAGGTCGAGTTGCGTGAAACCCTTGAGGGGTAAAGATGAGGCGGGTCCATGAACCGGGACACAAAAGTCAGTTCAATTGTACCTGACCCGTGGAGCCCAGGTGCAATGGTGTTCTTGCTGTGAAGGTGCCGAGCGGGAGCTGCGGGGAAGCTGCTTTTACTGCTTACATGGTGCTGTGGGAGAACAGGGCTCAAAATGTCAACAACCATGGCACTGCTGACTTTGGATGAAAGTTTTATGGAGTGTCCTCTAGGTACAGCATTGAATGAAGGGGTCAGTTGCCAGACAAGCCTTGGTAGCGGTATGCTACACGGGGAGCTTCTTCGGCCTCAGGAGGAACACAGTAGCGACCTGAAACTTTGTGGAAGGCAGGACTACAGTTCCCACAGTGTACTTGTCCATCTTCTTCTGGGCAATTCCTCGTAGGGCCTGATGGCCAGCGATTCTTTGGATTTGGAGTGTTGATTTACCTGCAGTTTTCAGGGAACTAGTCCAAGGGAGTCTGAGGTTGCTTCTGGCTTTCACTGGGATCCCTCTGTCTGTGGGAACCAAACTTTAGACTAGGATTAGTGACATTCATGCAGTTCCAAGAGCGTTACCACGGGTGCAGAGTAGCCCTCTTTTGCTTTGTGCAAGTCCTGTTGTCATAGACACTGGTCTCTTTGACCTCTTTGCAGATTGTTCAGAACTGAGGTTATGGTGTCGGAAGTGGCCTATATTTAGGGGTGTGGATGCAAGTGGCCAATGGGCTACTAGCCCCTGCAGCTAATCCGCCGCTGAAGTGACATCATCTGGTGGTGTAGGTCACCTTTTCTACCCAGAACCCACAGTTTCTACCACTTTTGAAAATGACCGAAGTCTTCCTCAGCTGTACAGACCAGGTAGCCCCTTCTAGAGATGTGGCTAGCCTTCTGAGGGTGTATGCCACCTGACTTCCTCATTTTCCCACCTGTACGGGTGCAAGTGTACCTGGGATAGAGAGATGGCATTCCTTGTTTTGGGAGGCATTCTGGATGCATATCCGAGGAGGTGTAGCCTTTGAAGCTCACTACCTTGATGTGCCCCTTCACTAGCCAGCCTGAGAGGGAGGAGACATTACCTCTTTCATGCCCAGGCCTTTGTTCCCGACTACTGGGAGGGTTCACACTGCTTGGTAGGAGGTCAGAATCCTGTCTTGGTGGCAGCAAGCGTGGGTGGTCAGCCAGAGCACAGGAAAACAAACTGGGGCAACCAGGAGTGCAACCTCTAAAGTAGCCACCTGGGTGCATGCCACATCACTCCTGGCACAAGTTTCGTGTCAGAGGTGATAAGGCAGGTTGTTTGATACTAAATATAACATATTTAGGCAGTACCATAATGGAGCTGCCAAACTCTGGTTGGCCTGGATGACAGTCCATGTTATCCCATGGACCGTCTATCACTTATAGTGTACTTTAATGGTAAAGGGCACTAGAGGGACATATATGCTTGCACTTACGTGGTCACACCTTTAATAAAACGCACCCAGCCTCCTGGGCTTTAGGAGGCCTTCCTAAGGGGTGCCTGACATTTCAAAGACAGTGTATAGACTTTGTCACACATGATGAGAGAGAAAAGTTGAGTTTGCGCAGTTTGCACTGCTACTGCAGTCGCAATGGCAAGCCTGCTTTCAATAGTGCTTGGGTCACTCAGGGTGGCACAAACAGTGCTGCAAGCCCTGGGGTCCTTTTTACCACCCATGACCTGGATACCTCTGGTACCATATACTAGGGACTTAAAGGGGGAGGTAAAGTCCTTGTCAATTGGGGTTATCAATTCACACAAGTTTTGGGGCAAGGGCACTGGCACCGGGGCATTTTTAGCAGGCTTCAGTGCACAGTCTGTCGAAAACCAGCATTTAGTAGTCCAAAAAGGGGGGGGGCACTGAAAAAGGCTTGTGTTTTTTTACAGTTTCCCCCTGGAGTCTGACTTCTGGAGTGATACATATGGACAGGTCGTTTGTAGGAGAGTGGAATCTGACTAATGGTTGCCCCCAACTTTTTGCCTGGTATTTAAGTGGTTTTTGACTAGTCTGGCTGGGATCCTGCTATCCAGGACCCCAGCCTATCTGCTTTCTCCCTAAAACTGATGTAAAGTACTCTATGTACAAACCTAATTGGATGCTGGGCATACCCTACCAGTCCCTTGTAGATGGTACCCTAGGTACCCAGGGCATGGGTCCCCCAGTAGGCCTACAGCACTTATTGTGCCACCCTGGGACAGCCACCCAAACTGACACCACCAGACCACTACTGTAGTCTGGGTAAGGTGGTGCTAGCACCCCTTAAAGGGATGTAGGTACCCTATATCCCATACCATTACAACACATATACTCTCATAGGTCACCCCTATGGCAGGCCCTGGTAATCCTACAGGGCTGGGTGCTGAGGTATGTGTGAGGGGGGACCCCTACGTGAGTAGGACCTCTCTGCAACCTTCGTAAAACCGTTACTGGGTTGTTTGTAGTGTAGCCATACAATATACTCTTAACCGCATTATAAGTGAATCGCGTCATCGCGATAACTTGAGAATGGCTACACAGAACCATATCGTGTTTAGTGTCAAACATGAAGGAATCATACCCCCAGTCCAGCCATGGGCATGGGGGCACGATTCCCCCTTGCTAGGAGGGTGATATGGGAAAAGCGGTAGAATTTAGACACCAATTTAAAAGTGCACATGTACCACAAAATGGCTACTGTCCGCCACCTACACGACTCTGGCTGGCTGTTGCTGGGAAAAACCCCAGCCTCGCCATCTGGACAATAGGGCTCCTGTGGCAGGGAGGTGCCAGCACCTCCCCAGACAGGATATGTGGATTGGAACAGGGTGGGTGCACCAAATGTCTTTTCAGAGTTGCACGTAGGCAGCTGCAGAGCCCCAATTCTGCATACACCGCCTGGAACCGGTTCAGGGGCATCCTGCCCCTCGCCCAGGCGGGAAACACACAAAGGGGAGTGGGTGTAGCCACCCTTTCCCGCCTCTACTCTGATTGGTAGGCTCTATTTTGGACCATCCCCTAATCTTGGGGATATATGGGAATAACTTTGCCCTAGAGCCTTAGATTCGTACAGGACTTCACAGAACTGACCTTCGACGAGCTGCTGCCCAGCTGACTGAAGAAATCTCCCTTGGGATAAAGGAGTTATCCCCCTGCTTGGCAGGCACCTAAAAGACTGCAAGATACCCGGTTGGAACTTCGCTGCTCTCACGAACTTCGACGCCTTCCCTCAACCTTGAGGTGGGTCTCCAGTGCATCCCAGAGTCCTGTGAGCGTGCCCAGCAAGTCTGAGCACCGTGGACCACGTGGGTGCCGAGATCCCTGCATACCCCGAGACCCCGGCCACCTCTTGCATAGCACACGACCCCGACCAGTGGGGAAGTTGTGCTTTGGCCCATTTCTGAGCCAACCTTCAAGCAGCATCCGTGCCAAAGCTCAGCCCCCTAGTCCACTCCGGTGGCCCGTGGGAGCCCTTTTACGCACTCCATTTTGCTGCCTTCCGCGGTCCCTTGTCTCTCGACTTGTGGGCCCTGACGGAGGACAATCTACTTTCCCAAGAGTTCCCCTGGTTGCTCCAGGCCTGCTCTACGCTCCCTGCAAAGGAGAGCACCCTCAGACCTCGTGGGTCTGCACCAGCAGCTGCTTTGCACATCTCGCGTGGGTTGCGGTTGCCAATGCTTAGTGGATCCAATCGGGACACTAACTCCGCAGCGACCCTCATCCGACGTGGGACAGTCGCCCTCCAGAAGCTGGCCTTCCTTGAAGCCTCCTGGAGCCCGTGACTGCAGAGCCCAGCTGTACCTTCCACACCTGAAGCACCCGACATCCATGAGCTCCTTCCTGTGAGCTCCCTGGTCACTGTGCTGTGACCCAGACTCTGTCCCCTCTGCTTTCAGGTTCATCTTTATCTTCTCTTCAACTTTAATCTTCACGACTTCAACGACGCTTGCAGCTAGCAGCAGTTTGGACTACTTTTCCATAGAAAATCAGCCCGCGACCCGACACCAGAATCGACCTATGCACCCGGCTTCCCTGGGGCAGGTAACAGTGGTACTTCGGTACTCCCGTGGTGGTGGGCTCTCCAAAGCCTTAAGTCTCAAGCCTTAACTTTGTAGTGTTGCTAGAAGTGTCCTTAACCTTTAATTATTCAACCGCAACATTCTCCATAGGCTAACATTGCGATCCCGATAGCAGCTTCTCGCACTGCACACGCTTCCCGTGGGTCCCCTTCCTCTTAACTGTGGGTGGATTCTGAAGGGGCAAGCGATCCTGAATGCCCTAGGCATTGCCTGTAGAATTGTCGTGGTTCTTATACCACTATTTTAGTATATGGTTTGGTCCCCCCCTGGGGCCCATTGATTTCTGTGCTATTTATTGTGTTTATAAATGCTTGTTTGAAATGTAACTTTGCCACTAGCCACATAAAGTGACTGTGGGATTCTGTCTAGAATAAATACATATATTTTATATATATACCTGTGTGGGCTACTCTTTCATTTGGATATTCAAGAGGTTATTATGGTAAAACAATAAGCTTAACACTCCTTCAAGACTTAGCCTGAAGGCTGCTCTCCACAGCTACCACTAGGATAGCTTTCTTTAAAGGTTGTCTTAAACCTACCATCAATAAGAGTCGAATTGGACTGGTGCAAGGTGTCCCTATAACTAGGAACAGCATATGCCAGGCCAACTTCTCACATCGTTCTTAAAGATGAGGATCTTCTAAAGGTGCTTGGCAATTCTGGATTAGGATGGTATTCCACCTACAAAGAGCGTAGCAAGACGAGGCTTTGCAGCTCCTGTTCTTATTCATGCAGCCCATCTCATGTACTTAAAATCTCAGATTTATTTATTACAGCTTTTATTTATGCTTTGTACTGACTATGAAATTGATCAAACATTTGTAATGCAATAGATATCGCATTTGCGATAGTTTAAGCTATTGGCGTTGTAAATTACACTGCCTTTTATGTGTTTTCAAAACCAGAACCTATATAAAATTACGTTGTCCTTTCTAATGCCATTAGCTCAAACTCTCGCAAATGCGAAACCACTTTCTTAGTGGCCATGCCCCTTTCATTAGACGTGGCTCGCCGCCTTCAGGTTATAGCAACCTGCATCTAAAGAAAGGGGCGTGGCTACCATTTAAGTGAAATCACCTCATTGCCAGCTTTTACCCCCCCCCCCCCCCAAATGTGTTCACAAACAATTTTTAATTTTTGGGGGGGAAAAGCGCCTCATGCCGTGATTTTACTTTAATGGTGGCCACGCCCCTTTCTCTAGACCAGTTTGCTGTAATCTGAATATGACGAGCAGCGTCTAAAGAAAGGAGCGCGGCCACTATGTGAGAGAGAGCATGGTATGGGGCTTTCACTGCAAAAAAAGTTTAGTTGCACGGCTGCTAACGTTAAAGCGGACCGCGCTGCCAAATGAAATAAAGAAGCGCGGCCGCCATACTTAAAGCGAACCGCACTACTAAAATAAATAAACGCAGCCGCTATAGTTGAAGCGGACCGCCATTAGTAATTAAAATAAAAGTAGGTGGCATGCTGCTTGTAGGAAAGAACGTAGTGGGTGGAATAGGGGCAAACCATTGAAGAAAATAGTGCTCACAGCCTAGAACAAGCATTGGCATAGCCAATATGTCTCGCCTTTGGGACCTCATTATAAGTGTTTAGCCATGCAACAGTTGATGTTGTTGCACCCAAGGATATTGTGCTGGATAACTAAACACTTATAAGGTCCCAAAGGCGAGACCTATTGGCTATGCCAATGCTTGTTTTGTATGGCTGCTGTGAGTAACCAATTAATGCTTGTTGTGTATCAACATGAAAATGGTAAATAACGTTTTTTTTTAAAAAAAAGGTTCCCAATCAATACAACCACAAAAACAAATCAAATCTAATAAATGACTGTGTAGTTATAACCCCAGTATACAGCGTATCACAAATTACTCTATATAACCGACTTAAACATCACAAGCCGGGCTACAAAGCACTGGATACTGGAAGTCTTACAGATACTGCAGGCAAAGGAGCCGGGGCCAGCAATGATAACTATTATGTTGCGATACCAAAGGAGATAATGGACGGAGCGTTTGATCAAATCATACACTCACCCCCAGTCAACTGATCTGGGTTTAATCCATCATCATTCTTTAGCTCACTCCACCACCCCAGTTCAAACATGGCCATATGCAAATCAGTCTGACCCTGTGCCTCATGGGAACAGTCCAGCCCGAACTGTCTCTTGACTGGGGGTGAATGTTTTGATTTGTTCTGCATTCCGTCCATCAATTGTGTGTCTTTTGCTTTCTCACCCTAAGTGCGCCAGGTATGCCCAAACATGGGTCCTGGGCTCACCGTGCCACTGGAATCAAGCTATCCTGGCTGAAGTGGGGTGAAACCCCGAAACCGGTCCTAGGATGCTTGTTTCCGGTCCAGGGAGGACCTGGCTTGGCAGTTCGGGCTGGACTGTTCCCAGGAGGCACAGAGTCAAGACTGATTTGCATATGGCCAGGTCTAAACTGGGGTGGCATGGTGAGCAAAAGAATGATGGATTTAACCCAGATCTCTTGACTGGGGGTGAATGTTTTGATTTGTTCTGCATTCCATCCATCAATTGTGTGTCTTTAACTATTGTGTTGCAGTATTTCTTTAGCTCCTACTACATTTAAGGGGGGCTCTAAAGCACTAACCCACACATATGGCAAGCTCCAACGTGTAGGGTGTGTGGTTGGGCAGTGCAGTTTTTGTTTTGTGCGTATGTGGGAAGTGTTTTTATTTCTCTGAGATGACCGCCAAGATCCGGTTATCCTGTTGGGGGAAGCAGTATGTGAAAGAGACCTTCAAATTATAGTTATAATAAGGACTAACTAGCTTAACCACAGGGGCGATGGTATGTCATGTGCCCATAAACCAAAGAGGGGGAGAAGGATAATCGGATAAGATCCAGTAATCCATAAAGCGACACGTGCCAGAAAGAGATACTTTCAAAAGAGTCAATGGATGCCACTAGGGTAAGAATGGGACTTGGAGATATAAGCAGTAGCCATGCACCTTGTCATTTTATTTGTTTATTTATTTCTCCCTGGCAGAAGAAAGACATCTCTTGAAAGAACAAGCATTTGCAATGCAATAGGTCTCACATTATTGAAAGTTTTAGCTATTGTGATTGCAAATAAAAATGCAACGGCAATAGTCAAAACTTTAATTAATCCGAGACCTATTGCTTTGCTATATATCTATATCTCTCTGCACACCACCAGTGTTAAGGCCAACTATTTCCCCTTCCGTCCCCCCCCCCCCCACACACACCCCATCTCCCATCATCCTAGCATTACGGGCATGTATTGAAGGCTTCCAGGCCACTTGCAGCTGCAGGGATTAATGCCCCCCTTTCTTACAGTGGCAGTGACCTTAATTGCATGAACCACCCCCACGTGACACCCCAGTCGTCTACACACTGACATTGATGCAGCGTGTACGGAACCTCTCAAAAATGTCTATAAAACACAGGCTGTTACTTATCCTCTATTCTGCCTCAGAACCTCACTTCAGATGTATGCAATGGAACACTTCACCTCCAAAATATATCACCCCCACCTTCCCTACACCCCCAGCAAAAAAAGAAATAGTCTGCAAACACCCAGACCAGTCTCTGCCACCCTCCATCGGGAAAATATATAACCCCGCTTGCCTCTCAGGCGACCCTCTGGGTCCCTAGCCCATAATATGAATTTTAACAACCTCAACGTGCCCCCTCCACTCCCAATGCGTGAAAGTGACCCCTTGTCTGCCTACGTTCAGCATTATTTATTTACAGACCCAGGGGTCACCATCTCTTCCAAGACACCTGTGAATGAGGAGTGTTTGTGTACGTAGAGTGGGTCGGGGTTTATAGCGAAAATAACTTGTTTTATACAGCGCTTCAAATCAAAGACGTGATGTCTCCAAGCGCTGTAAACAGTAGGCGTTCCTTAACTCCAACTGTATGGCCGCTTATAACCTCCCTATATAAGGATGAACGGCAGAGAAGGTCTTTTGCGGGATTCAAAGTCGTTGCCTCCAGGTAACAGTAGATATCAGTGGTGAGCGTTTAAATCTCGATCATCCTGCTGATAGTAGTGTGGTTTATGGCCTTTGAAATCAGCGCGCATCTGGATATAAATAAAAGCGCAGAAATAATCGACTATGTGGCGGAATCATTCGAAATGCTACTGAAACAAGAAACCAGTGGATATGTTCTCATTTTCATAAGTAAACCAAGAATGGCGGCCGAAGGCTCTGTGCAGAAATAACTCATAGTAAAGGCCCTATTGTCAAGAAAACATGAAGGAAATTTGGGGAAAGTAAGATAATTAACTTCCACTGCACGTGTGTGAATTTGTAGACACAAATAGGAAAATGTTGATTTTTCGAGAGTTTGGAACTGCTTTGTGCTGTGTGACGTGATGGAAAACGTGGAATTTTATTTCAGGCGGTTTTTAGTAAATGTGAAAATTACGGACAGGCTGCTTTAATCACTCAAATATATTTGGTACAACTCCCACACCTTTACAAGTTGAACGATCGCGAAATCGATCGCTATTGTAAAAAAACACGCCCGCGAGTGGTGCGTGCGCTCGAGCCACAAAAGCCATGTGGTTTCAATTATCGTGCCCGTGCCTGGGCACGATAATTGAAAACACATGTCAGAAATGCACGGAATAGACACCAATAGGCCATGGGTGGAGCAATGCGCCCACCTTTGGCCTATTGCGTGCTCTTTAAAAAAAAAAAAACACGCAGGCTAAGCTCAATCACGGAAGCCAAAAGGAAAAGCACACGCACAAGCGTGTGCAATTCCTAGGTATGTTTTCAGACCCCCTACAAAAGGTCTCTCGCTGCACGAACAGTTCTGCACACTGCAACGCAGGCACGAGACCTAAAAATGATGTGGACAAGCGCTGAAGGCCGGCAGTCTGAGCAGAAGCTGCACACTCTTTAAAAGGCACAGATTTCACCTACTCCTACAAGCCCGTTAGAAGCCAACATTGTGAGCAGGGGTTCATACCCATAGCCTCTATCAGACTCTCAGAGGTTCTCAAAGGCGGGTGAGACCCAGTAGAACAACCCCCGTTGGGTCGGTGCTCCAACCCCAGCTAGATGGCACCGTGCACATGCGAGGGTCAGAGACAAAGCACTTGGTAGGAGCGAATTTGCCTGCCTCGTGTTAACCTGCAGGCCTCACCTTTCCAAGAGATGCCAGCACTTTTCTTGGATCCCAGAGACCCTTGTTCTTTCTAGTTTTACATAAAGAGGCGTCCTCCTGATGTTTGAGGATTTCCTCCCAGAACAACTTCCACATCATTATTAGCGCTGAACGACGACATTTCATGGGTAAAAAAGGGACCATGTGGTGCAAGAAGGTTTAAACTAATTCCATCACTTCGGCTAGGACAGCAGTATTGTGACGATTTGATAGTTCTCAATGTGTTCATTCTTAGCCCAGCCCCTGTCTGACCTGTGCGCCTTGCCAATAGCGCATGTTTTTTCACGGCGGTGTATAGTGAACAAAAAATGTTATTATTACACAATGTAATAGTACCCAGCTTACCTACCTGTGAAGTTCCTAAGGACCAGTTAGCATGTCAGGCGTTTGAAATACTGCATGTCCCAGCAGCGAGCGTTTAGACACGCTACAAGGGCGAGGGGACGAGGAGCGGGTGAGGTTTACAGGGGGGAGTGGGTTGCTTGGGATGTTTAAAGTTGGCTCTGTAAATAAGGGAGTGGATATTCAAGGGTGTTCCTAGTCAGCGACCAACCACAAGCACAGCTGTGCAATCACGTCACCAGGTGAAGCAGGCACGTGTGGTAAATGCCTATTTAAACCATGTAGAAGGTGACCTTGTAAAACCTTGTGGAAATGCCACATCCTTTGATGCTTTTCATTTCTGCTGGGCCACCTCGGCTGCGAACACTGTTCGCTTTAATATTTCTCATGCATGCAAATCACCAACAGAGCGCAGGCGACCAGCGAGTGCCCTTGTTGCTGAAACCAAAAAACATGAATGAACTCAAACACGAAAAGTGCATGCCCTGTGTCTGTGAAGGTTCTTCTAAAGAGGCGGATAAACAGTGGGCAGTAGAAAGCGGTTTACGTGCAGGTGGGCGAGAAAGTGTGGCACAAACCATATCTGGAAAGCGTCTCCCTGTGCCAAGTACCAGGGCGAGCCTCCGCCAGGGCGTGGCGGTGACTCAGAGGCGCTGGCTCTGGCCCAGCTCGCGAGCGGTTACCAGATTTGAAAATGGATTCCAATCTTGGCCATGCCTCGGATTGCGATCTGCAGGAGTTCCCCGCACTTCCAAGGCGCTGCGGAGGCTGTGGCAGTGCTTCCTTGGGCCCAGGAGGCTTCTCGACGCTGCTCGCTGCAGAGGAAGGTAAGGGCAGGAAGTGCTTATTAAAAGGGGTTCCCCGTTAGTGCATGGTGCTTTTGTAGAGTACAACTCTAGCAATAAAAAGCTGAACTTCGGAAGAAACACGTGTAGCGCTGGGTGCAGGCGCCTTGTGTTTGGTGGTGTCATTAATTTACACGTTGTCAAAGCAAACATGTTTTCCGAATTTCAGTGACACTTTAATAAGTTAGTCCGCCAGTATTCGTTGACTGTCAAATAGTTCTGGGTTTTGCATATATTTTAAAATATGTCTGTTTTCACATAGCGGTGTTGTTGGTCAGGCATCAGCTGGGAGTGCTGTCTGGGCATGAGAGCAGGGGTGTACTATGTACTTCCCTAGCAAGGCTGTGTGCAGGCGACAAAGCTTTTAGAAAGTTTTATCTATGGCAATCCCGCTCTGCTCCCACGTTATCTTCAGAAGCGTTCTTTCTCTGTTGATGAAAACCGTCCGGGCAGGAGTTACTTGCAGAATGCAGTCAGATGCTGTGCGCATGTGACAGTCCTGGAGACATTTGTATGCTTTACATAGAATTATCCAAGCATCCGGGCACATGTGGAGCCCTGATCAATCAAGATTCTCTGCCTGTAATCCGTGCGTCAAATGAAACCAGCGCGGATGCGGCCACAAAAAAACAGATAGCCCCTGCGTGCGCGGCCGCAAAACGAAAACAAGAAAATAATTTGAAACAGATGGCACCTCTGCTCGCTTCCGAGACACGCAGGCCACGGGAGGGAACATTTAGAGATAAGGCGGGACATACCCGAGCCTTTGGCCCTTTGCGTGCTTTCTTTTGTGAAAGCCTTGTGCAAATGGCCAATCAAATGCGTGGGTGGAAAAAAAAAAACATGAGCAAAAGATGTTAGCTGGAAGTCCTTACTAGAAGCCTCGCAGAGCAGCGAATGTGCTGGCTCAGGCGAGACCTAAAAAGCAAACCGTGTAGCGACACAAGTAACAAGCATTTGCAATGTAATAGGTCTCGCATTTAGAGAACTATGAGCTATTGACACTGTAAATGTGAATAGCTTAAATTCTCGCAAAAGCGAGACCTATTGAATTGCAAATATTGTTTGTTCCAAGCGCCCCATGCTGCTCTTGCACTTAGGAGGCCACATCCCTTTCTTTAGACGAGCCGCGTTCAAAGAAAGGGACGTGGCCTCAATTAAGTGCCAATGCTGCATTGGGTGCTTGGAAACCACCCACAAACAAGCATTTACAATGCAATAGGTTTCGCATTTGCGAGAGTTTAAGCTATTCGTATTTTAAATGACAATGCCTTTTATCTGTTTTGATATTTAACACATAAATAAAAGGCATTGTCATTTACAATGCCAATGGTTCAAACTCTTTTAAATGCGAGACCTACTTCATTTCAAAGAAGCGGCCGTCGGAGGATCAACAGATCTAAGGTCAGAAGGCTTGGAGAAGAGCCCTGGCACCTGCGTGAATGACTCTTCCATCACCCTAGAGGCCTTTAAGAAGCAGCAACCTCTTAAGACATTTAATAGCCACCTCCTGGAATCTTTCCCTGCTGCGTCCTGCTTCATCTCATCGCTTAACCCAAGTGGGTGCAATCAAAATGAACATGTTTCTAATACTAGAAGTAGGGGGTACCGGGTGACTCCATGTCATCGGCACCACCAGTCGGGTTTCCTTTCACAAATGACTGTTTTTCAAGTGTGTTAGTCCAACTGGTTCAATAGACCAGAACCAAGACTGCAATTCCCAGAATGCACCAATGTTTTTAAAATTAACGCCTAGTGCTGGAAAACGGTGTGTAGGATGTGATCTTTTGCCCTCAGATTGTTACTGCACTCACTCAACAGTTTGACGTTTATCCACCCACACACAATGCTGTACAACTGTCTGCTCAATTTTCTGTTTTCCTAATAAACGGCAGGTTAAAAATGTTATGAAATTACTCAACACAGACATTTTTTTTGCCCAGGCAGCAAATTTGGTATCGATTTGTTATTCAGAAGCTGGGGAAGGATTCGGTCAGATCGACACATTAGATTAATTTATGGCCCAGGAGAGAGATTTGTACGGTCTTTCATCAGTTTACCTCGGGCAGGGAGTTACCTCTTAACGAGGGCGCGGGCCAGGAAAATAAAAGTAAAAATCAAATTCGCTAATTAAAGTCAGAAATGTGACCTGTGGCAGGAAACCATTGATAAAACATCAGAAAGTCAGGCAGCCTACACACCTCTGTGTGATACATGCCCCGCAAAGAATTGAGATTGGTTTGTATCTCTGAAGGGGTGCAGGCTTCAATCTCACAAAGCATGCATGAGCGTTTCATTCAATCTCAGCTGCTGTTTCACCGGGAGTCTTACTGAGACATTGTCTTCACATCAGCCTATGGGAGCCTCACCGCGAACCTTATATAGGAAATAATATAAAAGGCGTTAAATTAAAAAAAATAGTACAAAAGCAAAGCAGGCTTCTTTATTTATTTAAACAAGCATTTGCAATGCAATAGGACTCGCATTTACGTGAGACCTATTGCTTTGCAAATGGTAGTGATCACGGACAACTGGGGGGGGACAGCACAGACAACTTGATTATGAAGGCACGGTAGGCATGACTGCAATGGGCAGGAGAAGTTGGGATTATACAAAGGCACGGACAACGGGAGGTGGGGTAAGGCACTAACAACGGTAGGGAGGGGGTGAGTAAAGAAGGCACCAAAGCACATTGTGCCTGCAGTAGGACAGCTACCATTGTCAAAGTGAATAGTGCTCACCCCACTAGAGAAAGCATGCCCTGTTAGGAGCGGAGTAAAAGGTCCAGTCCTTATGGGCGGCAACAAAGGCAGACAGGGCGGTACCGAGGCGGGACTAACAAGCCTCATAATGAATCAAAAGCCAGCGTTTACCAGGGACATTGACACTAGTCAATTACAAATATGGGCGGAGAGTGGACGAGGCTTTCACAGCAGTTTTCAACATACCTACTACTGCATGCGTGCTGCAACGCTAAGCTCGACCTAAAAAATATTTGTAAATAAGTGTAGCATTTGTGAGGGTTTAAGCTATTGTCATTTAGAATCCCAATAGCTCAAACTCTCCTAAATGCGAGACCTATGGCATTGCAAATAACCGGGTGCCATTGTCCAGGCTGCTTGGAAAGTGAAAGCGTGCATGGCATGCTGAATATAAGGAAAGCATGTTGTGCCTGCAGTAGGGCAAACCCCATTAACCTCTTCTGTACCCATGACGAGATAGTCTCGTCATGGAGCACGGTTGCGCTGTGCCGATGACGAGACTATCTCGTCATGAACCCCGCCCGCTAATGTAACACCCGGCACAGGAGGGGGGAAAGGGCGGGGCACTGAAGGGGTTAAAGAAAATAGTGCTTACAGAGTAAATAACACAGATGGTGTAACAACCAAAGTAAAAGGGCCAGTCCTCATGGGAGGTTACAAATGAAGACCAGGCGGTGCTAAGGAGGGACTAACAAACCGATTACTGAATCGGAAGCGAACATTTACAAAGGACAAAGGCACAAGCCAATGAAAACTATGCGCAAAGAATGGGCGGAGCTTCAGAGCAGGGCATGCGCTGCCCAGGCTCGACCTAAAAAGTCCATTCCTCATGGGAAGTTACAAATGCAGACAAGGCGGTACCAAGGAGGGAGTATTAAGCCTATTCATGAATGAAAAGCAATGATTTAGAAAGGACAGTAACAGGAGCCAATTGAAAACATGGCCGGAGTTTCAAGTCCCTACCTGAATTCAGCATGCCTCGCAGAGCGGCGCATTCGTTACCCAGGCTCGACCTAAAAATCATTGTGATTGGCTTATGTGAACAGATTCTGTCACAGTTGTTTCTTACTACTTTCTTTCTCATTTAGTGAATGTAATTTAATCAGTATAATGTGCACCTTATGATATGGTTGTGCTTGCTCATTGGCATTGATAAAGAATGTTATTGTTTATTCATATTTAGTTTCCACATTCATAGTAGGTAAATGTCTTAAACTGTTTACAAAGGAGAGCGAGAGAGTGGTAATTGTTGTTTGGCTATATATTGTTGGTCCAGCCACTACATGCCACATAATAAATCAACCTATGTATGTATACATTATAAGCAGTCCCAGGTTGCAGCAAGCCAGGGCTACACAAAACTAGTCAGTTGTTTACAATTCCCATCCCACTCAAGCCCTAAAAGAGAGAATCCAGTGCTGTGAAAAAGCAAGACTACTCACATTGAAACCTTTTTATAATGGGTACCGGGTCTCCGAATACTTGACAGTGCATTCTGGGATCTGTAATCCACAAAGCAAACATAGGTTCTCCAGTGTGTCCAAGACTGAAATAAAAAACATGCAGAAGTCAAACGGGGACTTGGGTTTCATTTTGGTGGTGATATCCAGGCTGCAGTTGGTCCATGTGCAGTGAACAGTGGATCCTTAACTCTTCTTTCCACTTGCCTGTAATTATTTGTGTCTAAGTCACCCCTCTTAATTCCCCAGCTTCTGAAGGGATGACCAGCCTTTCTGGCTTTGTGAGTGGTGAGTCCAGTTAACATCAAAAGGTAGTGCAACTTTTTAATACCTTTCATATTGACTCTGGACAATATTTAGGTATTTTATTTAAATATTACATGGAACTCCGAATAGCTTTGCTTTCAGTCTCTTGTTTATGCTTCTGCTGCTATTGCTATGCCAGTTGGGGGTCCAGTGAGTTTTTGGATTTTAAGTAATTTACTCTAGGTTTGCATTTTCATGCATGGCATTATGTTGATCTTGAGCGTGACTTGCCATGGTTTTACCAGCATGGGTAGCTAACTCGTGGTTTCTTTAGAATTGCAGTTGCATATTCTAGAATGGATTGGTGACATTCTCAAACTCTGGTTGGCTTTTGTTTATATATTCACTTTTTTGTTTTTACTGTGAATGGCGATGACATTAAGATGGGAGTGGCTGCGTTCAAGGTAGGTGAAGGTTACGGTCCAATCGACTGCTGTACAAGCAAATTGAGTAGCCAGAGAAAAGCAGATTCTTCACACAATTAAGCAGGCAAACTAAAATTCAGAGATGTTGATCAGTTTGAGCTGGGTCCTTGTAAAGTAAACACAGAAGCGGATAAAGTTGGAAGCTTTATTGAAGCTTATAACGCCAACACAGCTGAGGTCATTAGGGGAGAGCGGGGAGACGTGTTGTCACAGGAGTCATCAGCTGGCATCTGTCAACATTCCAGAACTCTCAGCTGATGACGGGTGGAAGGAGGGTACAGGAGGAGAGAGGGGGGACAAGAGGCAGCACACTGTGACGTGTGCACATAGCTTATAATTAACATTTGCAAATACAACAGATCTCCCTCCTTGAGAACATATCTTGCAAAAAATCATTACTCACACACAGTCGTCTAGTTTGCTCGGGGGAGCAACCCTTCGTCCTCATCTGGTTTTTACAATCTCTTTTTCTTCACTGATAGGAATACAATCTTTTGGTTCTGTTGAGGCTGGACTCTGGGTGGTTTGTGGACCATCCCTATCGTCATCTTCCCAGAATGAACCCCTGCCACAGTGAACAGATCCGTGAGCACCCCTTTCTTCTCCTTCTGATACCCTGTGTTTGGATGGGGCTAACCTTGAGAAATGCCACACCTTGCCATCGCTCAACAGGGCTGAGTTACAAAATACTTTTTCTACCCTAAGGCGTTGTGTGAATTTACTTCTTCCTTTGGTTATGAACCCACTGGTTTTAACACGGACAATTTCTCCCACTGATAACTGTACTGGCTTGCATCTGTGTTTCTTGCTAAATGTGCTTTCTCTAATCTGCGCCTGACTGTGTCTGGTGACCACTCAGCTCTTTTTGCTGCTGTCTGCCAGCCAACATTGTCCTTGGACATGGGTGTCCTCCCTCTCATAAGCTCCAATGGGCTATGACCAGTGCTGTTGCAGGGAGTTATGCGGTATGCCCACAATGTTTTGTCAATTTCATTTCCACACACTAGCTTATTGTTATTGGCTAGTTGTATTATACCCTTAATGACCCTGTTAAATCTTTCTACAGTGCCATTTCCAGCCGGGTGGTACACTGAACTGTGGGCCAATATCACTTACAATGCATTTGGGTAGCCCTTCCCTTATGAATACATTGTCAATAAATTGTAGCACACTCTGGGTATCGGTCTTGTTGACACAACCAACCTCAGGCCATTTGGAGAAGTGCTCTATAGGTACAATGGCGTATGCTTGTTCCCCCTGTTCTGTTATTGGGCCCATGATATCTACTCCTACTCTTTCCCATGGCATGTTGGGGCATGTAATGGGGTGGAGAGGGGGCCTGTAAGTGACCTTGGTCTTGTCTGAGTTCGTGCATTGTATGCAATCCCTCACTATTCTCTCTGTTGCCATATCCACGCCCGGCCACCAGTATGAGTTTCTGATCTTGCTCTTAGTTTTGCAAATTCCTAAATGTCCTTTGTGGCATAGTTCTAGAATTGTCGGTCTAAGTTTTTTATGGGAGGGATTACTTTGCCACTTCTTAATCATTCCCTCTTCAACTGACAGCTCATCCCTCACTTCCCAGTAAGGTAATATTTATTTTTTCACATTTTTCTTTATCGGCCACCCATTCATTATCATGGCTCGTACAGTGCATAATATTTGGTCTTTACTTTGTTCATTTAACCACTCCTCAATTGAAATTCCATATTTCTCCTCATAGATACTTGCCACCCAGAATTTCACATGTGTTTTCCTGCACCAAAACTGGCTCTCTGCTCAGGAAATCTGCTACAACATTTTTTTACACCTGGTAAATATTGAACTTCATAGTCGTAGTCAAAAAGCCTGACAGACAATCTAGCCAGCCTGGGAGAAGCTGTATACATTCCCTTGGTGGATAAGACTTTAGTGAGGGGTTTGTGATCACTCCTTAAAATAACTTTGTTACCCCATACAAATTCTCGGAAGTGTTCTAATGCCCACACACAAGCCAATGCCTCATGCTCAGCGAGCATGAGGCAAATGCTACCATGCATTCTGTACCTTTTGGTGTCCATTTAGGTCAGGAAAGCACATAGACCTCTACCACTCGCATCGGTTGTTACTATGTATTTCAACAATGGATCAAAACCTTGCAATGGTGGTACATTACATATTTCTTTTTTTAGCATGCAAAGTTTTTGTACAATCTTCTGACCATAAAAATGTTTTTGTTTTTAGTAATTGTCTCCGAACAAACGTTTTAGTTGAAAATGTGTCTATGAATTTGGAATAGAATTCAATGAGACATAGGAAGGAGCGAAGTTCATCTTTGTTTCTTGGTTCTGAAGCACTTAAAATAGCATGTAAGAGCTCTCTTAGGTTTTATTCCTTCTGCTGAAATGGAGTGTCCCGGGTAGCTGACCTCAGTGCGTGAAAACTTGCATTTACTATATTCAGCTGTGAGACCTTTTTTCCCCTAGGATTTCTACTATTTGCATGAGTTTATCATTGTGTTCCTCTTTACTTTTTCCCATGACTAATATGTCATCTTGAAATAACAGAATGCCATCCACACTCTTGAAAATCTCCTGCATCAACCTCTGAAACATGGCAGCAGTGGATGCCAATCCAAAAGGGACTCTCTTAAAGCGGAAGCATCCAAAGGGGGTGATGAAAGTAGTTAGGCTTCTGCTTTCTGGGTGTAAAGGAATCTGGTGGTAAGCCGCCCTTAAATCTATTGTTGAAAAATACTTTACTCCCTTGGTACATGCTAGTATTTCATTAATTCTTGGTAGTTGATATTGATCTACCAGTGTATTCTCATTGAGATCGCGGAGATCAATACATAATCTCACTCGTCCATTGGGGCGTTTAACCACCACCGTGGGGGCAACCCATTCAGAGGATTCAACTCTCTCTATGATGTCCTCTTTGAGCAATTTTTCCAACTCTTTCTCTACTCCTTCCCTGACGGAGAACGGAACGCTTCTAACTTTGTGTATTACAGGAATGGCATCTTATTTTTTTTACACAAATTTCATGTTCAAACCCCTTGTATTCTCCTATTGAGTCTGCAAACACCTTGGGGAATCTCAGTTTTACTTCTTTACCAATTTCGTCCTCGCTTTCTATAATGAGTACAGGTTTCTCACTGTTGGGGTTAAGAACAATCGCTAACTTTCCTTGATCTAACCATCCAAGCACTGAGGGACCAGACTTAGATGCATATAGTTTACACAATGCATCTCTTCCTTTGAACACTAACTTCAGCCTCCTATATCCCTCTAAATCAATTGGTTCGCCTGTAAAAGTTTTCATGCTAATATCTGGGGGTTCTAATTGTTCACCAAGTTTGGGTAAAAACTTCTCTTTCCATACTGCTGTATTAACAATTGTGTATGGTGATTCTGAGTCCACTATAATTGATATGTTTACACCCCCAATACACATTTCACAAATTGGTTTCTTCTTTGTAGTTTGTATTTGTGATGTTGACGAAGGTAAGAAACAATCATCCTCAATATTAAGTACAAACATGTTCATGTCTTCCTCATTTGAAAAGTTTGAATCAGAGTCATTCTCATTCTCAACATATTTCACATATTTAGGTGACCTTTTGTGGCATACTTTCTGAAAGTGACCCACAACCCCAAAAAATGAACATCCGCTCTTCCTTGCAGGGCAGTATCGATCATTTGCTAAATGATTAGTACTTGCGCATCTGTAACACTTCCTTATGGCATTTCCTGGATTTTCATTTTTTTTGTCTTTGTAGGATTTTTCTCTGTAGTTTGATTTTCCATCCTTAGGGTTTTTGTCACGAACTCTTGCAACAATGTTTTCCTCTTCTTTGTTTTTTTTTCTTTGCTTTCTGCTATCACTGCTTTCGCGCATCTCCCCGTTAGCTCTGCTCTTCTTACAATATCAATTACATTTTGTAGTGGGTTCTCTCCTTTTGCCCACAGATTGTCTTGTATGTCCGCATTGGACCCTTGCATGACAATTTGATCACGTATGAATTCATCCTGAAGATCTCCGAATCTACATGTGATGGCTAAATCTTTTAATGCTGCCACGTAATCAATAGATTCATTCTGACCTTGCTTTCTATGGAAGAATCTATCTGTCCACACCTACGCATACTGTGGGTTTGTAATAGTTATTCGGATCGTCTATGGCATTAACATAAACTTCACCCTCATCTGCAGCTCTCACTTTTTTATTGATGCGTTTGAACACTTTTATACCTCCTGCTCCTAGACAGTGCATTAAGACTTTATACTTCATTTCAGCTTTCATATCTTTCTCATCTTCTATTGTTTCTATAAAGTTTGTAAAATGTCCTCTCTATTCTTCCCACTTGATGGGGGGGGTTCTCCTCCACCAGCTAAAAATGATGAAGGTGGTGATAAATTTAGAAGGTAACCTGTAGCCATATTCTTTACTTTATGTGCACGCGTGCGTTTGCACTCTGCAATTGCCTTGGATACGGCGTTGTTTGTTTGCCGAGATGAGGCTTCCAAAATGGCCACGGGCGTAGCTGACGTGCTACGTCACACTCGTCTTTCAGTTGGTTCAGTGAGGATTCTGCGTTTAACAGTTAACAGCTGACGGTTGGAATGTGTCAGTTGGCTGTTTCTGTCAGAACCGCAAATTGCCCCAGACAAGGTTTGGACAGTCAAAATCAGGCAATATTATGTGAAGTTAGTCTTCAAACTCAATGCGCTGCGCTTTTTTTCCTTTATGTACCCTTGTCAGACAATTTATATTATGCGTTTGTGACTGAACTACTTGAAATTCTTTCAATTCATTATTCATTCAGATAGCGTTCTGCTTCAATCAATCCTGCATTATTTTCAATTTATTTCCACTTATACACTGGCCTCATTATTTGAAGTTTCTTCCATTTGGATCGGCGGATATACTGTGAACTTCGGAAGTATACCTCGCTCCGATTTTCCGACGTATGATCGTGGGTTCCCGCTCTGTTGGCCCTCGTCGCCAATTTGTAAAGTAAACACAGAAGCGGATAAAGTTATAAGCTTTATTGAAGCTTATAACGCCAACACAGCTGAGGTCCGGAGGGGAGACGTCTTGTCAGTCATCAGCTGGCGTCTGTCAACATTCCAGAACGCTTAGCTGATGACTGGTGGAAGGAGGGTATGGGAGGAGAGCGGGGACAAGAGGCAGCACACTGTGACCTTTGCACATAGCTTATAATTAACATTTGCAAATACAACCGTCCTAAGCTTTGGAATGCCTTAAACTAAAACCTAGATGGAAAACGTCAAACTCCTAAACCTCAGCAACCCCTTTATAACTGGATTTTTAAGCAATTCTTTGGCCAGTGGCTACTATTGTAGTACCCAGCAATCTCTGATCTCTAGCGAAAGGCTGCTAAACACTAACCACCTGGAACTAGTATGAGATGTGATATGAAGCAGGATTGGCCTGCGATACTAGCTGGAGATTGCAATAACCATTTTGAACCATTCGAGCCGCTCGCGTCCCTTACCAGAGGATGAGGAATCCATGAGCTGCTGGCAAATCCTGTTTAAAAGTGGTCAAAGGTTGCTAATCGGCTACTTCATTTAACTTTAGAATATGGCTTAAGGGGAACCAATTGCCACTCTATTTCGGACCATTCTGCTATTCCTATCTTTAGGCAGGGCAGATCCTTTAGTTGTATTGACTACATTGTTCTGGATTGAAGATTGTGGCCCATCTTAAGCGACATGAAGGTTGTACTTCGATCTGATAGCGGTCACAGTGCTTTACCTGTCGACCTCCTTGCTGACATCTTGCCTGCCCCACAGAACTGTAAAATTGAGTCTCACTCGGCACCCTTATTGCAGACTAACAGCCTCAAAAATATAATATGGAGAGACATAATTAACAATGATATGTTACTGAGTGGAATTTATCAAGTTTTTGTTGATTTCTTCAAGGCTTACGATACTTTTCACCTTGATTGGCTAATTTTTGCCCTATACCATTCAGATTTTTTTTTTTATATCTTCAGATCATTCTGTACAACTCGCTCCAAGCTGAAAACCAGTCCAAATATTTCTTGCCCTTGGTTCTCAAACGCATGCAGAATGCCAAAAAGGGGTTGATCGATTCCGTTGGGTCAATCAACAAAACTGAGTTAAACATCATTAGGAAGTTTTGCAAGTCAATCCTAATGGCTGCAAAGCGAGACCGGGAGGGAGAAGGCCCAGTGGATTGACCTTACTGAAGCTTTGGCCAGGAAAGAGACCCAAGCTTTCTGGAAAATTATTGCATTTGGTAGTCGCTCTAGTGTTTCTCTGCCTCACACTTTTTTCCTGCTGACCTGTGGGTTACTCACGTCATCTCCCTTTACAAAGAACGGGAAATTTGTACCATAACACCAGTGGACACCACTGAGCATATAAATTGTTCACTGGTGATGCCTACACCCAGCTGTTGCCCTTCGATGCGTTTTTGTCTGGCTCCGACAGCATACCAAGTGACTTGTTTCTTTCTGATACAGCTATATGGATACCATACCTGAAAGCTATCTTTAATTCTTTAGTTTGGGGGGGGGGGTGGAGGTGGGACCATCCCTGAGTCGTGGAAAGTAGCTATTATCGTCCCAATACACAAGAAGGGAGAGAGAGAGCGAGAGAGAGAGAGACCCTGGGGAATTACAGGCCGATTAGCTTAATTGACTTTTCGTAAATGAATTTTGTCGGGCATGTCCTCTCCCACCTCCAGACCTACATGAAAGACAGTAAACAGTAAAAAAAGTGTTGGACTTCCAGGCTGGGTTTCGTGAGGAAAGAAGTACAATGGATCAGGTACTTCAGTTTTCGATTATATGTTGGATAATACATTCTTCTCCCAAAATATCATCTTTTTGTGGCCTCTATGGACCTGAAGGCTGCATTTGATCTAGTCCCAAGGGAATGCCTGTGGGAAGTCCTTGGACAATATATCCCAGAAAATCTCGTACATATACTGATAACATTACAGGGATGGAATAACCAAGGGGACCTGTCTGAAAAAATTGCTATTAAGTGTGAGGTCAGACAGGGCTGTGTCATTGCCCTCCGCTTTGTTTTGGTTGCTTATAAACGGTCTGTGGGGTGGTTGCGTGGCTGTCAGAACGATGCCTCCAAATTGGCGGACATCAGCACTCCAGTGCCTGTTTGCTGACAACGCGTTACTCCTATCTGGTACCCCTATGGATCTCCAAGCTTTGCTGGACGAAGTCAGACGTTTTGGGTAAACGGAGGCTTTGAAATAAATACTAGCAAAACTAAGTTAATGGCCTTGAACCCACACCACTCTTTTTAAAAAAAAAAAAAAAAAAAATGAGGTTGATGGAAAATTGATTGAGCGAGTTGCAGGTTTTGACTTTCTGGGCGTCAGGCTTTTAGATAAACTATCCTGGACACCCCAGCTTGAATGATGTAAATAAAACCTTGTTGCACCATAGAGCTGCAGTGATTTCGAAAAAATACAGACTGACTTCTAGTAGGGCACTCTCCCCGGCCTTTGAGATCTACAGAGCAGTCACACTGAGTGGGGCTCTTTATGGGGCGGAACTCTGGGGCTACAGTGATACTAGCCACCTACTAAGAGCAGAAAATGGGTTCCTGAGGTCACTATTAACATTTTCCACTAGTGTCCCTATGCTACCACTAAGATGGAATTTGAACATCAAGAGGCTGGATTATACCGCCTAATTTAGACCTTTTTAAGTACTGTATTAGACTATGGATAATCACCAAGTTAAACCCTTATAGAATGGCCCTCAAGGTGTTAATTAGGCTCGTCAAAAATTGCTCTATGCCTTGACTTTGCGCAGGCAAAAAACTCCGCTTTAGCCTGCATCTGCCGAGGCATGGGAAGACCCAGAAAATCTGACTAGGCATCTAGACACCTATATTAAGTCTCTTTACTGGGAACACAAGCTTGCAGAAGTTTGGCTCAACTCGTGCCCGGAGGGCATGATTGACAAGTTTTTAACACACAAGTGTTTACCTAAATATGAAACCTTTATTAATAGGATCACTCCCCATACTGCTAAGACCTTGTATTTTTATTTTAGAATTGGTTTGCTCCCCTTAAATTCGCCGGCTGCCATATGGTTGAAGAGAGAATGTGAGGTAGGGGATTGATTGCCCCTTCTGCTCTGCGTAAGGGAAACTGTGGCCCACTTTTTATTTTTTTGCCCAAAGTACATTTTACCACGCACTAAGTGGATTATTCAAATCTGTTGCCACTTAGGCGTTGGCCACTGCCCATATGCTCTGCGTATTCTCAGCCACGAGACACATGAACTAATTGTATTTGGGCATGGTTTCTGAGGTTCAGAAGTCTGAAACTGACCACTCACCCCTTAACATATCCTCACAGCAGTTAGGCAATACAATAGTGATGTATAATTCCTTTAAACATTTGTCCTGCTATCACCTGCACTCCCTTAGTATGACTTTCTACACTTTTTTGATAGTCCCTTTTACTGCGAGAGCTTTGTATACACGTCACCTGGCGAACTGTTCCTATGCTGAAAAAGCACATGGTTACTGTTGTTGTTGCGCCACTGCCAGGTATTTTAACTGTCTAAATAGATGCAGTTGAGCCTTATAAAATAGTTTCTTGGTATTTCATAGAGCTTGTATTACGATGAGGGTCTATCTGATAATTAAATTGATGTATTCATTATTGTATGTAACGTTAGAGCCTCAATGATGTCATCTTATGCTCATTGGTTCTTAATGCTGGTTTTTAAGGACACTAGATTATTTAGTGCCTTAGCGCTTTAAGGGAGCCACAAGCTTATAGTTGAGGCCTAATGCTGTGTTTTTAAACTCCAAGAAAATCGTATGTGTTGCACATGATAAACTTTTCTGTTTTTGAATGTTTAATTCAACCATAGGAATCTTCCATTGTTCCCAACAGGATAAGGTTATCATAGTCCATTTTTAATGACGTGATATGCACTTTTTATAGTGCTGTTACTCTGTTTTTATGTATCTGTTTTATCACATTTTCAAATGCACTTTTATGGTTAAATATTTTTGTAGTAGAATAAAGTTACTACTACTAGTAGGAGAAGACCCCATAGCATTCTGATTCATACAACCGTGGCCATAACCGTGCTGCAAGGTTTTGGAGGTAAAAATGACACGGAGTGAGATGGTAAAGGACGGTCTCTTTGTCTTGTTTAGTGCCTGGCACAATATAGGATTATCACACCAAGCTAACGGCTATGGCACCAACCTAATGAAGGGTGGACCCACCTTGGGCTTCCTGCTGTTGGTGTCCTGTGGCAGTCGCAACTTTAAGACTGTTGTTGTGCTGTTGTATTTGCAGTTTCCGGGATATGTGCTATGATACTTCTAGATTGTTGTGCTATTGCCCCCCACTCCATTGTTCACCACTTGTTTGCCATCACCACAAGAGTTTCATGCTATTATGTGTTGTCTCCACCACAACTCGCTCATTGTGGGCATGCTGGCGCTCCAATAGCTTTCATGCTGTTTTTGTGTCATCACCACTGTTTTGTTCAAATCTGTTTTTATTAGTTTCAATTTTCCATATATATAACAGGTGACTGATATGTAGCTGTACAGTAGTGTGTGTATAAGATCCCCCGCAAACAGTGGGGCGTACACTGTCTTATTTGGGAGTTTTGCATGCATACTGGTCATACCTTAAGTGTAAAGAGCATCGCTTGGGTGGGAGCAAGGTCTATTTTGGCAATTCATAGTACAGATTACAGAGATTCCATCACAATAGCAGTGTGTTATTATCATGCTTGCTCAATGTTAGTGGGCTGGCCCCCAAGAGCTTCCGTGCTGTTATCATGTCATGACTACCAAAGCTTGCTCGCTGTTGGCTTGCTTTCGCCCAAAGACCTTCTTGGCTGTTGGCACAATTCGTGCCCCCTGCTCCCTCATCCTGGATATGCTGTCACACCCACACACAGCTGTGGAAACCACAGTATAAACAGCAGCCTATGGGTGCGGTGGCTCTTTCCACTTTGTTTTATGAGGAAATTGCACTTTATGAGATCAAACAGTACTCGCGAGTGATGAGGTGTCCTGCGTGGCGTCTTCTTTGTGTACACTATAGTGTGAATTTTTCTTTTAAAGTGTCCCAGAAAAATATTTCATACTGCACAAAACGTACTCCGAATTTGTGTTTTGGCTGAAACTTGTTGACCTGAAATGGCTTCATGTAAATGCAGGTTCCCAAATCACCCCCCCCCCCCCCCCCCCATGTTACAGCATTGCTTTTGCATGTTAGCTTCGTTTCAGACATTTAGGAAGCAGTCTCCCTCCTGGCCAAGTGCATTGCCCTGTGCACTTTAAGAGATGGTCACGAGATGCTGCCTTGGTCCACAAACTCGCCACTCCTATACAGATGTTTGGATGCTTGTCACTCCTTTACAAAAATGTAAGTGCTCAGTCAGTGTTTGTGAATGGTTATTGCACAGAACACCGATTCTTTAAACTCCTTAGATGTTTTCTGTAAGCTTTCTTGTGTATGATTCTTGTTTAGTTGCATCCTCTTGACCTGGCAATTCCTTTGCATTCTACCCTGGCAGTCTGCCCTAATGGTTCTTGCTCATCTAATTCCTTCCCTTTTTCTTACAATTATCCTGCAACAATTGAGCACATCCGGAGGTGCAGCAGCATTGCCTTCGATCACAGGACCGTAATATCAGTCCCAAAACATACTGCATTGTAGACCTGTCTGCTAATTTGGGCACTCTTCAACATACTGCATTGTAGACCTGTCTGCTAATTTGGGCACTCTTCAGTTAATAAAAGTAACCTCGTATATTTATACAGATGAGCAAACTTCGTATTTTGGGATCACTCTCCTCACTGGAAGACTGCAATGCCAAAAGCACAAGAGGTTTAAAATATTCCGCACCCTCCCCTCAAAAGTCTTCTAAACAAGGGCTGCTCTCTACTGGAGCGGCAATCTGACTGGTCATCTGGCTCAGTGCCATTTCCCGAAAAGGTGATCTTTCCCGTCCATACAAGCAAACGCTAAGGAGAAAGAGGCCTTCAGGTAGGTCTTAATGAAACTTCAACGCTCACTCAGAGCCAAGGATCTTTTGCACAGCCATTGCTGCTGCTGTTGGGGATTCAGCCACAACATCGCAGCTCTCCTTCAAGGGAGGGGTGAGACACTTTAATTTCATCATTTGACGTGAACTGATAGATGGACCTATGCTTTTCCAGCCTTTACCTCAAAACTGCAAGTTTGAATTGTCATTGTATTATTGTTGTGGCTTTAAGTTATCAAACTCCATCTGCTATAAGCTATATTCATAGAACACCCTTATGCAGTGTCTATAAGGTAGCCCCTAGCATCATGATACATTTTGCAAAAAGCTTCTTGGGTAATATAAATAAAAATGTAATAAACTTAAAAAAATGAATGCTATTGGTAGCTGGCTCTCTATATAGTGCACTAAAAAGAAGTACACTCTGTAGAGTCCAGTGGTTCCCCGATCGGTTTACAGAGGCTAAAGTAGATTATACTAACACTCTCTTGTGTGGGCGAGCAACTTAGGCTTATCAGAGGGTAGTGCGAAGCATTTGTTGTACTCACAGAGGCAATAAATGAGACGCGTACTCCAGAATAAATCCGAAACCAAATTAGAACAATAGCACTTTTTATATATTTTGTAAAACCAAGAACTTGGGTACTGTTTGTTATCTATTTTTACAGGTAAATAAATGTTTTAATGTTGCGCACCTTTACGTACAATGCAGTCCTATAGAAGGAAAAGGCATATGCATAAAGGTAAGCACAGTCCGTTTCAGGGGGTTCACCATCTGAGTTTTTGGGTTGTAGTGAGACAAGGTCCAAAGTACTACCTGCAGGTCTTTGGGAACTACCCGGGTTTAGCCGGGAGCAGGATGCTGGTGAGGTTTGAATCCGGCACATTCCCCAACGATTGGAAACGCGCATAAGTCTAGCCCCTCCTCAAGAAACCCCCGCAGACCCGACGGACCTCAAAAACTACAGACCCATCTCTCTCCTCCCCTTTGCGACTAAAATCACGAGAAGATCGTAAATATCCAGCTCACGAACTTCATCGAATCCAACTCCATCCTCGACTCCTCCCATTCCGGATTCCGCTGCAACCACAGCACCAAGACCGACCGACCTCGCTGCCACAGACGACACCTGCACTCTCCTCGACCAGGGCCACACCGTGGCCCTCATCCTACTAGACTTCTCTGCAACCTTCAACACCATCTCCCACTGCACACTCACCGCCAGACTCCACGATGCCAGCATACAGGGAACAGCCGTCGACTGGATCTGCTCTTTCCTCACCGGCCGAACCCAAAGAATCAGACTCCCGCCTTTGCTCTCCGAACCCACAGAGATCAACTGCAGAGTACCCCAAGGATCATCGCTCAGCCCCACGCTCTTCAACAACTACATTGCCCCCCTCACCGTCAGACAGCACGGACTCCCCATAGTATCCTACGCCGACGACACCCAGGTCATTCTTTCCCTCATGAAGGAACCCGACACCACCAGACTCTACTTCCAGGAAGGAATGAAGGAAATCGCATCCTGGATGAGCAAGTGCTGTCTGAAGCTCAACTCTGAGAAAACCGAAGTCCTCATCCTCTGGTCCACCCTGTCAGCATGGGGGAACTCCTGGTGGCCCACCACCCTCGGCAACCCTCCCACAGACCATGCCTGGAACCTCCGCATCGTACTCGACTCCTCCCTCACCATGACCCAACAGATCAACGCCATCTACTCCACGTGCTTCAACACACTCCGCATCCTTCGCTAGATCCCCCCGACTCTAGAAAGACCATCACCCACGCACTCCTAACTAGCAGACAGAACTACGGAAACGCCCTCCATGCCAGAATTAACAATTCTCTGCTCCGTAAACTCCAGACCATCCAGAACACCACGGCCAAACTCGTCCTCGGCATCCCTCGGCATGAACACATCACCCGGCACCTACAAGACCTCCACTGGCTCCCTGTCGAAAAAAGAGTAAGCTTCAAGCTACTCACTCACGCCTACAAATCCCTCCACAACACCGGAACCCAATACCTCAATGAAAGAGTCTCCTTCCATGTACCCAAGAGAAACCTCTGCTCCACCGAACTCGCCCTCGCCGAAATCCCTCGCAATAGCAAAGCCAGAAAGGGTGGAAGAGACTGCTCCTACATCGCAGCAAAGACCTGGAACGAGCTCCCGCTCAACATCAGATGTTCCCCCTCTCTGCACACCTTCAGGAAGAGCCGCAAGACCAGGCTCTCCGACTGAATGGGAGCTACCCCCCTCCCCCTCTGCCCCCCCCCTGTGCCATGAGACCCTCACAGGTGAGTAGCACGCTTCACAAATCCCTGATTGTTTGTTTGGGTGGTAGCTGTGCATGCTATGAAGGGGGTGCCATCTGGAAATAGGCTGCAAAGGGGCACTTGGGGACAAGTCAGAGAGCACCCAAACGGGGACTGGGTTTGCATGGGTCCTTGGGGCAAGGTAGTATAACTGGTTTTTCGGTACTCTGGCCGGGCAGCTCATGTGCATAGTGGTTAGATCAGCTGGGCCGGATGTGTAAAGGTGCTCCTCGCGGTTAGGGACAAAACAGCAGGCAGGGGCAAAATCAGGACAGCTGGGCCACTCACAAAGTGGGTCTCGATGCGGACATCCCTCAGCAGGTGCTCAGTCGTTCTGCAGTGAAGATTCGGAATTCACTCCCACTGTTAATGTTTGGTGCAGGGCGTCCGGTACCCCAGGTATTGGTGCTGCATGGCTTTGGTTAATCCTGGTGTCTTCACACTTGGTGGGAAGACAGATCTGACCCTCCAGAGCACGAGTACCTCTTCCTGGTCCTCTCCTGCATTGATCGGGCAGGGTAGCTTCAAGGCAGTGGACCGGACTCTGTGTTTTGGTGCCTGTGGACTGCAGAGTAGTAGATCCTGTACTCCAGGGGAGACAGTAGGTGCATTTTGAAGTGCTGACAGGCTACCCAAGGGGTTTGGTAGATCTCCAGCTTGCGGGACAAGTTACTGTGTCACAATTGTGAAGAGAGTTGCAAGTAGGCAGAGCTTTGCATCAAAGGTTCACAGTGCTTCTGCAGTTCTTGCCAGGCAGTTTCTCTTGTCCTTTTTCTCTTGATCCGTCGAATCTGAGTATTTGGGTTCAGGGGAGCCACCTGAATATTCAATTTAGGCGCTTTAAGGGGAGTGACGGGTAGGGCTGCCTACTGTTGGGGTGTCTACACCTTTTATATGACCACTTCATGTGTGAAGTGGGCATAACCCTGACCCTACAATCCTAATTTCCCCCCCCCAAAACATGATGGAGGAATCTGAAAAGGTGGTGTCCACATCAGCCACTCCTCCTTAGGGGTGGTGCTGGCTTGGTGTTGGACACACCTCCTAATCTTACTCATTTTCATGCTGACAAAAGTGGGGCCTGGACAGTGGGGGCGGGCATCTCCAATATCTGGATCAGCCGGGGTCGCATAACAAAGGTGGCAGGGCCATTGAAGCTTCCCACCCTGAAATGCAGTTCCTGCGTGGAGGAGATGTAAATACCTCCGCCCAGAGCAGGCTTTGTTCTTGACCTCTGAGAGTGATGGCGCTCACCTTAGAAGGTCAGTAACTTGTCTGTGGCGGCATGCTGGCCAAGACTAGTCCGTCAACACACTAGTAGTCTGTATGTGCCCTCTGTGTGTGTGTGTGTGTGTGTGTGTGTGTGTGTGTGTGTTTATTAATAAATCCATCACTAGCATCAATGCGTGTTTACTAATATGTGATGTTTGGTGCTAAACATCTGGGGTTACAGTGAAGCAGTCATGTACCTGGGGAACTCCTAATCACAGGTGTCGAGCCCAAGTACTCGTTATGCACTTGTAATATCTAATAATTGACTTAGATGTCACCGGGACACATCCGCTCGAGCAGGTAAGCCCACACATAGGGTATAGTCGACCTAGCCTTAGTTCTGTAAGGCTTGCTGTAGGGGTGGCTTGCCTATACTACATGCAGTGTTTGGCAAGCGTGGCACACAGGGATGTGTGCCATGTCGACTCTTTACTTTCCTCTGCACCAAGACGCGCAGGCTGCAATGGCAGTTTGCATGATCTTGGTGAGGGGGTCCTTTAGGGTGGCAGAAGTCATGCTGTAGACCTTAGGTGACCCTCTTTAATCCCAATGCGCTAGGTACCAGGGGTACCATTTACTGGGCACTTACATGAAGCTTGAATGAGTTCCAGTTGTGGCACAATGGTACAGTGTAGGGGAAGAACACTGATACTGGGGACCTGGTTAACAGGAACCCAGTACACTTTCAGTCAGTTGCACAGGCAAAAGATGGGAGGGCTACTGCATCAAAAACCCAGTTTCCTACAATTGCAAAAATGTAACTTCAAATAGGGCAGCTCAATAAACATTAACACGTTTTAAAATGGGTTACCTTGTGCTTTTACCATCATAATTTATATTAGTTCTTTAGAACAAAAAGTGCAAACTAAGCAACTATGTTCTGAAAAACCCATTCTTTCCCTTGAAGTCCTAAACATCCATAGCATGAATGCAGCATTTCAAGGAAGAGGTTTGGAGATAGGCCCACACGAGCATTACTGTGCTTCTGCAGCCGAACATGTCGCTCTGGGGAAAGTTTGTGCTGCTTGGGGTTCATGAGTGGCCGTGTCAGCCCCCGGTGGAACACTGATCGATTATTGAAGCAGCTGGAAAGTGGCTGATAGATTCCTGGAATGAGAGTGGGAAGTAGAGGGTGGAATGAAGCAAGGTAACAGATCTCTGCTTCAGGGGTTTAGTCTCTTATCACATCCAGAAATCTTCCAGCCTTCCTCTCTGGTTTTACCTGGATGCTTTTGACTTGAAACTGTAGATTTTTTTTGCAATTTCTTCAATTTAAAAAAAAAAAAAAATTGATATGATATTGAATTTATAAAGAATTTGGTATGGATATAGCAGTGCGCTCTAGCTGAGTATCTCGTCTACCAGGTGGCATAGCCGTATGTTAAAAAAAATCCCAGTTTCCTTATGTGCTCTAGCAGACTGATTGGCTGTCTTGCTAAACTGAGTGTTGAGACAATCTGCTAATCCCTCTGCAGTCAGGTGCAACCTGCTGTTCTACTTTATAATTGATGTTCTCTAATTAAGACTGTAGAAACCTATCCGATAACGCAGCTGTCGCTCTCTGGCACAGGGTGGCTTTTGCTTAACTTATGGTATTGTCTTTCAGAATGACGTGCGGCAGAAAGTCCACCTGAACACCTTCGGCTTGTTCAAGGACGGCTACATGCTGGTCAATGTTACGAGACTCCAGATGAAAGGGGGCCGAGACCCCTCGAATCAAGATGGATCCACAGTGAGTTACAAGGTTCTGCTCACAGCATCACTAATTAAGACTACTTCTTGTGTGTCACTGTAACCCACTGACCTAGCCACCATTCCCATGGCTGACTGCGGCCCAGGCCTCAGTATAGCCAACTACAAACGCTTGGGGAATCTGAGTGCGAGATACGAGTGTAGAGATGAAGTAGCTGGGGGGGGGGGGAGGGAGGGGGGGTGGTCTGAACATACTTGATGTAAATGTGATGAAGCAGTGGATATTCGAGGTTTAGAGTGAAAAGGAAAGCCAGACCTACAAGAGAGCAAGAGCAGAACAAATACTTAGGGTATTTGGAGCAGTTAATTCTCTTAATAGGCTATTTGCCTCCTCTCCCAGTGAGCTGTGTTCCCTGCCCTTTGTTTCGGTGGTTGCAGACTCAGTTCGTGGGGGACCGCTGGACAGTGACTGCTCATGGCCCAGTTGATTTATGCTGTGATGTTGGTGTGGGGTTAGGTCGAGCGGTGGCAGTGGGGGGGGTAGGTGGAGCGGTGGCAGTGGGGGGGGTAGGTGGAGCGGTGGCAGTGGGGGGGTAGGTGGAGCGGTGGCAGTGGGGGGGGTAGGTGGAGCGGTGGCAGTGGGTGGGTAGGTGGAGCGGAGGAAGTGGGGGGTAGGTGGAGCAGTGGCAGCAGGGGTAGTGGAGTAGTGACAGAGGGAGTAGGTGGATTGGTGGCAGCGTGGAGCAGGTGGCAGTGGGGGAGTAGGTGGAGCGTGGCAGCGGGGGAGTAGGTGGATCGATGGCAGCAGGAGTGCAGGTGGCAGCGGGGGAGTAGGTGGAGCGACGGCAGTGGGGAGTAGGTGGAGCAGTGGCGCGGGCGTTGGTGGATCATGGCAGTGGGGAGTAGATGGTTCAGTGGCATTGGTAGTGATCTGGCAGCGGGTGGGTAGGGAGTGGGGGTAGGTTCACGTGGTGGTAATGTTGGGGATAGGTAGAGCGGTGGCAGCTGGCCAGGTAGAGCAGTGGCAGCATGGGGTCGGTAGAGCGGTGACAGCATGGAGTAGATAGAGCAGTGGCAGCCGGGCAGGTAGAGCAGTGGTAGCGCGGGGGTAGATGGAGCGGTTGCAGCCGGGCAGGCATCGCAGTGGCAGCATGGGTTAGGTAGAGCGCTGGCAGCATGCGTTAGGTAGAGAGCTGGCAGCTGGGCAGCCACATCAGTGGTAGTGTGAGGTAGGTAGAGCGGTGGCAGCCGGGTAGGCAGGACATTGGTAGCGTGGGGTAGATGGAGTAGTGGCAGTTGGGGTAGATGGAACGGTGGGAGTTGGGGGGTTGGTGGAGCGGTGGCAGCGTGGGGTCGGTGGCAGCTTGGGGTCGGTGGAGCAGTGGCAGCTTGGGGTCGGTGGAGCAGTGGCAGCTTGGGGTGGTGGAGCGGTGGGAGCATGGGGTTGGTAGAGCGGTGGCAGCCGGGCAGGCATAGTAGTGGTAGCGTGGGGTAGGTAGTGCAGTGAGTGTTTTTGGAGAAGGCAGTGGTTGGCAGTACAGGCCATTTGAGTGTGGCTAAGTAAAGCAGTGGCAGTCTGTGCCAACCAACACATCTTGCAAGGAAAGCAAAAGCATGTTCATGCTTCCTAAAAAGTGACCTATTTTTTTAAATCGGTCAGATTCTCCACACAGTTAGGATTATCGTAAATTTGTATATCCACACATACAAAATCAAACCCACATTCTTTTTTATAGTGTAGGACTTGTAAAATAAGTTTGCAGGTACAGCAAGGCTTGAGACCTATTTGCTTTATCAATGCATTTTGGCGATGTGGTGCAGCATCAGTTAAACAGAAAAGAAAAAAAAATGCGCCATGACGCTATTCAGGCATAGCACATACATGTTATGATGCTGCTGGCAGTAGTCAGTAGGAGCGTGCATGTGTGATGACATATGCACCACTCCAATGAAGCTTGACTTCAGAGAAGTCCCTGCTACTCACCTTACCCTAGCGGTATCTGCTGCTCACCTATTAAAACTGTGGGTGTCTTCAGTATCACAGCAATGAGCATCCATGTTTATAATTCGCTCGGCTCTGGCACTAGGTACTAATGAGAAGGGCCAGCAACTCCTGGATTAGCACCAGCGATATCTGAATCGGTGGATGCAGCATTTTCCACTTCTCCAGCTATGACAGATCGGATCCGATAGAATGCTTAAACAAGCATTTGCAATGCAATAGGTCTCGCATTTGTGAGATTTTGAGCTATTGGCGTTGTAAGTGACAATGCCTTTTATTTATGTGTTTTGAAAACCTTCAAGCGACGACTAGAAGTACAAAGTGCACATTACTAAAAGGCATTGTCATTTACAATGCCAATAGGTCAAAGCTTAGAAAATGCGAGACCTATTTCATTGTGAAATGCTTGTTTATACCTTCTTGCACTGCAGAACCACAGACAAATCACACTGCTGTCTCTACTGTAAAAGTGCTAGGCCATGTCTTGCTACAACATGATCCATGTGGGGGCCTGCCTGGTCCTCAGGGTTGTTCTTTACAATACCACAGGTCACTGACAGGCAGCGTGGTACGCTGAAGAGAGAGGCCCGGGCTCCCCTTGATTGATGCCCCAGTCACGCTGTGTGTTAAGTTAACTGTATCGTCAAACTAGTCAGATATCATGATCGTGAGTCTAAACAAGTTCAAGAGAGGACACAGTGCATTTATGAGACCGCACAAGTCTCAGGCAGCACAGCGCACTAACTGCCAACGCGCTCCATGCACTATGCAGCTCCTCACTGAGACGCCTCACAGATGGTCCTTGGGAGCTATAAACGCGTGACCAGTGCACTTAATTGCGGTAATGCAGACACCACACTAAAATGTATTGGTCTTATCCCTGATGTGTGGTACTTGGCAGTGCTGGTCATAGTCGCAAGATGTGAAGCCTGTCTTGTCCTCTCTGTCCATGGTTTGGGTGGGTGGAAGTGAACCATCTCCACTAGAGCCACCCCCCCACCCCCGCTAACGAACACTGGACACAAAGAAAGCGTCTTAACTGAGGGAGCACAGATACACGAAGCGGCTCATCCTGCCTGATGGCGCCTCAAAGTTCAGATGCGAAATAAAAGAAGTCTGTCTGAAAAGTTCCTATAAGAGAAGGACTGAGGCATGCAGTTGTTGTTGGGAAGTGGAGGAATCCGCGAGGATCCGCACTGGTGTACCTCAGAGGCGGCTCTCCAGTTAGGTGAAACCTTTGGAGAAGCGGGGGGGTTGAGGCATCACCTTGAGGTGAGTGAGGGGCACGGGAGTACTTCCTGCCCACAGGGTAGCCCAGCTGTTGCCCTGGTGGAGGAGCGGTCCAGAATGAAACACACTGAATAACTTACCAGCACGACTGCACTATGGTGCGGGGGGAGAGGGGGGAGGTGTGGGTGGACCTACCCGAGCCCTTGGTGAGCCCTGCACCCCTATTCAGAACTTTGCTTTTTAATTGGAAACTTATTTCATGGCACATCACATTATTCACGACGAGAGATATTCTGCCGCATTTTTGCATGCATATGCGTTTTCATGTCGTCTTAATTATAGTTTGTGCATACTTTTGATTTTATTGTACCAGTCAAAAACATTCGTTAGTAAACAAACACAAGAGACCACCGCCCTTCTACCTTGGTTCTATTAATGACTTCACATGCCCTTTAGGAGTGAACTTCTCAACATGAGTTGTGACCGAGTAAGTAAAATTCTCCAGACACTTTTGATTTATTGTATCCACGGACAGCTGTGAGACACCCTCTCGCTGTCTTCTGAGCAATCGATTCCTTTGTGCCACGCATTCTGTAAATAAAAAATATTTTATTACCATATTTCTTTCTCTAAGAGTCTGAGAATGATCTCATATGTATTTATAAATAAGACCAGAAAAACTATACAGGCAGGTGTGCTAGACGCCTGACAAACTCGTTCTGCCCTGGTTGGTTTTTCAGAAACACCACAGGCCTGTTGGGAAACCGACAGATCTTCTGTACTGAGTCAGTCTGTCTTTGAACACAGCCTACCTTTCAAATGCACGTCTGAGAAGATCCGGAGCTTTCACATTTTTAAACCCCCTTAGGCTGCAGACAAAATAAGATGCCACAAAGTGACGGTTGTTTAGAGAGGATATGCTTTTTGACACAGGGCAACATAAGATAATTTCCACGGACAGCTGCGAGACACCCTCTCGCCGTCTTCTGAGCAATCGATTCCTTTGTGCCACCAAAGAAGAAAACTAGGAAAGTGAAAGCGCGCCATGTGTGCGTTGTGCTCCGCGAGCTGTACATGTGCACATCGCCCGTCCGGGCATGTGCACATCTCCTGTCCCCCTTCGCAAGCTAAATCGACAACAATAGATCTTGCAAGCGAGCAGCGCATGTGCTGCATCGCAGGCAAGACCTAAAAATAAGTTTGGTTGCCAGGAGGGCTCAATGTGTCCTCCTTTTTCAGCCAGTGCTTTAGTGTTTTTGGACCTTCACAAAGAAAGTAATTAAGCTGATAATTAGGAGGTAGACAATCTGTTCGCCTTCCAGCTCTGTCCTATTATACCAGGAATATACCGAGAAGGGGCTGTGCTTTAACCTAAAAAATGCTAGCTGGATCGACTCTGTGTAGGGCAGGCTTCTAAAGAGATGTAGTCTGGCAACTGTGCATGGCCTAGTCCACAGGAAGGGTGTGGTTATCAGACACTCATGGATGCTGTCGGTGCTTTCTCAGGGATTTACAGGCTAGGCTACTTGATATGCTGTCTGGTTGTGGACATATATAAAACCCGAAACTCAGTCCATTGGAGGAAGTCGCGCAGAGGAGGGCTGTGACACATTTGCTCAGCCTCTCCTGATTTCAGCTTCACCAGCAGTCTATGACGTTTGAGGCGAAGGACTTTTCTCCCTCAACTGATCTAGCCTTGCCACTAGAGCTGCAACCACCACAGCGCAAGTTTTCTCACCAGGCTAGAAGTGCAGGCAGCATCAGGGTTTGTAGTCACTCACCGATAAAAGCATTCCCTAAACCACTTGACTCTAAGGTGCTCAGTGCTTTAGTGGAAGGAGCAGCTACTGGGATTCCCTTTGAATCGTAGGGACACTACCTCAGATCAAAGCCTACCTACCACTCTCCATTAGGCCCCCGCCTCTTCTCCATCCCTCTCCCTCTTCCCCTCCCCTTAACCGATCTACACAGAGGCTGCAGTAGCACCACTTCTTGCAGGAGGGATGGATTTCTTGAAAACATTCCAGATCTCTTGGAGATCCTTCTTGATGAGGACACACTGCAGGATATTGTGGCACACTATTGCGCTTTTAGCTGCATTTTTGTGACACTGTATTTTGTTAACATTTCTTTGTTTTGGGTTTTTAGTTTAAACTACCAGTCACCTTTGTATAAGATATATGTATGGTCTTATTTTATTTTGAAGGTTTTATATAGCGCTGGCTAGACCCAGAGGTATCAGAGCGCTTTACAAGATAAGGATAGTATAAGGCACATAGGGTATAAAAGCATATGAAAGGTAGTGCAACAGAAATTTGAAATATACAGAGTACAAACAACATGAGTATTATACAAAACCAGATAAACCGGGGCAGTAGCTATACATTTAAGTAATTGGGTAAATGGTGAACAGGGTAGATAATTACTGAACAAATATAGTATGATAGATAAGAAATCATGAGTAGGACACAGGTTAGGAACCCCAATAATAATTGAGGAGGTGGGTTTTGAGGTCTTTTTTGATACTAGAATAGGAGGGATTACAGCGCAGGTATTTGGGGAGGGCATTCCAGATAATAGGGACATTACCAGAGAAGGAGCGAGACTGTGAGGATTTCTTTTTATGCAGAGGTGGGATTAGGAGTAGGGTTTTGGTGCTTCTCAGAGGTTGAGTGGAGCCCGCAGTGTGGAGTTTCTTTGAGAGGTAATGCGGAGTGTTTTGGTGGAGGACTTTGAGTAATGCAGGCGGTTTTGTAGGCAGATCTTCCTTCGATAGGGAGCCATTTAAGAGATTTGAGAGCCGGGGATATATGATAGAAGCGTTTGCAGCCCGTGATGAGCCTGGCAGCAAGGTTGAGCACAGCTTTGATTGGAGCTAGGTGTTCCTTGGATTCCATTAAGGATGGCATTACCATAATCAATACGTGACAGTACAAGCGACTGAACTACGAGTTTGAAATCGGTGGGTATGAATGGTTTGATTTTCTTGAGGTGACGGAGAGTGAAGAGGGCTCCTTTGGCAGACTTTTTGATGTGAACATTAAGGGTTAGGGTGTTGTTGATAGTGATGCCAAGAGATTTGATGGAGTTGGACAGGGTGAGTGAGCAATTGAGTGCATTGAGGTCAGGGATCCATGATGGAATGGGTAGAGGGTTATTTTTGGGGGAGAAGAGAATGATTTCGGTTTTGTTAGTGTTGAGTTTGAGATGATTGGAATGGAACCTGGTTTGGATCTTGGTAAGGGTGTTGTTCAGGTGTAAGATGTCAGCATGAGTTTTAATCTTGTAATAGATTTGGGTGTCATCGGCGTAGAGGTGGTAATTTATGCCTGCTTGGTTAAGAATGAGGGTGAGGGGTTCCATAAAGAGGTTAAAGAGGGAGGGAGAGAGAATAGATCCTTGGGGGACTCCAAGGGAGACAGGAGTGGGGGTAGAGAGACCGTTTTGAATTTTGATTTGCTGAGTACGGTAATGTAGATAAGAGATGATCCATTTGTAGGCGGTGCCATTAATGCCGAAACGATTCCTAAGCACATTAAGTAGGGCTGAATGGTTGACTGTATCGAATGCTGCGGAGAGATCAAGGAGTATAAGAAGGCAGGTCTCGCCATTGTCAAGTGATTGATGGATGTCATCTATGACATTGAGCATTGCCGTTTCAGTGCTGCAGCCTTTTCTGAAGCCAGATTGAAAGGGGTCGAGAAGGTTGAAATTTTCTGTGTGTTTGTCTAGTTGTAGTAGGACACATTTTTCAAGTACCTTTGAGAGAAGGGGGAGGTTAGTGATGGGGCGGAGATTATTTAGGTCATTGGGGTCAGCATTGGGGTTTTTGATTATGGGCGAGATTTGACCAAGTTGAAGGGAGGAGGAGGACACAGCCGGTGGAGAGAGAGGTGTTGATGATTTTGGTCCAGAATGGGGTGATGATGTGCTTAAGGGCAGGGACAAGGTTGGAGGGTATTGGGTCTTTTGTGTGGGAGGACGGTTTTATATTGCCGATTATATTGAGGACTTCAAGCTCAGTGACGGGGAGAAAAAGTTGAGCAAGGAGGCATTGTTCTTAGGTTGAGATTTAGGGGAGTTGGTTACTGGAGATGTGGAAGGTGAGATGCCTGTGGAGTGGTGGGGGTGGGGGGATGGAAATGGGTGGTTGAGGAGGCTCGCTGGGGAGCGGTAGGATAGAGGGCAGAGGAGAGAGAGAGTGTCGTCTGGAAGGGGGGATGTGGAGTAGGCATTAGAGGTGAGGACAAGATTGGATTGGAAGTTGGAGGATAGTTGTGTGGGAAGGAAGGATTGGTCAATTTTGGCAATTTTTTTTCGAGAAGAAGTGGGCAATTTCTTCACATCTGTCTGATGAGGCTGTCATATTAGGAGGTGCGGGGGAAGTTTGGTTTCGGATGATTTTGAAGAGTTCCCTGGGTCTGTTTTTGGCACGGTCAATTTGAGTGCGGAAGAAGGATGCCTTTTCCTTGAGGATGTATATTTTGTAAGTGGATCTAGCATGTCTGAGAAGTGCAAGATGGGAGGGTGAGGGATGGTGTCTCCAGGTTCTTTCTGACAGTCTGAGTGCCCGTCTCTCATTATTTATCTCCGTATTAAACCAAGAGTTTTAGGGGGTGTTTCTTTGGTTTTTGAGTTTAGGCGGGGCTAGTTGGTCAAGAATATCTATAACAGTATTGTTAAATAGTTCAGTGAGCTCATTCGCATTTTGGGAGGGGGGAATGAGAAGAAGTTGAGCTTGGAGTTTCGATTGTAGAACACCTGGGGGGATGCCTTTTAGGTTTCTGGTCAATTTCTTAGGTCTGGTAGTTTCAGGGGCGGGGAGGTTTTCTGACGTAGCAATGGTGAACAGTATAAGGTGATGGTCGGACCAGTCAGTGGGGATGATATTAGTAACGGAGGTCAGATCATCATTGGACAGAATGACGTCCAGTATGGATCCTTTAGTGTGAGTTGGAGATTGGCAGAGTTGTTTGAGTTAGTTGATTTCAAGAAGTGTAGTGAGGAGGGAGACGGTGGGGTCATTGGTATCAATCCAATGGAGGTTGAGATAACCAAGAAAAAGATTTTTTGAGTTGGATAATGCTGATTGCGCCAGTAGATCAGATATATCAGTCTATCTTTATGCCTAATGCAACGAACAAGCACACACCCCCACCACCACCCAAATATATTATACACACACCACCACTCAATACATACACACCCACCACCACCCCCAAACACATCAATAACACCACACACTACAACCACCCACACCACCACCACCACCACCACCATGTTACCTGAAATCACTCTGTGCCTTCGACCTTCCGCAAAGCCCTAAAAGCTTGGCTTTTCTCCAATTTTCAGGATATCCTTCCCGTTAGTCGCACATGCTGTACATCTTTCACTAATTCACAACATTTCACAATTGCATGCAGTACAATGCAAAGAGGCTGGGGTGGGAGTTCTTTTCTTCTCAGTCTGGTGCAGCTCATGCTCAGTAATAGCTTTTTTTTTTTCTTTTTTGTTTTATGTAGGTCACATTAGGATTTGTAAAATTATTGGTCATGCTTTAGTGCCTTCTCTTAGTTGAAGTATCAAAGCATTACAAACTTTTCTGTCTTGTGCTCCGTTTCAGGTCTTAGTATGCATGTTACCTTAGTTGCTATGTGTCTTTGCTGGGGGGCTGCACCCCCCCCCGCCCCACCCCCAATTCGATCTTGGCCCCAGTGGTTGGGGTCCCTAGGGCCTATTAGGACTCGAGGAAGGATGCTGCATGCCCCTCTCTCCATAATATATGTTTTGGCCTCGGAGGATGGGGTACACCAGGCCCAAAGGCAACTTTATAAAATAAGGTACGGTCCCAAGGGATGAGATCTCCAGGGCCTATTAATGCCGGAGGAGGGGCGCTGTGTGAGCCCACCTCCCCTTTTTAATAAACTACGGCCCCAGGGGATGGGGTTCCTGGGGCCTAAAGGCTTTGGGAGTGGGCCATGCAGGACCCCCTCCCTTTTTAGGTCTCGCCTGACCCAGCGCATGCGCTGGTCTGGCGAGACTTATTGAGAGGGCTCCAAAAAGTGCTACCAGGCCAGCCTAGAGCCACAGTGCATGTGCGCGGGTGCGCGCGCCGCACTTTACCGACATTACTTTCGGTTTCGTGGCCGCACGGCCGCTTTGATGTTTGTTCGTGATCGTGATCACTTTCGCGGCCGCAGGGCCGCTTTGCATAGCCAATAGGTATCGCTTTTGGGACCTTATAAGTATTTAGTTATGCAACTGTTGCATGGCTAAACACTTATAAGGTCCCAAAGGCGAGCCCTATTGGCTATGCCAATGCTTGTTTTGGTTGTATTCAGGCCCAGGGGATGGGGTCCCTGGGCATATCAGGCTCGGGAAGGGGGGTGGGCCTATCGCCTCCCTTCCCTTAGATTTAGGCCCCAGGGCCATGAATATTCCCAAGGTGAGGGGAAACAGAACCCCCAATATCTGGTGTCAGACAGTTCATATGAGATGTAATGCATGACACAGTACTGAATACTGCCCCAGTGGGCAACTGTTACACAGGTCCCTGCCACCAAAATAAGCTGCTAAAAGGGGCTGATATAACAACCATAGGGGGTAAAGGTGTACATGCTGGAAAAAAGGGAGGGTTCGGTCCTGTATGGAGGCCAATAATGTACATTCGCTTCCAGGGAATACTCATCAATAGTCATAAGCACCGAGTAGTCCCGCCCCGCGCATGGACCCCCGGAGCATATACAGGAATACGTATATATTCATATTTTTTGTCAAACCATTTTTATTGCAGGACCAAGGATATTGTACAGTAACCAGAACGCATGTCAGTGATGCGGGTTTCCCGTCCCCCCCTTAACCATTTATCCGTGCAGCATACACAGCCGTACTGCCCACATCCCGGAGGCCGGGCGGCATCACTTATTCATATGGCACATTGATACAGTACTGACAAGAACGAACTTCTGGTGGGGAGACCCGCTGGAATACATATATATTCATATATGTTTAACCCAAATCTAGTATGCAGTACTGTGATATATATATATATATATGCGCATCCTAACCCGCCAACATTGCATTGTATTTTTCATTTAAAATAATACATATCTATTAACATTTCTGTGACATAGAAACATGCACTCTTTCACTGTTTTAACATAGCCTTTATTTTCAAGGAAAAAGGCAAGATAATGTCAGGCAGTTAGCCCATAGGCTGCATGGAGAAAACACAATAGACTAAAACTGCCACAGTGCATTTGAGACCCCCAAACTCCCATCATGCTCCACAGGTGACAGGTCAGTTCTTTTTTCCGGCTCCTCTTGTGAGGATCCTGGAACATTGAGCTCATGTGTTTTTGACTTTGTCATTAATTGATATTTAGAAGTGCGTTTTGTTGAACTTCACTCGACGTCTTTGAGTACAAGCTGTACTATCATTTTTTTTTTTTTGTTGCTAATTATTTAGTCTGAGATGCCTGCCCTGTTCAAGTTCCCTTTGTGTGGGAAGAAAATGGCTAAATCAGACCAACACTCTGTCTGCATTGTGTTTTAGCCATCCTCACACCAACCAGACAAGTGTTATTACTGCAAACAACTTTCCAGCAGGACTCTACGTGATAGGGAAAGAATCAAGCTGCATGCCATGCAGGAGAGAGGACCAGGATCTTCAAGTGTCCTGGAGGGTAACATGTAACTTTCTAAAGAGCCTTTCTCTCAAGTGCAGTCTGAGCATAGCAAAAGCGATAGAAAAGGTGAAAAAAGAAGACGCCTCTCTGCCTCACCATCGTTGGAGAGGAGACCAGCGTTGAATAATGTCTCTATGGTCACTGTGCATCAAAATTGACGACTGGAAGGCCTCTGCCGCGACCGTCTGAAGAGCAGTCAGGGACGACACGGTCGACCCCAGGCCCTTGGCAAAGACAAAGTCGACATCAAGAAGATTGTCGTCGCAAATGGCCCCAAGTAAGTCTAAGTATTGACTTGAGTCGGCGTTTAACATCGCCGCTGCTGCACCGATCGACTTCGACAATTCCACGTTGACGGTCCAGGTCGGGTTCCCACCGACAGTGGAACAGAAGTTCAACGTTGAGGGTCTCACCGCCACGCAGGTATGGACGGTCACCGCCGAAGACCCCTCCAACTGCGAGTTGAAGACCATCTGCGTCGAGAGCCTCACTTTCATCCAAGCACGGGCGCTCTGTCTGCATCGCTAAGGTGAAGACAGTCCGCCTCTAGGAGATCTGTCAAGACCGATGTCTTTCCACGCTTCTCCACCTGCAAAGAGACCGAGAACTTCTGACTTACCTGCACAGACGTCGAAAGCTCCCTCTACGTCGAGGGAGGTGCAAGTTGTGGATTCGCAGAGACAGACACCGAGATCTAGATGGTCAAAGTCTTAGAGCACAGCATCCTCTCCAGACCTTAGGATTGTGCAAGTTTCGCTGGAGGGATCTCCGGCTCGAGAACAACAGACACCACCGGTTAATCTCTCACTGAGGTGGCTGAAGAGTATGAAGGAGTGGAGAGTGCCAAGGATAAGTCCAGGATTGGACTACTCTCAAACATATTCGCCTTCCAGAATCTCTACTTGGGCAGCTCATCCGGCTACACCGGTCACTAGATCTCCCCAAATGTCTCCATGACGGCCACAGTCTCCTTCACCAAGAAGACCTTGGTTTAGAACACCACATAGGCGATATCGTTGTAGGTCTCGTCAGTCCCAATCCTGCAGACCTTGGGAACATAGACACGGGTCTCCGTCCTGGTCTACAGACACATCCAGAGCCTCTGTAGAAGATTATTCGCCTACACTTTTGGCTACCCCTCCTGCAAGAGTTTCACCAGTGGACAATATCCTCACGGTCAATGAAATTCTATGTAGAGGTGCGGCAAAGCTGAACATTGAGATGCCAACTGCCACCACCTTGGCAACAGTCATATTTGAAACTCTGCATCACAGGTCGTCCACTAGACCACTACTCCCCCCTGATTCCTGGGCTACCTGAACTGGTTTTTCAAACCTTTGTTACGCCGGCATCAGTAGGGCCAGTGCCATTGTGCATTACAAACAATACAAAGCGCCAGACCAGGGCCAACTGTTTCTGAGATCTGATCTTCCTCCAGACTCTGTCATAGTGGCAGCGGCAAGAAAATGGCACCCGGGGCGTCTTCCTTCCTAGTGCCACTTGACAAGGACAGTAAGCAGATGGATCCCCTTAGAAAAAGGATGTGTAGCACCTCTGCTTCCTATATGAAAGTCACTCGTGCCTCAGCACTTCTGGGAAGGTACGATAGAGCACTATGAGACTCCCTCTTTAGATTTACGGAGAAACTACCAAAAGAAGATTGGCAGGATTTCCAGGAAATCCTCCAGGATGGAGAATTGGTAGCTAAGCAGGTAATAAGAGAGCAGCGGATGCTTCTGACCTGGCTGCTCATCCATACTCCCATGGCATCTGTGCTAGGCTCTCCTCCTGGCTACGGCTTACGGGTCTGAAACTTGAGGCCCAACACAGGATTCTTAACCTGCCCTTCAGTGGGTCTTCACTGTTCGGCACTCATGCCGATGATGAGATTACCAGAATGAAGTCCAAACTTGACACCCTGAAGGCAGTGGGCCAGGAGAAACGCAAAGGTTTAGGCGCAGCTACTGCCCTTATGACTGTCGCCAGTATCAACAGAGTTCAAACCCCACACTGGGCCTCGCAATAACATCATCCAGTCTCATTATCAACGGCGTCGCTCGGGAGCTTCCAAACAGTCAGCTTCCTCTACTAAGCAGCAGACAAAGCATCGAGTGCCTGCTTTCCCCAGCTTTGCTATTGTGCAGAATGGTTACTCAATCAGATTCATGTCCCCTTCTCTGGCAGCAGTCCCACCTCGAAGATCATCAGTCAATCAACAAGAACTACTTCGGGTGGAGATAAATATCCTGTTACAAAAACAAGCCATCATAAAAGTTCTCTGGCCACAACAACGGCAGGGGATTTACCCCCGCTACCTCCTGGTTTTAAAGAAAGGTCCAACCAGGGAATACAGGCCTATACTCTTATCTCAGACTCTAAAACAAGTTTTTCCGCAAAGAAATGTTCAGGATGTTGGCTCTACATCAAATTATTGTGCACCTCCGGTCTAGGATAACGCTCTACCCAGCAGCTCCGCATCATCGCCGCTGTGCAGAGTCCTCCCCTGAGAAGGGTTTGCGCCGACAGCCCGTTCCAGCCTCAGAAGTGGTCCAGTCCTAGCCTGCCTGGTGTACCCCTCTGCTTACTTGCTTTTTCCTTGTTGCCCTCTAACTACCTCATTCCTCATGATTTTATTTTATTAATTTAGTTTTAACATTAGTTTCCCGCCGCTGCTGCCCCAGCAGCCCCTCCCCCGACACAGCCCCCGCTCCCACCTCCCTACCTCTAGTCCCGCCCCCCAACCCTACTTAATGGCGGCTGCTGTGCAGTCGCGCTGCTGGTGTGCCAAAGGCACGCCTAGGGCAAGCCCGTCTGCGCCCCGACCAGCGCCAGGAACCCTGGATCCACTACCCCCCCACCACTAAGACTCTGCCGCCCTCCACACACTCAACCCCGAAAGACTCAGACTGCCAACAGGCCTCGCCGAACTCGACCCATGGCCAGTTCTCCTGCCTACACAGCCATCAGACCCTCCCTACCACCCGACCTCCGGCACCGCCAACACCTGCACTGACTACACCCTAAGATGCACCCTCCTTAACGTGCTCTCCGTACACAAACGGGCCATAGAAATCTGGAACCTACTCAACGCTATCGTCTGACATCACCTTCTTCACGGAGACATGGACCAACGCCACCTCCGCTCCCAACCTCAACACCGCCATCCTGGACAGATACAAGATCCAGAGGAAGGACCGCCCCAACCACCTGGGAGGGGGCCTCGACATCGCACACAAGAGCATCCTCTGCCTCACCACCTACAGCGAAACCTTCCCCTCTGCCTAACACCTGCACTTCCAGATCCAGACCACCCCTAACACCACACTCAGAGGAACCCTCAACTACAGACTCGCTGGACACCCTTCGCCACCACCATCATAGCCTTCATCGCACCCCACGCCATCATCGCACCCCACGCCATCGCATCAATGAACTAAATACTCATTGGAGACCTCAACTTCCACCAACAACCCCAGTGACCCCAACTCCACCATCCTCTGGGACAACCTTGCCAACATCACTCAACCAACTCGTCACCACACCTACACACAGAGCGGGACACACCCTCGACCCCATCTTCACTGCAGGTAACACCACTGTTTTCACTTCACCGTCGACAAACCCAAGGCACCAACCCCCGCCCAACACGAAGAAAGGGGAGCAAGGTTACCGACTAGCAACTGAACTCCACCCTCACCCGAGACAACCCCACCTAGGCATCCGACGTCAACATCACAGCCACAGGACTCCACAGTTGGATCGCCAACTGCGCAGAGGAGCTCGCCCCGCTACGCAACCCCGGCAAACGGCGCCCCTGGAAAGACGCCTGGTTCACCACTGATCTCCAAAAAGCCAGACGCACCTGAGACGTCTGAAGAAGAACTGGAGGAAGACCAAGACAACCGATAACTACTCCACCTGACTACTACAACCAAATCAGAACAACCAAAAGGAACTTAATCCACAACAAAATCCTCGACTACTCCGCCACCTCCAAGGAACTCTTCAGTGTCATTCAGGATTTCACCAAACCACACAGCGAAGCCACAGACATCACCCCGTTCCAAGACCTCTGTGACAAGCTTGGAACCTACTTCCACCTCAAGATCGGGACTCTCTACAACAACTTTGTCGACTACCCACAAGACGCCACAGCAGGCCACCCACCCGCCAGAGACACCAGCCAGCCCACCATCTCCAACTGGACACCAATCGAGACCAAGGACAGTCATGACCATAAAAGGCATCCACTCGGGGGGGGGGGGGGGGCACTGACCCCCACTGACCCCCACTGACCCCCTGCCCCCCACTTACCCCTGCTCCCCAAACATCTACCACAGGGCTGCGGACACCATTGCACCCGAACTACAACGGACCATCAACACCACCTTCACAACAGGCACTTTCCCAGATGACTAGAAGCGCGCGGAAGTCAGGCCCCTGCTCAAGAAGCCCACGGCTGACCCCTCTGACCACAAGAACTACCGGCCCATCTCGCTCCTCCCCTTCGCAGCCAAGGTGGCAGAGAAGGCAGTCAATAGGGAACTGACACGATTCATCGAAGAGAAAGCCGTCCTCAACCTGCCCAATCTGGATTCCGAAGCAACCACAGCACCGAGACCACCCTACTTGCCACCACAGACGACATCCGCACCCTCCTGGACCAAGGCCACTCCTCAGCCCTCATCCTCCACGACCTGTCTGCAGCCTTCAACACGGTCTCCCACCGCACACTAGTCGACGGACTACACGACGCCGACATACAAGGAACTGCCCTGGACTGGATCCGATCATTCCTCACCGGAAGAAGCCAAAGGATCAGACTACCACCCTTCCCCTCTGCCCCCACGGAAATCACCTGCGGAGTCCCACAGGGGTCATCACTGAGCCTGACCCTGTACAACATCTACATGGCCCCCCCTCGCAGCCATCGTCAGACAACAACCCTCACCAGAGACCCCACCACAGCAAAACTCAACTTCCCGAGAGCAATGCAAGACTTCGCAGTCTGGATGATTAACAGCTGCCTAAAAATCAGTACCAAAAAGACAGAAGTCCTCGTCCTTGGAACCACCCCTTCAGCATGGGACAACACCTAGTGGCCCACTGCCCTCAGAAGTCACCTACCCCCTCAGACCAACCCAAAAATCTCGGCATCGTACTCGATTCATTACTCGCCATGAACCGACAGGTCAACTCTGTCCCCTCCAGCTGCTTGAACACCCTCCGCATTCTTCGAAAGACCTTCAAATGGATCCCCCCGGAGTCAAGAAAAACAGTCACCCACGCACTCATTACCAGCAAACTGGACTGTGGAAACGCTCTCTATGCCAGCATCAACAAGTCCCTACTACGCAAACTCCAGACAATACAGAACACCGTGGCCAGACTCTTCCTCGGCATCCCTCGAAACGAAAACATCAGCCAACCCCTACGGAGACTCCACTGGCTCCCCGTGGAGAAGTATCTTTCAAAATCCTCATTCACGCCTACAACTGCCTACACAACAGACCCAAATACCTCAACGATAGAATAAACTTCCACGTACCCAAAAGAAACCTCCGATTTTGTTTAAAATATTTTTATTGCAGGAATCCGTAAATCGTTACGTAATCGGCCAACATTATATATCACACCCGATCAATGAGATGCAACCCTCCGTTCCCCCACCGTAAGTTATTTACACAGCCATTCAGCCCACAACCCTAGGGTCGAGCGGCGAAATTCAATGGGGGCTCAGGAGGATGTCGAAGCTGGCCCGGAGAACCCGCTGTCCGTCATCTGCTTTTCCAAACAAGCCCATAAACCCAAAAGAACACCCCACTCTTAAAACACCCCGAAGCCAGGTAAACCCTCCCCCCCCCCTGCCATCCGCGCGCGGCATCCACCGCTACAGGATCTCCAAAAGGACCCACGGGGAAAGCAATAGATCTGAAAAGTGTAATCGTCTATCGGGACTCAGGGCGAGCCTCTTCCTCAAGCTCAGGGTCGCTGGGGGCGCAATAATCCCTAAGGGCCTGCACTAACATCTCCCATTCCATCGCTGCCTCCTGTGCCTTCTCATTGCGCTGCCTCCAAGCTAGCTGAGCGTACTCTCCCCCGCCGCCCACTTCAAAAATTCGCTGTGCCACCGGCTTCCCGTCGGACCAGCTCGTGCCTTCCAATTCCTGGTCACCTCCCGTTTAGCAAGGAGCAACCCCAGATCAATGAACTTGCTAGAAATTTTGTTTTTGGGGGTATGAGGGAACCAGTGCAGGAGACCCACCGCCGCGTCAAGCGATAAGGATCTCCCCGTCGTCTCCTCCAAGGTCTTCCCCACTTCCTCCCAATAGGATAACAATCCCGGGCAGGCCCACAGCATATGGAGGAGGTCTGCCTCCTGGGCCGGGCACCTGGGGCATTCCGCCGAAGTCGTATCAAAATATCGCCTGATTTTCACCGGGGTCAAATAGGCTCTATGGAGCACGTAGTAGTGGACCAATTGAAAGCGGGCGTGGCGTGTGCCCTTCCAGGCCCTCCGCACTAGCTGGGCCCAGGTCGTCTCCGGGATCTCCCTGCCAATGTCCACCTCCCAGCGGTTTCTCAAAGTGGTGAGGGGAGCCATCCCCTCATTGATCAGTCTGCCGTAAAGGCAAGTGACCGCCTTCACCGTGCCCGCAGACATCATCACGTATTGGCATACCGGGGATAAAGGAGGTTCCTCCTGCCCGCGTCTCCAGTGCGCCTGGATCGCTCGAACAAGGGCCGAGTGCAGCAAAAAGTCGCCACGGGGAATCCCGAAGCGCTCGATGAGCTCCTGGAAGGGCAAGAGCGACCCGTCCTCGTATAGATCCCCGATTAGCTGTAGACCGGCGTCCTCCCAGGTCGCTAGCCGCGACCAATCACCCCCATGGGGCAGAGCCGTTAGCATCCCCAGCGGTATTTCGGGCGCGTACGGTGTTCGCAGGTGGCCCCGGGCGTGAGCTCGGTTCCAACACAGGCGGATAGTCCGCTCCTCCATTGACAAGTCCTGCAAGGCCAACCGTTGTCTCATCGCTATGAAGGAGAGAACATGCCTGGCCATGCCCGTTCCCCTCTTTTCTTCGGGGCCCCGGAACTCCCGGGCGATCTCCTGGGTGAAGGCCTGGAGCTGCGCCGCTAAGTAATACTTTTCGAAGTCCGGCACCGCAAGCCCACCCTCCTCCTTCGGCCTCAGTAGAGTCTTGAGGGCCACCCGCCGGCGGCCCGAACCCCAAAGGAATCCGACAATCATGGATCGTAAAAGTCGAAACGTGGTCGGTGGGACCCAGATCGGCAGTGTCCTGAAATAATATAGCAACCGGGGGAGCGCCACCATTTTAAGCAAAGCAATCCTCCCCGCCACCGAGAGCGGTAGCGTGGCCCAAAAGCCCATACTGCCTCGAAGTGCTCGAATGCCCCGGGCAATGTTCCCATCCAGGAGGCCAGAAGGTTCATGATAGACATACACCCCTAGATACTTAAAGCAGTCGGGTTCCCATCTAATCTCCCTACTCAGAGTAGGGGTAGGGGTGCCCCTGCGGACCGGGAAAAGACAGGTCTTAGTCCAATTCACTCGGAGGCCCGAGACCTCCCCAAACTCCGTGAGCGCCGTCGCAGCCCTATGTAGGGCTTCGAGCGGGTCTTCTAGGAAGAGCAACAGGTCGTCTGCATACAGTGAGATGTAATGCGGGCCCGAAGGAGTCCACAGGCCCGTGTAATGGGCTCCCGACCGGAGATGCAGCGCAAGAGGTTCCAGCGCAAAGAGCAGTGGGGATAACGAGCATCCCTGCCTCGTGCCTCGTTCCACCGGATATTGTGAGGAAATCAGCGGTCCCGCCCGAACCCTGGCCGACGCCGAGGCGTACAGAACCCTGGTCCACCTGATGAAGCCCTCCCCGAGGCCAAACCTCCGCAACACAGCACAAAGGTAGTCCCATTCCAGGCTATCGAAAGCCTTCTCTAAATCCACTGATAGGACAACCGGGCACGGGGCGTCCACAAGCGGTTCCCCTAGCAAGCGGAACAACCGACGAATGTTCATGGTCGTGTTACGCCTGGGGATACAGCCAGCCTGGTCCTCATGTACCAAGGAGCTCATGTGGCCGAGCAGCCTCGAGGCCAGGATGCTGCTCAGTATTTTATAATCCACCGTCAGCATCGATAAGGGACGGTACGACCCCGGATCGGAGGAATCCCTTCCAGGCTTGAGGAGCGGGACCACCAATGCCTCACACATCGAGCCTGGGAGACGCCCAAGCCTCTTCGCCTCCCTGTATACTACCAACAATCTAGGGGCTAGGAGATCGGCATAGGCCGCATAGAACTCCACCGGAAGACCGTCCAGGCCCGGAGTCTTATTTCTCGCCATCTTTTTGATGGCGCTACGGATCTCTCCCAATTCTATGTCGGACCCCAAGGCTTTCGCCACGTCCCGCTCCATTGTTCGGATCTCTAGAGGCCGCAAATAGTTATCGAGCAGGTCAGGGTCTCGGACCGAGCGACTGCGGTATAAGCGCTCGTAATATTGCCGGTAGCAGCTCAGAATCGCAGGCTGGGTGTACACCTGGGTTCCGTCTGCCCTGCGCATGGACGTCGTCATTGAGGACTGCCGCGTAGGGTTGGCCAGCCATGCCAACAACGCGCTCGACCTATCCCCCTCTGCGATGGACCGAACCGTATAGGCCTTATAGTCAAAACAGCGGAGCCGTTCGACCTCCGCCGCCACCGCCGCCTTCGCCTCCGCCGTGCGCGCCTGCAATTCGGGGCGCCCGGGGCGGCGTAACTCCAACTCGCGGAGTTTTCGATCCGCTGCCTCTAGGTCGGCGAGGATACTTCGCCTCACGCCGACCTGTTTAGAAATGCAGTACCCCCTCACCACCACCTTAAAAGCGTCCCACTCTAGCGCTCTCGAGCTCGCGGTGCCACGGTTGGACGCAAAGTACTCTGAAATCGTATCACCTAGGTCCGCCTTGAAGACACTGTCCTCAAGGATCTCGGGCCGCAATTTCCAGGTGGGCACCGCCGGCACCCCGGGAAACCAGCCAAGGTCCAACAGGAGGGGGTTATGGTCAGAAATGGTCCTGGTCAAATATTCAGACCGGACCGCTGCTGAAACCAGTTCGGGCGAGCCAAGAAATCCGTCCAGTCGAACGTGCAATTCGTGGAGGCTCGAGAAGTAGGAGTAGTCCCTGGTTGTGGGGTGTTGCGCCCTCCAAATATCCGTTAACCCCCAGTGAGTCTGCCAGTCCCGACGATCCCTAGCCAAGCGACGAACCGGAGAATCGGGGAGGGGTGGATGCGAGCGGTCAATATCTACATCCACTACTGAGTTGAAATCTCCACCGAGTAGGAGGGGTCCGGAGAGGCAATGGGCCAACGAGCCCGATAACCTGGAAAGGAAGGCAGTCTGGTCTACATTAGGAGCATACACACAGCAAACGTTTAGGTCTCTCCCTCCCAAAGTCCCCGAAATAGCCACATAACGCCCCTCTGGATCTATCACTGTGTTCGTGACCTGGAAGGGAACCCCAGCCCTAACCCAGATCAGCGCCCCTCTGGCATACGCCGAGTACGAAGTGCAAAAGACCTGCCCCCTCCACCTACGCTGTAAGGCCGCCCCTTCCGCCTTGTTCAGATGAGTCTCCTGCAGCAGCGCCATTTGTATTCCCCTACGCACTAAGTAAGCGTGGACCTTGTGACGCCTGGACATAGTGTGAAGCCCCCGTACGTTCCAAGTAACACATTTCAGATTAGCATTAGCCATTGTCCCATATTGTTCTCGCAAAGTCTCCCCATCTGGGTCCCAACAATAGCAGGACATCGATCCTCACAGCACTGATGGCTGCCATTTTCCCCAACCATAACTTAGCAACCCAAATATGAATCAACTCCCCAACCACCCTCCCCAGAACAGGACCCAAATAACCCCATCTAGTTCCCATCCAAACCATATTCTCCAACTATACCCTACTAATCCTGCAGTCGCCACCGCAGGAAGGCCTTAAGGGCCAGGTGCAGGCCGGGCGGAGGCAGTGGGCCCTCGACGCTCAGGCCACCAGGACTAACCGAAGCCCAAAACAGTGTAAAAGAAACCTCCGATCTGTCAACCTTGCACTACCTGAAACCCCACGCATCCATAGAGCCAGAGCAGGCGGAAGATCGTTCTCTCACATTGCAGCCAAAACCTGGAACGAGCTACCGACAGATATCGGATGCGCCCCCACCCTGAACACCTTAAGACCCTCAAGACCTGTCTCTTCGGCTGAACGGATATGTGTAATCCCCCCTCCCCCCCCAGCGCCTTGAGACCCTCACGGGTGAGTAGCGCGCTTACAATACCCTGATTGATTGATCTTCATCAAGAAGACTGGATGTGCTCAATCGACCTTCAGGACGCATATTTTCATATACCAATTTCCCAGAAGCATTGGAGATTTCGAAGGTTCAAGGTGGTGTCAGAGCACTTCCAATACAAGATCTTGCCTTTCGCACTCTAGTCAGCCACCCGCACGTTGAAATGCATGGCGCTGATAGCGGCTTTTCTACGAAAGCAAAAAATCTTAGTCTATCCATATCCGGGCTACTGGTTGCTCAAGAGTGCTTCACCCAGTCTACTACAGGAATTCCTGCAATCCTGTGTTCGAGTGTTAAGTCGGTTTGGGCCTGTACGTCAACTATACAGAGTCCATTCTCAATCCATCCCAGAGGATTCACTTCCTGGGTGCTGTTCTGGACACCGCAGACGCAAAAGTGTGTCCTTTGCAGGAGAGGTTATCCTCAATCGGCAACAAATGTTGCACTCTCCGCAGCCCACCTTATCCCATGGCTAGACCAGTATCTTCTCTGCTGGGCTCCATGGCTTCCAGCATCTTCATGGTTCCCAATGCCAGGCTGCAAATGCGACCTCTTTAGCAGGCATTGGAGTATCAGTGGTCTCCGATCTCGAACTGCTGGGAGGACACTATAATTCTTCCTCAGATAGTCAGAGAATCCCTGAAATTGTGGATGCAATATCACCATTTGTTGAAAAGGAATCCCCTTCCATCAGGAACTTCCCAGCCAGACGATTATCACGGACACGTCCCTCCAGGGCTGGGGAGCCCACATGGGCTCTCTTCAACTTCAGGGGATGTGGTCAGAAATTGAGTTGGGATATAACATTAATATGTTGGAACTAAGAGCTGTACACCTAGTACTAAAGTCATTCTTCCCTTCCATCCATGTACGACTTGAACTAACTGGGACGGACCAGGTCAATACCTCTGTCGCTGGAGGCACAAGCTATTTGGAAATTGCCATGGGTGAGAAAATTGACCATATCTGCGATCTACCTCCCAGGCTCCTTCAGTATGCACTCGGCCGCCATAAGCCGCAACTTCATTGAAGCGCAAACTGGGTGCTAAACGACGAAGTTGCACAGGACATTTTTCAATGATGGTGTTCTCCAAATATCCATCTCTTTGCGGATGTTACAAATGCAAAATCTCGCGCCTTCACATCCAGGTATCTCCAACTATGCTCCTGAGGGAATGCGATTTTGATCGATTGGTCAGAGACATTACTCTACGCTTTCACCAATCCTGCTCATACCACTGGTGATCAACAAACTCTACAGATCTAGAACTAAGGTGATCCTGATCGCACCAGTGTCTCCTCGTCAGTAGTGGTATCCGGTCCTTCTTCACCTTTCCGAGACACCACACAGGAGGTTACTGTGCCGTCTGGACCTAATATCCAAGTTTGGTGGGAAGGTGTTCCACCCCAACCTCACATCCCTGAGATTGACGGCATGGATCCTGAGTCTCTCCAATATGAACATCTAGGTCTCTTGTCAGACTATATGAATATTCTAAAAGAAGCGAGGAGACAATCTATGCGGAAGTCCTACGCTGTCAAATGAAATCGTTTCTATCTATGGTGCACAGCCAATGGCCATAATCCCATCCTTGGACAGGAACAGGTTATTCTCACATACCTTTTGTATTTGGCTAAATCGGGTGTCCAGGTCACTTTGATAAAAGTGCACTTGGCGGCCATTACAGCATATAGAAAATAGCCCACGCAGGTTTCTTTTTTTCAGATGCCAGTGGTTAAGGACTTCTTGAAGGGCTAAAAAAGGTCTATCCTCCGGTTAGGTCTCCCTCTCCTCCTTGGGGAGCGTAATGTAGTCCTTTTTTAAACTGATGGGTCCTCCCGTAGAGCAAATTCATAAAGCATCACTCTAGCACCTGACGTGGAAGGCCACTTTCTCAGTAGCAATTACCTCTGTGTGCAGAGTTAGCAAGATCCAGGCGCTATGTTCTAAATAACCTTATCTAATTTTCCATGCTAGCAGAGTGGTCCTGAGAACCCACCCTAGTTTTCTGCCTAAGGTTGTATTGGATTTTCATATTAATCAGTCAATTACACTCTCCACCTTTTTCCCCGAACTCTACCACCCCTCCTGAGAGGGCATTGCATTCTCTTGACCTCAAAAGGTTTCTAAAATTCTACCTGGATAAAACCAAGAGCATAAGAAAATCGAGCCGTCTCTTTGTGAATTATGGTCCTATGTGCACTGGTCTTCCTTCCTCTAAGCAATCCATCTCTAGATGAATAGTGTCCTGCATTACCTTCTCTTACCAGCTAGCTAACCAGCAACTCCCTGGCTGACCAAAGGCTCATTCCACCAGACGGAAGGCCTCTAATACAGCCCTCCTCAGAAATGTACCCATTGCAGAGATATGTAAAGCTGCTACATGGCGATCTGTACACACTTTTGCTCGCCACTTCTGTCTAGATTCTGATACTTGGGTGGATGCTCAGTTTGGGCAAGCCTCTTTAAGGAGTCTGTTTGGGTAACTTACTGTACACTTTTACCCCCTATGGTCGTTATAGCAGCCCCTTTTAGCTGCTTATTTTGGGGACTGGGACCCGTATAACCGTTGCCCACTGGGGTGGTATTCAGTACTGTCATGCATCTCATATGAACTGTCTGACACCAGATATTGGAGATGAGGTTTCCCCTCACCGTGGTAATATTTAGGGATTTCCCAGTCACCCCAAACGTTTGCTACTCCTTCGAACTTACTCTGGGCTATCTCACACTGTAGGTGCATCGGCATGCAATTGCCCACATTTTATATACGTTACTAACCAGGACTCCTGGACCTATACCTTTGGAGTACTACACTGGCTATAGACAGACCGGTCAACCTGGTTTGCTGACCTTGTCATTGCTGGACTGCCTTCGGGGGGAGGAAGTTTGGCACGTCATGCAACCTATGTATGGATGAAGGTTTTTCTATAATTAACTGTATTGTGACATAGGACGCCCATGCGAATTTACTGAGGATGACAAAACGTATAATTTTACTTTGCTGCATTTGATTTCATGTATAATATGGTAGCACTACAGAGTGCAGAATACAGACTCATAATTTTTCCTTTCACATTTAAAGATGGCGGCGTCAGTTTCATGGTTTACCCGGAATCTGACGTTCTAGTCCTATCTTGATGTTTTGTTCACTTTTGTATATATGGCATATGGGTAGCACAGCCACCCCGTGCGTCAACACGGCCGTAGGGCTGAAACGCGTAGCAGGAGTTTGTCTACGTCTACATAAAGCATTTGTAAGGACTTGGAGTGCAGGTGTATTCTCTTATCCAGAGACGTGTGGATTTTGCTATTGGGTGTCGCACCCGGCATCACACGCCACTCCTGCAGTTCAGCAATTGCGGTACCAGGAGGAGACGTACTACATATTTATAGTTATAATGCAACAGGTAACAGTGTGATATATATATTATGTAATCATGTGATGTGGTCCAGTATTGGCATGAAGGGGTTGTGGCAAAGGCTGAGTGGTTTGTATGTAAATGCCTCTCGATCATTTGTATGGTAGGACCATATTACCTGTGATCTGTTTGTTTGCAGTGCATTTATGTTTTTGGGTCGATAGCGTAAAGAATTTTTTCAAACCGGGAAATGTTTACTGCAAATAGTAAGTATACAGTTTGTGTTTCTGGTGTGAAATGAAAAGAATGCTTTACTTTTCAGTGGAAAAAAGTTGAATTTTGAGAAGAAACACCCTCTGCATTGTAAACACATTTTGTCAGTGTAAGGTAAAGATTGGTAAAGCAGTTTACTTCAGCTGCAGCTGCCAGAGAACGGTTAGACTGTTGGTGAAACAATTGACCGTGATCATGGCTAGTCGAATCATGCAATTTTGTCGCTGTTGTGTTCAACACATAGCTATGGGTGTGCAATGTTTGTTGCATAATTGGCACTATTTGAAAGTTCAGAAGGATTTGGCATTGGTGGGATCTAACTTGCGACTTGCACATTACAACCAATGTTTGAAGTGAGCAATTAACTTACTGAGATATCTTTCTGGGCTAATGTGGTTGTTACTGGGACATGGTCTTGTGTTCACATGCACTAATTCTCTAGATATTGATCATGTGAAGCAGCTGCTACAAGAAGTAATTGCACCTTTTTTCACTTTACAGTACGGATTCAGTTTGCACAAGACAAAGAATGACGGGTTCCCGGCTTACCTGGTAAGGCTGTGTGGGCTCCTGCTTTCTCATGTGTGACGGTTATGAATTGAGTTTGCCTCTTGTAGTTTTGTGCATGGCTTCATGTATCGTAATGTGCAGCCTATTGTCTTACTGTTGTAGGATTGTGTGTAACAGGTTGTCTGAATTGTGGTTGTGAACTTCCAGGTTATAGGGCTTGTGCACCCTCCTGGAATCAGCGCGCACCTGTAGTGTTCTATGTTACTTGGTATTTATGTAAGTGTTATGGACTTATCTGTGCTGCTGTTTATAACACCACTTTTGTTTGCATGGTTTTCTATAACTTGGTGTGGCTGTGGCATGTGCATGACTGTAAATGACAGTTGTAGCTTGTAACAATTACTGTTCATTAGGTACTGGTACAGATTTATTTAGTTGCATATAGGATTTTGTGCTTGGATCATTTCGAATAGGTGCATCACACCTTTGTGTAAACTCTTGTGTTTGTGCTCTTCATTCTCTCTACCTCTAGAATGAAGAGGAGGATTACTGTTTCCTGAAGAAGACCCCTCAGAAGGACCTGGCCGTGGCCCTACTGCGGCTGGATTTCAACACCAGCCTGTGAGTGACTCAGATTTCTTTTAGATTCTGCGAGATCGCACATCAGAACTGCTCGCGCACCAGAGAGCTGCACAAAGTCTCCTTGCTTGTTTGATTTTGTAAAGCGCACTGTCCCCAATGAGCGTATCGTGGCACATGCAACCTGTTTTGCAAGTGTTTTTTAATTACACATTGTGTAAATTTAATAGCAGAGATGTTCTCCACTGAATGTTGTGTACATTTGATTACAGAAATATTCACAGGCTAGGTGCAGAACTTCGGTGAAAATATTTTTCTTCTTTCTAAAGAAAATTCTCACTAGAGCAAGCACTGTTAACATGTATAGCTGTATCTCCAGACTTTAAATGTCTCACCCTGCTCTCTGCTGTATTCATAAGCTGCTATTTACATTTCTGCAGTGTAAAAATCACCAAGAATTCTGCAGAATCCTTCAAGTGGCCTGAAATCACATCTAAGCCTTCTGAAGTGAAAACTGCAGTAGCAACGAAAGGTACAAAGCTGGCAGCATCACAAGGTAATTCTGAGCAATGTTTCTACAACCTGCATGCCATAGCCTTACCCTGCACCTTGCATGGTCAGTTCTTTTCCCCATTAATCATGTGTCTAGGCTGGTTCTGCCAATGGTGTCACTTAGATGGCTTTTGTGTTCCCTTGGCAGCGGGGCTCTTCAACAGTATGTATTCCCCTCTGTGAACCCTTGGCCTTGGGCACAGTTTGTGCCCCTCGTGCATCCGCAGCCTTGGCAGTGCCTATGTCCCACTCCGTCACCCGCATCCCTCAATTAGTATCAATGCCCATCTCTGCCACCTGTATCCCTCAGCAGTGTATGTGCCCCTTTCTGGTGCCTGCGTCTCTTGGACACTGCTTCATTTTACCACCTACGCTTCATTATCTCCCTCTCTCCAACCTTCTGTCTTGTTATGCAGTTGCCACTCAACCTGTGTGCCCCATATGCATTCCTCTGCTCTGGCATTTGTCTCAGCCATGTCTTTCTGTGGTTGTGGGTTATGTCTAACTCAGTGTTTGTGTGCATGTGTTTGTTTCATAGTTATCTAGCACTCTGAGCATGTGACTGGTGACCTAGCTATATATTAAAATAACATAGCAATATATACATACTGTGGGTTCCCAGAAGGTTATATCATCTTCTGACCTGGTTGATAGTAAGGCCCAATGGGGATGTTAAAGAAACCCCTTTGGATTCTTTCAAACTTCGACTGAATCTGTAGTTACAGTGCACATGAGTGCGCAGACACCAGCTGCCTTCTTGTTTACTTAGCTGGTTGGGCGATTGTACTCCTGTGCAGTCCTGAACTGCACTCTAGGGTGGACAAAGCATTCCTATACCCATCCTGTTCTCCATGTGATGTGCAATCCCTGCTGGCTCGCTGGTGAGGAGCATTAGTGATATGCGCATATTTTTCTTTGTGGTGTTCGCATTGCAGGTGGCCAGGAATTAAAAATGACGGATCATTAGCCCAGATCCGCACCAGATTCCTAACTGTAGGAACAAGTTTTCCATTTGCAATTAAGGTCCATGGCAGAGGATTTAGCTCTAAACAAAGCTGCAGCGGCCAAGTCCTCAGTCAGGCTTCATGATCAAGTTCAGCACATTGAAAAATCTTTCTTAAAACTTATCTCTTTTAGGTACCAAGAAGGTGAAACGTAGTGCGGACAAGTCCTTGGTAAGGCGAAGGTCCCTTTGATACATTTATGTGAATTAAGATGATTTTATGCTTCCTTTTGTTTGTTTCCAATGGCGGATAAACATTTGCAAAGTCTTTATTCTGGCCTGGCCAGTGGCCCCTGAATAGACAAGAGGTGGGATTTTCCCTTGTCTGTAAAATCCCGAGAGGCTAAAGGAAGATTTGTTTTGAGTAGGATTGTGGAAGTGCAAGGGGCTGAATTTCTGCTTACCATGACCATCTGAACAATTGAAAACGTCATTGCTGTGTGAGCTGGCTTTGGATTGTGGAGTGGTTAATGGGCATATTTACCCGCTCTAGCCTCTCCTCACCCCCCCCCCCCCCCCCAAACTATTATTTGGACAGGTGTGAACCTCCTGATGGGTGTCCTGTTCCCTTTGAGTAATAAATCAGTACACCAGTCATGCCCCCTGTACAGAGAGAGGAGCACCTCGTCCCTCTGAACAAACCTAGGCCACTTCGGGGGCGGGTTTATTTGTGATTTAACTTGTGGATGTGCGACGCTGACAGCTGTCTGCTTGCACAGCCCTCTTTCACTGCTCTGCCTTTGCACAGCCCTCTTTCACTGCTCTGCCTTTACACAGCCTTCTTGCACTGCTCTGCCTTTGCACAGCCCTCTTTCACTGCTCTGCCTTTGCACAGCCCTCTTTCACTGCTCTGCCTTTGCACAGCCCTCTTTCACTGCTCTGCCTTTGCACAGCCCTCTTTCACTGCTCTGCCTTTGCACAGCCCTCTTTCACTGCTCTGCCTTTGCACAGCCCTCTTTCACTGCTCTGCCTTTGCACAGCCCTCTTTCACTGCTCTGCCTTTGCACAGCCCTCTTTCACTGCTCTGCCTTTGCACAGCCCACTTTCACTGCTCTGCCTTTGCACAGCCCACTTGCACTGCTCTGCCTTTGCACAGCCCTCTTGCACTGCTGTGCCTTTGCACAGCCCTCTTTCACTGCTGTGCCTTTGCACAGCCCTCTTTCACTGCTGTGCCTTTGCACAGCCCTCTTTCACTGCTGTGCCTTTGCACAGCCCTCTTTCACTGCTGTGCCTTTGCACAGCCCTCTTTCACTGCTGTGCCTTTGCACAGCCCTCTTTCACTGCTGTGCCTTTGCACAGCCCTCTTTCACTGCTGTGCCTTTGCACAGCCCTCTTTCACTGCTGTGCCTTTGCACAGCCCTCTTTCACTGCTGTGCCTTTGCACAGCCCTCTTTCACTGCTGTGCCTTTGCACAGCCCTCTTTCACTGCTGTGCCTTTGCACAGCCCTCTTTCACTGCTGTACCCTTGCACAGCCCTCTTTCACTGCTCTGCCTTTGCACAGCCCACTTTCACTGCTGTGCCTTTGCACAGCCCTCTTTCACTGCTGTGCCTTTGCACAGCCCTCTTTCACTGCTGTGCCTTTGCACAGCCCTCTTTCACTGCTGTGCCTTTGCACAGCCCTCTTTCACTGCTGTGCCTTTGCACAGCCCTCTTTCACTGCTGTGCCTTTGCACAGCCCTCTTTCACTGCTGTGCCTTTGCACAGCCCTCTTTCACTGCTGTGCCTTTGCACAGCCCTCTTTCACTGCTGTGCCTTTGCACAGCCCTCTTTCACTGCTGTGCCTTTGCACAGCCCTCTTTCACTGCTGTGCCTTTGCACAGCCCTCTTTCACTGCTGTGCCTTTGCACAGCCCTCTTTCACTGCTGTGCCTTTGCACAGCCCTCTTTCACTGCTGTGCCTTTGCACAGCCCTCTTTCACGGCTCTGCCTTTGCACAGCCCTCTTTCACGGCTCTGCCTTTGCACAGCCCTCTTTCACTGCTCTGCCTTTGCACAGCCTTCTTGCACTGCTGTGCCTTTGCACAGCCCTCTTTCACTGCTGTGCCTTTGCACAGCCCTCTTTCACTGCTGTGCCTTTGCACAGCCCTCTTTCACTGCTGTGCCTTTGCACAGCCCTCTTTCACTGCTGTGCCTTTGCACAGCCCTCTTTCACTGCTGTGCCTTTGCACAGCCCTCTTTCACTGCTCTGCCTTTGCACAGCCCTCTTTCACTGCTCTGCCTTTGCACAGCCCTCTTTCACTGCTCTGCCTTTGCACAGCCCTCTTTCACTGCTCTGCCTTTGCACTTGCTTATTCTTACAAAAACATTCCCTTTATCTGTATCTTCTAGATGCCTGAAGAATCCTTCCCTTTCCAGAGGCGCAACCGGACTGTCTCCTTTCAGGTGGGTTCACTTGGAGCTCATATTGTGTTCTTAACAGTAAGGTCAATCCTGGCTCAGGCTGTTTTGGTTAGGTTATCCCTAACTTGCACCATCCCTGCACATGAGGTCAGTCTTGGCCAAAACCGTATCCTTTCAGGTATGTGTCAGACCTGTTTTTCTGGTGAGAGTAATTGTGGGTCGGACTGTTTTCATTCAGGTGAGGTCACTTTTGACCCAGGCCATGTCTTTTGTGGTGGGTAAATACTTTTACCTGTTGTTGAACAGACTGTTCTTTCAGGTTAAGTCAGTTGTCACACCTGTGTTGCCCTTTTAAGTGACTCAAGTCTTTCCTTTCTCGTACTAAAGCTCAAAGAAAGGTCATGGGGCGCTTCAAAAAAATGCAATATTATCTGGTTTGTTCTCCAGAGTTTAATTTCACTATGCTAGTGGAAAAGGGAGTATTGATTTTAAACACCAGCATATGATGGAACTGTTTCTACAGATTGCAAAGAAACTGCTATGAAAGACTGTGCATCTCTCTGAGGGTCTGCTATCAATTGAGTAATCCTGATAGTTATTAAAATCATAATAAACATTTATGAAGCACACTCCAGAAAGTGACTGCCCCTAAGTGATGCAATACTACCCATTGTGGAGTTCAGTAGTCTTCTTTTTAGTTCAGCTTCGTAACGGGTGGTTTAACCTGTTGAGATTGGGACTCCGGCACTAAGTGTTGCATGCCTATCTCCACAGCAGGCACTCCGATTCCTAGGTTAACTTGCCAGCTTCGCAGATTCCTTTTTATAACACCACAGTGAGTACATTATAGGTTATGTTCTGGTAACGCAGTGCAGCAGGGCTCACACCAAATAAGACCATCAATATAGGAGGGAGGGTTTAGTGTTTTTATTTCTCAATGTACAATCGCAGTTTGCCTAAGTCTTCCTTCTGGAGGTTTTTTTTGTGTGAACTTGTTCATATGTTCTCTGTCTTTTGTTTCAGTTCACTTTCAATATCAGCTCGGGTGACCAGGAAGGTCTATACAGCCTGTACTTTCACAGTTGCGCCGAGGAACAGTTCGCCATGAGGGATAAACTTCTCTTCAGCCTTGATGTGAGTAGTGTGTGTAAATTAGTATATTATAAGCAAGGTGTTGTTGGGCCAGTGGATTTTATCTGCTGGCTGCTATACTGCCTCCCCCTTGTCTCACTCATTGATTGATAAGGAACTAAATATAGAGAATTGTAACAGGTGGGCAAATTCCAGTGATATAATTCATCTTCAGGGAAACAACCAAGAGAGAATTGAATTTGAAAAGGAACCCCAAATAAAAATATGCAAAGTAGACACAAGGTAGCCATACAGGCGGAAGTGCATTCTCATAAGATCGATTGTCAAGACTTATTTCGAGGTAAATGCAGCAAAATATAAATGTTTTCTTTAAAAAAGACATTGATTTTAAGAGACTACCAAATCCTGAGGCATGTCTTCTCATATGAGAGTCAACTGAAAATTAAATATGGGGGTCGGCCTCCAATACACTTTGATTACAATCTAGTCTGTGATTAATCAATTTTGGAAGCCATTCAATTGGAGTATTCACAAAATGCTTTGATTGAAATGCCTCTTTGTTCCTTGCTATCTGGGAAACGTTTTTTTTGGGAAAAAATAGACTTCCCAGTTAAAAAAGATACAAGAACTAAACAATGGACATTTCTTCAAAACGCCTAATTTCACTGAATAAGGAAGACTCTCTCCTGTATGCGACAGACTAATTGTTTGAAAATTGCTGCAGCTCCTTGGACAAATCTTTCACCCTATATAAAAGTCATTTAATGGGAATTGGACCCCCTCTACAGCCCGTGATTCAACTGTGGATCGGCTCCTCTGTCTTGCTTGTATTTGAACATATGAAGAAATCCATTCTGAGGCTCCTAGGAATAATTGTCAATGATTCGAATCATCATAATGAATTCGTAACAAAAATTCTTCAGCCTTGGTATATCAAAATCCCCTAAACCAAAAACGCAAAAAGGATATACAAAAACCATAAAGAAGATAACCAGATGCAAACTGAGACCCAATACGTAATTGCAAGAATGTGATTAAAAAAAAACAAGTATGGTTGCAAGCAATGCTATATACTAGTTTAGGAATAACTAAATAATGTATAAGGAAATGGATAGAGAATACAGTAAGGAAGAACATGTCAAAGTAGAGGAAGACACCATTATGGATAAAACAACCCAAGTAAAAGAGGAAATAGAAAATTACCTAAAAAAGGGCCAGGAGTACTGCCTTTTAATAGCGTTTCTTTTGAAAACAACCAAAATATTGAGGGAGTAAATATATTTCAGCCCAATCCTCTTGCAAAAAACTTTCCAGATTCTGAAATCGAAAGAGAGAATAAAATGTTTTCTGATTTGTTATTTGTCTTTTTTGCCACTCAACTTAAAACATGAAGAAAGAGGAAACATGACCGCACAGCATGGCAGTTTAGTGTTTACAGAGCACAACAGTTTTCAATATAGTTGGGATTTTTGGAGCTCACACTGGGCCTTGTAAGTATGAAGCCTCACTCCCTGTTGCAGAGCCGAGACCTCCAGGGCTAAACCAACTCTCCAGCCGTGGCATGAAACTGTCACTCTCGTAAATCCCAATGGAGTCAGTAACGCATGGCTTGCAGGTACGACATAGGTCAGTACCCATCTCTTTTGCTGTCCCAGGTGAGCTACGCTTGCTTGATGTCATGGGTCCGCAGGTATTTCTACAAGGTGTCCTTGGGTTGGTGCATCTGGGTCTAATTGAGTATAGAGTTGCTGCTGTTCTTTGCAAGACGACATGTCACACAACCACTCCTGCCGCTACCACCCCACATGTAGGACATCTGCCTTTTGGCTAGCAGGAGTGCCAGGGACATGAAGCGCCTCGCTGCTATTGACACTCCCTTTTTGTAGCCCAGCAGGGCTCTCCTCTGCGTCGGTTCAAAATCCACTGCTAACATTTCGGAGAACCCTGCTCACTCCGCTCAAGTGCTCTGCCATTGCCTGCACTGCCAAGCAAGGTGCAGGAATCCTGCCTCAGACTCCTAGTGCAGCGAGAGTGTGCTTTTAGTTTGTGTGCAAACAGTTGTTGGGGGTGTGGGGTAGATTCTGTGCAGATATTTTAAGTGGATGAGGTGTAGCCTTCCGTTGGGAGATAATACTCTTATTTGGCCACAGTAGTATGCCCATCCAAATCTGACAGCACCTCCTTAACCTCCCCTCCAACCCTCCAAAGTCAATATCTTATTGTGCTCTAGAGCTGCGATTTATTGCTGGGGTCGCTGCCTGTATAGAGCAGACTAGATTATGAGCTTGGACAGAGATCAATTAAGGTATTAAAGGAAATGTATAATTTGAAATTGTTAATTTTGTTATTCTCTGGAAGTAAGATGCTGCTACTATGTGAATTTTCTAAAATTCAGACTATTGAAATGAGTACCTGGAAGCTTTGAATCAGCCTCCCACAAGGAACATGTACATTGAGAGTTGAACTGGGCATGACAAATATAACACATTCATATTATCAAAGAATGTTACATTCCTGGCACTGTATTGTCAGAGCAAGAGAGGGGTCCCTGGACCACATGAATCAATACCAATAAAACCCAGCGGTATTGTAATTTAAAACAAATCTTTTTTCGAATTAAAACCATTTGACCTTGAAAGTTCTAGTCTCAAAGCTACAATAGGCTAAAGAAAATTTGTAAAAGAATTGCTAAAATATCAGTCCGAAGAACAAGCTCTTCAAGCGTGCATGAAAATGTCACGGTATTCTCACATAGTCCACACTAAGCAGATGGTCCTGTTACAATTATAGCTAAAGCACATCCAATGAAGGGTAACGGCAAGATACCAAAGATTAAACTTTGGTCTAGTCAACCCCACCCCCCTCCACGGATTAGGTGGAAAATGCAAAAAGTCGACAATAATGACAATATAATGGATGTTCTGCCAAAATGCCTTTCTTGTAACTCAGCTGTTATTTCACTCTCGCATTTTATTCCATTTTGCACATACTTTACAAAAGCCCATAAGGGACTTGCTTCGAGTTTTTAGAAGTTTATAGCTCCGATGAGTTAATGACTTGATTTATGATGAAATAAGAAATATTTGTTATGTTGCAAGTTGAGTGTTTTTAGCATTGTGGAAAAGTCTGATTAAGGGCTTAAGAATGAGGTTTTTAAATTGGCAATTTCATGTTTTTATTTTAGTTTTTCTAAATAGTTTGTATTGCCTGACTGGCATATAATCAAACTTGAAACCTTGGTTCTATGGCTCTATGAATATGAGCGGTGTGTATGAAGCTGTACACAGTGAGAGCTGGCAGTAAGGCACTGAAGCCGTATGTCATGTATGCATGTGTGCTCCCATGAAGACTTAAAGATGTTGTGTCCTGTGGTATACAGGCAGAGGCAGACGAGAGAGGGATGAAGGCGCTTCCCTGGGTGAGTGTCCTACTCCTTGTGTGAAGATTGCTTTCTTTTACAGATTGAGATCATTGAGAAGAATCCAGAGAGCTTTCTGTCTGCCGGTGAGATACCTCTTCCCAAGCTCTACATCTCCATGGCAGTCTTCTTTCTGTTGTCGGGCATCGTGTGGGTTCACATCCTTCGGGCACGCAGGTATTTCTCCAACTTTCATTCTTTGCTCATCATTTTGTCTACTGGCCGTAAGCTTTCATCCTTGCATGGTACTGTTGTGTCCTGGCTCTCTCCATTTTTCGATGTTTGGGTGCTTCTGCCACCTAGAGGTGGGGCTGATAAGACCGGAAATGACTGCTGAAGCTGTTAATACAGAACTTTGCTCACCTGCATGTGTGGTTTATGCACCAGATTTCTAAATCAATGTGCCTCGGTGTACCTTTGCCTGTTCTCTTTTCCATTGAAAACTATTTTTGATAATCCTCTTCTTTGATGCTCAGCAAATGCCTTACAACAGTCCTTACCCTGGTACTTTGGGGTATTTTTGGATCTTTTTTGTGCTGTTTGTCCCTTTACCCTCTTCTTTCAGGTTGGGTGGCTTGGGCCTCACTGCTCTGGCTTTAAGTCATGCATGTCGTGCCTTCAGCTCTTTACAACAGCGACCCACATTAGCTCTGTGTCTCATGCTTGTGGTGTGGTCATCTTGTGCATGTCTAGGTCTCCTCTGCTGCCATCAGTACAGTGCTTCTCTGGGTACTGCGTGGCACGCATTCAGAGAAAAGGTGCACTTCTGCCCTAAGACCTGTTAAATTCAATAGTCTGGGAAAAGAGTCCCTATGTGGGAGCAGGGTTGTGCCCACTGGGAGCAGTGCATAGTACCATTTCTGCTGATGAGGTAGCCAGGGACTCCCTCAAGTGAAGGTCACGTACACGGAGCGTAAAAGAATGGTTGGGGGTAAACACATGGAAGATGAAAAGACCTGGTCACTAGAACATTTCTTGCTCACCCTTTTTTCCTACTCCAATATCCCTGTACCAGGTATTTTGTTCTAACCAGACCCTGTTGTCCCAACCCAGCCTGGGAGTGAACCGCCTGGGAGCAGAGGGCTCTTTGGGGTACATACACTCACCTCTTTCGGAGACTCCCTTGCACAGGTGAGCCAAGTCTTATCCCTAGTCGTGGTACCAAGCCACTGTTGAACTGAAGGATTAAGCTACTTTTCTTTCTGGGTGCAGTGTTCTGTGTCCAAAGCACCAAGAAGTTTGTTACTTTATTATATATATGTAGTGCCCTGTGCAGTTGAGGAAAATGGTTGCACGAGGATTAAAAGAGGTACGATCTACTCCTATGTTTGAATTTCAAAAAGTTGGCTTACTCCAGTATTGGAACTTTCATAGATTCCCATAGCTTGTATCATTCCCCGTCGTCGGAATGGGAGCCTCAGTAAATGAAAAATACCATAGCAGTAGGTACAAAAGAGAAAGAAAGGCTTAGGCCTCAGCTCATTTTGTAGCATATCCACCTCTTTTTGTAAAAGAGACCAAAATAATACAACAACCAATCAGATTAGCCTCAGCCCATAGAACCCACCTGAGAGAACCTCAGAGCCTCAGATTTTCTACCGCACGTTGTGCAATGGAGTCTCCACTGAGCTCTGCTCAGATTTCTCTTCAACTTCTGTGTTTTCAACTGTTTCTCTTCAGCGTTCTTCAGGATGTCTGACGAGGAGAAAAAGACTTTATTCAAAGCCTGTGAAACTTGTTAAAAAAAGAGGCTTTATGTGGAGGACAAACATAGGGACTGTATTTATTGTTTGTACCCTGACCACCAGGCCACCGACTGCAAGATCTGTCGGACCTTCTCCTCCAAGACCTTGAGAGACCGTGAGGGGCGTTTGCTCACCTGGTTGCAAAAGTTAGTCACAGAAAGACCCGGTATCGAGTGACGGTGATGATGCCTCCTCTGCGACATCTTCGAGGAGATCTCAAAAAAGGGTAAGGTCTTTACCTTCAACTTCTTCTGACCACCCTACCAAAGCCTTACAAAAGACCTCTGATAGGTCTGACAGGCGCAGTCCCATCAAATCTCCTCACCGAGGTGTAAAGGAGAGGGAAGGACTGGTTTCTGAGACACATTCTATTAAGAAGGCGAGTCATGGGCCTTCGGTTTCACCTCCACTTTCTGAGAAGCCAAGACTGTTCAAGAAACCAGCTTCCGTCCTGCCTGAGGGGGAAGCTGACAAGAAAATCCACCCGTCGATGACGACAGCATCAGGTACATTGACAACTGCGTCAAAGAATCAATCTACGCCGATTTCAGCTCCATCGACTGTCTCGTCGACTAGAGCTTCGTCGTCTATAGTACCTTCGTCGACGACGACTTCATCGACGCTGCAACCTAAGGTTCCAGTTTCCATGTCGTCGACGGTGATGATTACCTCGGCTTCGACGAGTAAGACGACTAGGATGGTGTCGACGGCGACATCTACAGCTTCCAGCATAATACTGACGGCCTCGACGACGATTCCGACGACGATCACTCCTTCGTTGTTTGGCAATTTCAGTAAAAAGATGCCAGATTACACCGGAGAGGACTTCTCCTCGTAGAGTGACACCACTACCACCGGCACTCCTTTTAGAGGAGGAGTTTTCAGATGAAGATGAGGGTCCTTACGGGGACGCATATAGTCCATCCCAATTACATGTCAAATATCAGGACTCAGACTCTGAGGACTACTATGTAGACCAAGGACAATATCTGCCGCAAACTAGGCAGGAACAGTCGCAGCAGGGCATGGTGGCTATGCGGTCTTCACTGATTGCTGATCTACAATTCATGTTGCTGGATTATAGGAAAAGATTTCCATCTCAATCCTCTGGTGAACAGTCTGTGCAACTGCCTCCACCTCCACCTTCTGCTCCTCTGCTTCCACAAGCTCCGGTTCCGGAACCAATGGAACCTCAACAAAATGTAGTCACAGTTCATGATGACTCATCGGATGATGACCAGGGCACTATCTCAGTCCCAGATCCAGATTGGGAATGGGATGACTATATAATTCCAGATCCCACTTCTCCATCTCCTGCGGATTCTCCTCCAGCAGATATTGGGGGCTTCCACAATTTAATGGAAAGAGCATCCAAACGTTACGATCTTTCCATACCATCAGTACAGTCGGAATGTTTTCTTTATGATTTTAAAAAGCCTTATAAAAAGTTTGTCCGTTCTATCCCAATTGTGGGCCATGTCTGTGATGAGGAGATAAAGGTGATGAAATCTCCAGCTACCGTCATGCTTGTTCTTCCTCGACTGGAGAAAAAGTACAAGGCTCCGGAGGATAGCGCTGCTTGTCTGGTTAGCCAACCGAAACCGGACTCTGTAATTTCTTCAGCGGCCCAAAGGAAGTCAAAGAATCCATCGGCGCCCCTTACCACCCCACCGGATAAGGAGGGTAGGCGTCTTGATAATGTGGGTAAGAGGTTCTCTTCTATGTCCAGCCTCCTGGTCAGGGCTGCTAATGCCTTGGCTATTCTGGGACGATATGATGGCCAGATGTGGTGCGACTTATCTCCGTATTTGGACCAGCTACCAGAGGGATCGAAGGCTGACGCAAAGAAAATCGTGTAGGAAGGAGAGCATTCTTCGGAAATTGATTGCGCAATGGACATTTCTACCACTGCTTTCCGCTCTTTGGCAGGTGCGGCAGTCCTTAGACGACAGGGCTGGCTTCGGGCCACCTGGTTTCGCCCGGAAGTCCAAAATAAAATCCTAGCTCTGCCGTTCGATGGTGAGCTGCTTTTGGAAAGCATGTGGACGATGCGCTGCAGGAGATAACAAAGGACACTGAAACAGCTAAGTCCCTTGGGACTTTGCAATACCGCAAAGTACCTTTCCGTGGTACGAGAGGAAGAGGTTTCTCTTCATACAGAAGTGGATACCAGCAGCAGCGTTGGCACTCTGGAGAGAGTTTTCAATCTTTGGGGCAGACCCTCCATAGACCTGTTTGTCACTCCAGAGAACAGGAAATGCCAGTTCTACGCAAGCAGGGAACACCATCAGGGATCATTGGGAAATGCGCTTTCGATGGCCTGGTCAGGCGCCTTCTGTTTATGCCTTTCCTCCTATTCGCAACAATCTCAGTCTTACAGGCCCCAGTATTCTCAAAGACCGGGCCAATCGTCCTCTCTCTCGCCAACCCTCTAGAGGACGACAAGGGCGCCAGGGGAGAGATTCCTCTAAGCGCCAATAGCGGCTTCCCGGCTCTGTCTACTGTTCCTTTGCCCCCTGTGACACCAGTGGGGGGCAGGATATCACAATACCTCCACAACTGGAATCTCATAACATCAGATCGGTGGGGCCGCAATATCATCCGATTTGGCCATACACTGGAGTTTCAACAGCAGCCCCTTTGAAAGTATCAAGGACCCCCTGTAAAATATTTAGGTCAATTCCTAGGACAGGGTAACAGACAATGAAAAATATATTCCTAGGCAATCAATATTGATACAAATGTCACACACTGAATATATTGATGTAGAACCAAAAAAGGCAAAATTACTTTTAATAAGAGCCAGTGTACTATATAGTAATGAAATTAAACTTTTTTTCTTCATTGTCAATAAGTTAGTATTTTGTTTAAAAGACATAGAACTAATACACTATGCAACATTTAAAAAGAAACACGTTTTTTATAAAAATGTTTCATGAATTATAAAAAATTATACACTGTATAATTCAAATATGACAAACTTCAATAAACACAATATTAAATAAAAAAATAAAGTGAAAGACAAATACAAACATTCAAAATCAAAAATTCATAGAAATTGAATTGCGGCAATAAATTGACTTCGCGCGTTTCGGCACACTAGCGCTTTCGTCAGGAAAGCCACACAATTTTCCTGAAAATAGAAGGTACACTGGCTTAACAATAGTATAACATCATTTTGAAGATGACCAGTATAGCTGTAAAATTAGCTATAAAATTAGCTCTTCCAAGAATAGCGAAAACAGACTACAAACATATGTGCAAGTGATAAAGTAGAGAAGATAAAGGAAAAAAAGGAATAGTGACCTAGAACTGAAATACACGTACTGTTCAAATATGTAACCAATGTAGACCTAACATAGTGAGATTGGTAAAAAGAGGATATATACACCGTGATGATAAAAAGACCAAATGATTCAAGAAAATCCCAGGAGGAAATATTTTAGACCTGATGTGAGAAAGATACCGACCAAGATTTGAAAATCAAAACACATAACCTAAAGGAGAAACTTACTCGGAACAATAATTTAAGTAAAAAGATAAGGATTTTCAAGAGCTGATACTGGTTGATTGGATATTCACTAAGGGAAAAAACGGAGGAAAGAAATGGTGAGGGAAGGGGTTTATTTTTGTTGAATGTTAACGATGATTAACAATTAATGTCTAAGTGAGTCTAAAGTCTGCACATAGTTACCTTGTGGTTAATACTATTTCGAACCGATTATCTTCGGCAAGCACGACTTTTTTTTAAAAAGACAACGATGAGGCAGCGAGAAAGGCCAATAACTTCTAAAGAAATATACAATTATATAGGCGTTATTAGAATGGTATAATCTTCTACAAATTAGTGTCTAGTTCGTATTAGACTGAAGAAACAGGTGGTATTACCTACCTAATTATAATCAAGAAGAATGTAGATTTATATTCTTATTATTATATATTGCTTTTTGCACTGATACATGGGCGTTTTATCTTCTTTTCTAACAAATTACGGTCTGCAAATGGTAAAATAGAAGCGACATAGTTTCAATATGAAAATAATAACCTAATGTTGCGGTAGTTGGCAAGAGTTTTTTAATTACGAGATAGGGAGTACTATACTATACGGGACCCCTAATATGTTTGCGATAACAAAGGGATTCGGTAGAGCTCACCTAATGATGAAAGACCTTCGTGGGGAAAGGACGCGCCTCACCGTGCTCTTTTCTTCTACGGAACGCTTTCCTCCATATGCGCGAATCAGCGCTTGATTAGAAGTTTAAATCGGTACGGCGGTACGTCACTCAGTCATGTGGTCGACGTACTGATGTAGTTACGTCTAGAGAGAACGAATTAGGTGACGAAGACCGTAATGATGTGGTTGCGTATGAAGTAATAGAACGTGAATGCAGGGGCGTGGCAATATATTTGAAAAAATCTCCTAAAGTATCTCATAGGAATGGGACTTTTTTCTAAATCAAATAAAACTTTATTGTTTAGATATCGCTATTTTACCAACCCAGCACTGATTGTATATAGTAAGAAATGTACATTGAATATCTCGTTTGTGTTTACAACCAAAAATATATTATTTGGAAAGGAATGGAAATATCACTATTTTATTCTGTTTCTTTTGGTATGAACTTTATTCGTAACAGTCTTAGAAAGATTAGACCTACCAGCAACGGCTATAAATATATGCACATTCTAAAAAGATTAGTGAACTCAGTATGTAATCAGTGGGACAGGAAATGGAAGGAAATATAGATGGTCCACGTATTGGATGACATATCAGATGGCATTCTCCCAAGGCAATTCATTGTTAAGGCCGCAATGGAATGTATTGAGGACGAAAATCCAAAAAACTTCCCTTTTCTTACGTACCTTACAACCACCACTGTTCTCTGAAATGTGGATTTTCTCTAAAATCCGCCATTTAATTTCTTCTGGTTTGTGTCCTACGTCTAAATAGTGTTTAACTAAAGGCGCGGACATTTTTGCTTTGCGGATGGCAGAACGGTGTTCAGCTATACGAATGTGGGCTGCTCTGGATGTTTCACCAACATAACCAAGATTGCATGGACACAAAATGAGAGAAATCACATTTTGTGTCTTGCAATTCCATAGTTGTGGTGCTTGGATCTTATAGCCATTATGTATTAAGGTTTCACCTTCCAAAACTTGATCACATGATTTGCATTTAGAGCATCTCACAGTGCCTCTAATAGGTTTCATGCCATCAATGGTTTTTTGAATAAAAGGGGTGTCTGATTTAAACCTTGAATGCACGATCATATCTTTTAGATTTTTATTCCTCCGGTGATCAAATTGAGGTTTGGCTATCTTGTTTCTTGCTTCCGGATGACTATTTAGAATATGCCAATTGGCAAGGATTCTACATCTAGATTCACTAGAATGTCAGTGGCTGGATTAAAATGAAGATCTTCTACTTTATTAATGATGTCACGTGTATCTTGCACAAATGAAGGAATCTGACAAAACGATTTTTAAGGGTGCGCCGCAATTGTACAAACTTGTCGGACTTCGATGTCCAAGCAGAAAAAATGAAAGAAAAATTCTTACTCCGTGGCTATCCACGGAGACTAATTAGAGAATCCTACAAACGAGCACGCTATTATGATAGGGATCATCTCCTTACCAATAACACACGTAGAAAGAAAGATCAACTAGTCTGTATTACTAGACACTCTACCTTAAATGCCACTGTGAAACAAATTATTAATGCCAATTGGCATATTCTAAATAGTCATCCGGAAGCAAGAAACAAGATAGCCAAACCTCTATTTGCTCACCGGAGGAATACAAATCTAAAAGATATGATCGTGCATTCAAGGTTTAAATCAGACACCCCTTTTATTCAAAAAACCATTGATGGCATGAAACCTATTAGAGGTACTGTGAGATGCTCTACATGCAAATCATGTGATCAAGTTTTGGAAGGTGAAACCTTAATACATAATGGCTATAAGATCCAAGCACCACAACTATGGAATTGCAAGACACAAAATGTGATTTATCTCATTTTGTGTCCATGCAATCTTGGTTATGTTGGTGAAACATCCAGAGCAGCCCACATTCGTATAGCTGAACACCGTTCTGCCATCCGCAAAGCAAAAATGTCCGCGCCTTTAAACACTATTTAGACGTAGGACACAAACCAGAAGAAATTAAATGGCGGATTTTAGAGAAAATCCACATTTCAGAGAACAGTGGCGGTTGTAAGGTACGTAAGAAAAGGGAAGTTTTTTTGGATTTTCGTCCTCAATACATTCCATTGCGGCCTTAACAATGAATTGCCTTGGGAGAATGCCATCTGATATGTCATCCAATACGTGGACCATCTATATTTCCTTCCATTTCCTGTCCCACTGATTACATACTGAGTTCACTAATCTTTTTAGAATGTGCATATATTTATAGCCGTTGCTGGTAGGTCTAATCTTTCTAAGACTGTTACGAATAAAGTTCATACCAAAAGAAACAGAATAAAATAGTGATATTTCCATTCCTTTCCAAATAATATATTTTTGGTTGTAAACACAAACGAGATATTCAATGTACTGACTTACTATATACAATCAGTGCTGGGTTGGTAAAATAGCGATATCTAAACAATAAAGTTTTATTTGATTTAGAAAAAGTCCCGTTCCTATGAGATACTTTAGGAGTTTTTTTCAAATATATTGCCACGCCCCTGCATTCACGTTCTATTACTTCATACGCAACCACATCATTACGGTCTTCGTCACCTAATTCGTTCTCTCTAGACGTAACTACATCAGTACGTTTCGACCACATGACTGAGTGACGTACCGCCGTACCGATTTTAAACTTCTAATCAAGCGCTGATTCGCGCATATGGAGGAAAGCGTTCCGTAGAAGAAAAGAGCACGGTGAGGCGCGTCCTTTCCCCACGAAGGTCTTTCATCATTAGGTGAGCTCTACCGAATCCCTTTATCGCAAACATATTAGGGGTCCCGTATAGTATAGGACTCCCTATCTCGTAATTAAAAAACTCTTGCCAACTACCGCAACATTAGGTTATTATTTTCATATTGAAACTATGTCGCTTCTATTTTACCATTTGCAGACCGTAATTTGTTGGAAAAGAAGATAAAACGCCCATGTATCAGTGCAAAAAGCAATATATAATAAGAATATAAATCTACATTCTTCTTGATTATAATTAGGTAGGTAATACCACCTGTTTCTTCAGTCTAATACGAACTAGACACTAATTTGTAGAAGATTATACCATTCTAATAACTCCTATATAATTGTATATTTCTTTAGAAGTTATTGGCCTTTCTCGCTGCCTCATCGGTGTCTTTTTTTTAAAAAGTCGTGCTTGCCGAAGATAATCGGTTCGAAATAGTATTAACCACAAGGTAACTATGTGCAGACTTTAGACTCACTTAGACATTAATTGTTAATCATCGTTAACATTCAACAAAAATAAACCCCTTCCCTCCCCATTTCTTTCCTCCGTTTTTTCCCTTGGTGAATATCCAATCAACCAGTATCAGCTCTTGAAAATCCTTATCTTTTTACTTCAATTATTGTTCCGAGTAAGTTTCTCCTTTAGGTTATGTGTTTTGATTTTCAAATCTTGGTCGATATCTTTCTCACATCAGGTTTAAAATATTTCCTCCTGGGATTTTCTTGAATCATTTGGTCTTTTTATCATCACGGTGTATATATCCTCTTTTTACCAATCTCACTATGTTATGTCTACATTGGTTACATATTTGAACAGTACGTGTATTTCAGTTCTAGGTCACTATTCCTTTTTTTCCTTTATCTTCTCTACTTTATCACTTGCACATATGTTTGTAGTCTGTTTTCGCTATTCTTGGAAGGGCTAATTTTATAGCTAATTTTACAGCTATACTTGTCATCTTCAAAATGATGTTATACTATTGTTAAGCCAGTGTACCTTCTATTTTCAGGAAAATTGTGTGGCTTTCCTGACGAAGGCGCTAGTGCGCCGAAACGCGCGTCGAAGACAATTTATTGCCGCAATTCAATTTCTATGAATTTTTGATTTTGAATGTTTGTATTTGTCTTTCACTTTTTTTATTTTTTTATTTAATATTGTGTTTATTGAAGTTTTTGTCATTATATTTGAATTATACAGTGTATAATTTTTTATAATTCATGAAACATTTTTATAAAAAACGTGTTTCTTTTTAAATGTTGCATAGTGTATTAGTTCTATGTCTTTTAAACAAAATACTAACTGTTATTGACAATAAAGAAAAAAAGTTTAATTTCATTACTATATGGTACACTGGCTCTTATTAAAAGTAATTTTGCCTTTTTTGGTTCTACATCAATATATTCAGTGTGTGACATTTGTATCAATATTGATTGCCTAGGAATATATTTTTCATTGTTTCAACAGCAGCCACCATCCAGAGCCCCTCGCGCCACCGAATCCAAACATCTGCAACTTCTAAGGCTAGAAGCTCACCAACTACTTCTCAAAGGAGCGATGGAGCCGGTACCTCTGTCCAAACGAGGCAAAGGATTCTATTCCCGGTTCTTCCTCGTTCGCAAGACCGTAGACAAATGGCGCCCAATTTTAGACCTGAGGGAGCTCAACACCTATCGCATACAACTCTCGTTTCGGATGGTATCCCTACAGGACATTTTGCAGCTTCTCAATCCAGGGGATTACATAGCCACTCTGGATCTCGAACGCATACTTCCATGTTCCCATCCACCCGGCCCACAGGAGGTTTTTACGCTTTACAGTAGCCAAGAGCCACTTTCAATTCAAGGTCCTACCTTTCGGACTCAGATCCGCACCGCAGATAGTCACAAAGGTCTTGGTCCCAGTCGCAGCGTTTCTCAGAAAAAAATTGCTAGAAGTTTTTCCTTATCTAGACGACTGGTTGGTGAAAGCTCCTTCTCTGGCAGCTTCAAAAGCAGTCGAAAGCTGCACTCGACTTTTCAGTCATCTGGGACTTCAACTCAACAAGGACAAGTCAGTCCTCTGTCCTTCCAGGTCGGCCAAGTTCATGGAGGCTATTCTGGACACTGCTTGTTGCAAAGTTTTTCCATCAGAAGAAAGACAGCAAAGACTCATCACCTCTGCCCATCATTTGCAAACAAGACGGTCTCCGTCTGTTCGCCTATACAAATCTCTTCTAGGATCAATCTCATCTTGCATTCGCTTAATTCCGCATTGCAGACTTCGTATGCGCCTGCTCCAAGAGCAATTGGATCTGCAGTGGCGCCAAGCAGACTGCTCTTTCGACGACAAAGTAATCATCACTCCTCTTAGGAGAGAGGCAGCCAGATGGTGGATGGTCACACAATATATCTCAAAGGGTCTCACCTTCACAGTCACTGCAGCTCCATTGATACTTACCACAGACTCCTCTCTGGAAGGCTGGGGGCGGTCTTGCAAGACCTTCAAGTGAGCGGCCGCTGGCCGCCTGAACAACGCCTTCACATCAACCTACTGGAGCTAAAAGTGATTTGTCTAGCTTTACAGGCTTTCCTTCCCAGGATTCGGAAATCCACCGTCCTGGTCCGTACAGACAACACGACGGCCATGCATTACGTGAACAAGCAGGGTGGAACAAGGTCTCCTCTGCTGCACAAGAGATTTGGGAGTGAATTATCCGTCACCAAATTTCACTGTCGGCGGAACATCGTCCAGGTGCCCTCAACAAGACAGCGGATACGGTAAGTCGTCTCAAATCTGTGAGCCACAAGTGGGAATTGGATCAGCGCACTCTGGAGAGAGTTTTCAATCTTTGGGGCAGACCCTCCATAGACTTGTTTGCCACTCCAGAGAACAGGAAATGCCAGTTCTACGCAAGCAGGGAACACCATCAGGGATCATTGGGAAATGCGCTTTCGATGGCCTGGTCTGGCGCCTTTGTTTATGCCTTTCCTCCAATTCCGCTAATCCCGCTACTACTCTGGAAGCTCAAAGCTGAACCCTGCAGGATGATTCTAGTGGCACCGGCGTTTCCCCGCCAGTTTTGGGTTACAGAGCTTCTCCTGCTCTCCCAGGATCATCCAATTCCTTCTCTATTGACTATGTCCCAAGGCCAAGTGGTACATCCGGACCCAAGCTCTCTGCAGTTGACTGCGTGGCTCCTGAACACAGAGAATTTCAGGGCTTGAATATCCCTCAAGAATGTAGAGAGGTGCTAGCTCAGGCCCGCGCACCAAGTACAAATAAGACCCATCGTTCAAAATGGAAACGTTTCCGCCTATGGTGCCGCCAACAGAACATTCATCCTTTTTCTTCTGCTCCTCATCGGATTTTGCCATACATTTTGTGTCTGGCCAAGTTGGGTCTCGCACATTCTTCTATCAAGGTTCACCTGGCGGCGATCTCTAGGTTCAGACGAACATCTTCAGGCCCTTCTCTTTGGTCTGCGAGAATCGTAAAACAATTTTTAAAAGGACTTTTTAGGGTTTTCCCTTCATTTAGACCTCCTACACCCATGTGGCAGCTCAACTTGGTCCTTGCTCAACTCATGAGGCCTCCGTTTGAGCCAATTCATAGGGCGGATCTTAAATTTCTCTCATGGAAGGTGGCCCTCCTCCTCGCTTTAACTTCAGCCAGGAGGGTTGGTGAACTTCAGGCTCTCACTATTAAGGATCTGTTCTTGCAGTTGAAAAAAGACACTCTTATCCTGAGGACAAATCCAAAATTCATCCCGACGGTTCCTTCGGATTTTCATTTGAATGAACCAGTCATTTTAAAGACTTTTTTTCCCTAGACCGACAACTCCAGCGGAGAGGTCTCTTCATTCTCGAGATGTTCAAAGGTGTTTGAAATTTTATATCCAACACACCAAGGACTGCAGGAGATCTACTCGGCTCTTTGTCGCCCTCAGTACACCTTGCAAAGGTTTTCCCCCTTTAAAACCAGGGGTTGCACGATGGATTGCCAGCGCGATCCACTACTGTCAACAATCAAAGACAATTGCAGGGCAGCTACATGGAGTGCCCATACCTTCACGACACATTACTGCTTGGAATCTTCCACGCGGAACGATGCTGCAGTGGGACAGGCTGTTCTAAGCAATCTCTTTCAGTGAGCGGTGAGCTTTCCCTTCTAACCCTCCTTCCTGTTATTGGTTTGCACATTATGTATCTGATGATGTTTACTGACTGGTGTTTGGTAACTTTTATTTCTCATGCTTATATACATGCAATGTGATACAATGTAGGATTACACAAAATGTGCTTCCTTTTTTCCTAACTGTGAGAAAGTGGCTCTGTATATACTGTTCCCAAATAGGTCCAAAGTCCACAGTCCCTAGAGGTTTGGCAGAGGCTAAAGTTAGATATAACCTTACTCTCTAATGTGGTGCTTGGTCGAGCAGTAAGGCAGTATCAGAGGACAATGTAAAGCATTTGTTGTACACACTCAGTCAGCAAACAGTCTCACACACTCAATAACTGAACTCTAGGCCAATGGTTTATATAAAAAAAAAAATATGGTTGTATTATTTTAGAACCAACAATAGGTATCAAAATATACTTTCTCAGAATGAGATGCTTTAGTTAAATACTTTGCAAAAGACAATTGACTTGAAATAGAATAGGTACAGTTTGTTGCAATATGCAACACAATTTCATACACAATCATACATTGAGCTCAATGGGAATTTTAAGTTATATGCAATTGATTACTTTCAGGATTACTTTTCTAACTCCAGGACTGGATCCTAGATTCAGTCCTGGGACAGTTCTTGGAAACAAGTGAGTAAATTACGTTTTAGGTACTGTTGTGATTTTTAAGCAATATTTTGCTATTTTAAAAGTTGACAAACTTTTTCTGATCAAATTACCAATGTTATCCTATGGAAGGAAATTCACTTAGCAGGTAAGTGGGGTTATGGTTACTTTTTCTAGGTCAGGGTTGGATCCTGGATCCAGCACTAGTGTACCACCTGTAAGCAGTTGAGAAACTGCGCTTAAGTTATACAGGCGACTTTTAAGGAATATTTATACGTTTGCAAAATCGACAGTAGAAATTTCACAGAAAAACAGTCCATGGTTTCCTATGGAAGAAAATTCGAGTTACGGGTAAAGTATGTTCTCGTTACTTTTGTAATCCAGTGCTGGGCTCCTAGGTTCAGCACTGGGACATCTATCTAAATCAGGCAAGTAATTACAATTTTATCGTTGGCATGATTTTGAAAGAATATTTGTAAGTTTCAAAAATCGACACTTTCAGCAAAAAGCAGGCAATGATATCCTATGGAAGGAAATTCAAGTTACTGGTAAGTACGGTTAAAATTACTTTCCAGGGTCAGTACTGAGCTACAAGATGCAGCACTGAGGTCTCTCCTGATAACAGGTGAGTAAATCTGAATTCGTTGTTCGGCTGATTTTATATGAATATTTCAAAGTTCCAAAACTCCACAATTAGAAGAATTTCCAAGTGAAACCAGTCAATGTTAGCCTATGGAAGAAAAGTGAGTTATCGGCTTTTACGTAAGTACTCGACAGGCAGAGTTAAGGTTCTGGGCATAGACTCTGGGGTCTCCCAGGGTCAGTTAGGTACAGCACCCTCAGTGGCACATGGGCAGGCGGGTGCAGAGGTAGTTAGGCCCAATGTTATCCAATGAGAGGCAGGGGTCCTTCGGTTGGTGGCTGCTGGCGAGCAGGCCACGCGGCTGTGGGAGCTGGGCTCCTGGTCACTTGCTCAGGGCAAATGGCGAAGTAGATCAGGGGCACTCGGGCGGCTGGGTGCTTTTGAGCCGTCGGGTGCTCAATGTTATTCAATGGAGATGTCTGCTGTGTGGCAGCCTAGGCAGCCTCTCAGACAAGATGTGGATTGTAGGTTAGGTTTCAGGGGACATCTCTAAGATGCCCTCTGGGGTGCTTGGTACATTAAATCCCACACTGGCATCCGTGTGGGTTTAATGTGCTGAGAAGTTTGATACCAAACTTCAGTCTTCAGTGTTGCCATTATTGTGCTGTGGAGTTTGTTTTTGACGAGGTCTCAGCACCATGTACGCTTAAATGGCAGCACTGCACTTAGTGCCCAAGAATGGCCCTGGGTACTGTAGGGGCACAGGGCTCATGCACCTGTGTCCTCACCACTGGCATAGGGCACCCAGCTAGAGGGGTGGCTGATGTATGCCTGGGCAGTGGGTTTGTGGGCATGGCGCACAGGGATGTGTGCCATGTCGACTCTGTGTTTAGTTCTGCACCAGGACACTCAGCCTGCAAAGGGAGTGTGTGTGTGTGTGTGTCGGGGTACAGGGCCCCTAAGGGTGGCACAATAAGTGCTGCAGCCCTTAGGGGTCTCTCTGGTCACAATGCCCTGGGTACCTAGGGTACCATTTACCAGGGGCTGACATGTGGCCAGAGATGACCATTGGGTTTAGGCTTTAGTACGGTTTTTAGGGAAGCAACACAGGCCCTGGGTACCTGATTGGCAGGGACCAAGGGCACACCAAGAAAAAGTGCATCAGGTATCAGGCAAAAAGTGGGGGGGTGGGTTACTGCAACAGAAATCCACTTCCTTACACTAACTGCTAGCTATTCTGATACAAGCTATGGGAATCCATGAAAGTTCCAATACTGGAGTAAGAAAACAAGTTACTTACCTGTAACTTTGGTTCCTTTCATAGATTCCCATGCGCCCACCCTCCTCCCCTGGGAAAGCTCAGCCCTCGCAAGGTTTGGTTGTACTGTTAAACAACGGCTACGAAAATCTGAGTCTCTGAGGTTCTCTCAGGAGGGTTCTATGGGGTGAGGCTAATCGGATTGTAGTATTTTGGTCTCTTTTGCAAAAAGAGGTGGATATGCTACAAAAAATTATGAGGCCTAAGCCTTTCTTTCTCTTTTGTACCTACTGCTATGGTATTTTTTATTTACCGAGGCTCCCATTCCGACGACGGGGAATGATACAAGCTATGGGAATCTATGAAAGTTACCAATACTGGAGAACCAAAGTTACAGGTAAGTAACTTGTTTTCTTCTGAGAGTAGATAATCAAAATTGACAGCATCCCAAAAATAATTGTCTGTTTTTGCTTCCTTTTAGTTAGTCCACTCTTCGCCATCCAGGATTCGTACTTCGTTTTGTTAAAAACGTCTCAAAATCAAATTGATCCATTGGTAATTTTCCTGGGATATGTTTTCGAAGCATTAGAATGTTATAAAGATCAAGCCTAGGAATATGTGGCTGCATATGTAGCTTGGGAAAGTAAGGGGCCTTGAGGAACATCTGAGATGCTTTCATTGACATCATACAGGCTTTCGTCTAAAAATTGCATCAATAAAAGATTTGCTGTGCTGAGATCCCCATCTTCCCAGCTGTTGGAAACAAGCAGAGTTGAAAATTAAAACCACAGGGACTGCAACAGGGAGAGATGAATTGTGACCATATGATGCCAATGTGGTCTTCACGTGCAGTGGCTTCCCTAAAAGGATTTTTACAGGGGCAGCCAGGATCACTGATAAAACGGTAGAGCGGCCTACATCATGCAGTTCGAAGACTGTGCACTTGTTTTATATAATCTATATATTTTTTAAACATAGGTTAAAGTGCCGACATAATTAGGTGAAAATGTCAGTTTTAACGTAACATTTTAAGTAAAAAAAATAAAAAACACCGAATTTCACCCGTTATATTTAACAAAGTTAACTATAACTCCACCACATGTCTCAGTCTTGGAGGTGGTCAACCTTGCCCTGTTCAGCAAGGCCGTCATCGAGGTGTGGTTCCTCTAGAAGAAAGGGGCATGAGATTCCCTTCCCTTTCACTTGCTGGTCCACAAGAAGGAGGAGGTCTGAGACCCAACCTAGATCTTTGCCTCTTGAGCTTGTTTGCTCAGTGTTGGACCCGGCCTCGTAGAATGGCCCTCCGTGCCCCCGCACCACCGAAACCTGGTGCCTGCAGCCCAAGCACGCGGCCCAGCCGACCTTTCCCACCAGGACAGCCGCACCAACCCCGGACATCCCCGTCCATGGCCTCTCTCCTTTCGGCCACCCCGGGCCCGCGTGCCCACTCCCTGCAACAAGATGGCCGCCCGGCTCCAACGCGACCCGGGCCTCGAGGCGCCACTCCGGCTGGAGGACATCACGCTTCCAGGGGATGAGAGAGGGAGGAGCAGTTTCTATCGCACCTCTGAACTCCCCTGGGACGATGGGTTTCGATCGGCCCTCCGGCCTCCCTGCGGGCTGGCTCCGTGCCTGCTGGGTGTCTGGGACTCCTCCCGACCCGGCCCTGAAAGGATCAAAAGACAATAGCAGGAAACCCCGACAAGCGGCCCCCAGGTGACAAGACCCCTGCCTGCGCAGACTCCGGACATCAAAGCGGGGTCGACCTATAACAAGGGGTGCTCTGAGACTGTCCGGCAGATTCGACGCTGGAACAACGAGAGCCTGCTGACGTGGTCGCGGCTCCCTGAAGATCGTAAGACCTCCGAACTTGTACCTGAGCCCTGCTGAGTGACTCGCGGCTCCCTGAAGATCGTAAGACCTCCGAACTTGTACCTGAGCCCTGCTGAGTGACTCGCGGCTCCCCCAGACTCTCACGGTCCCGCCGGACCCCGACTCCGACCACGTATCCCCCAGCTCGAGGATTGTGAGCTGTGCGCCGAATACGCCCCTGCTTAGAACCGTTACCAGAGACAGTCCCGCTACCCCCTACCTTTCCGAGACTCTTGAGCCCGTGCTCACCTTGTACATATTTGCAGTGATACCTATTTGATAAAGCTTGTTTCTGAGAATACCCAGTGTGGTCTCTCTGTGTCGTGTGGTGCCAGAAGTACGATCCTAGTTGCGAGATTCCTCCCCCCTGGGGAATCTCTCGCCAGTGCCCGGCTACAATACTACACGGGTGGGACTCAGGGAAGTCAGGACCCCTTTCCGGGCTCCTCTGAGGTCGCCGTCTAACACTCAGCATGACAAGTTCAAGAAGCGGTCGCTGAGCTAAGTACTGTTGACCCTGAATGTTGGGAACTTGATCGCAGACCTCGATCTTCAGGATGCTCACTTCCATCCTTTGAGTATTCCCTCTCGAGACATCTTAAGATTACGGATGAATCCTAACACTCTGAGTTTGGTTCTCCCATTTAGGTTGAAGACCGCTCATTGCATCTGTACAAAAGTGGTGGCGATTGCTGTGGCTTTACTGCGACGATCAGGAGCCCATGGATTTCCATACTTGGACGACTGGCTGGTGTAAACGGACTCCATGGGGCAGGTCAAGGGCCATCTTCAGTGGGTAATGGCTCTCCATGACTTGGACATTACTATCAACATACAAGTCTGCTCTCTCTCCCTTGCAGATGCTAATATTCATAGGAGTGGTGCTGGACCCAATTTGTAAAAAAGCTTTACCTCTTCCTTCTCAGAGGATTGCCCGTTTTTGGGAGATGATTCTGATATCACTGACTCTGGCTCGAATCCCAGTCCTGCAGTTCTTAAATCTGCTTGGGCTCGTGCATCCTGTTGGTGCGGACACCAAATGGTGGCCAAGGGCTGTTCCGTGGTACCTGAGATCACAGTGGTTGCAACATTAGGAGAGTCTTACAGCTTGGGTAAAAACCGCCTGCTCTGTTCACTTTAATCTGCAGTGGGGGGTGAACCCCTCCATCGTTTTGGTGGGTCGGCTCTTCAGTCCTTTGCAGGCTTAGGCTACTGTGGCTTCGGGAGCCTCATCACTGGGCTGGGGGCAGCTATTTAGGTGAGAGGATGGCACAGGACCCTTGAATCCTGAGCAGCACCTGCACGCAAGTGCTCGAGCTGCAGGGGTGCAGCCTCCCAGCACTGTCCAATATAACAGACAAGACGGTGTGGGGTTGTGGACTTTATGTTGGGAGGTGATTCAACTATGAAAGTGGGCTCTACAATAGGAAATCTTTCAGGCAGCGGTTCACTTGGGAAGCTCTCTCCGTGTGAGTGCTTACGCTCTCAGCTGCCTCTCACCGAGGACCACGACTGGGAGCTACAAATTGAAGTAACTGAGCAGATATTCTCCTGATTCCGGTTCTCATGATTTGGAACAGGAAGTCTCCTCATTTTTGTGCTGTACACTTCCCTTTGACTTGTACCTTGGAGAATGCCTTGAGGTTCAGCTCTTTTATGGCCTTCTCTAAGCATTGTTTCACTTCTCCCAAAAGTACTGCAGCTAGTGTAGGAAGATAGAGCACGGCTGATGCTGATCGCCTCCAACTGGGCTTGGAAGATCTGATGGGGTCTTCTTTTGGCGCTCAGCTGCCATGTGGCAGGATGGACTGGTTCTCCACTCCAATCCTTAAACGCGACGACTGCACTTGTTGAGATTGTCCAGTTAGTCCATTTCTCTTTCTGAAGTTGTGGCAGAGTAATACCACTGAATTCATATATGTAGATCATGGATCTATGGTAACTAGATGTCTTGGATCTGCCTGGACAGCCCCGTTTTTTCAAAGACTGTCCTGGGGTCCCAACACTTTTCTTTATTTTTTTTTGGCAGCAAATAGTTGTCCTGGTTTTTGAGAGAGGGTCAGGTGAGCACTGGGAGAAAGTGGGTTTCTGTTGCAATAACCCCCTCCCCCCCCCCTTTTTTGTTGTTGTTGTTGCCATTGCCAGACTACTGATGCTCTTTGACTTGATGTGCTCTGGGGCCCTGCCAATCAGGACCCCAGGGTCTGTGTTCCTTCCCCAAAACAAAACCCAGTTGACAGCTCTGGCCACATGTAGGTCCCTGGTAAATGGTACCCCATGTACCCAGGGCACTGTGACCAGAAAAGGCTCCTAAGGGCTTCAGCACTTATTGTGCCACCCTTAGAGGCCCTGTACCCTGACACACACACGCTGCCTTTGCAGGCTGAGTGTCCTGGTACAGAACAAAACAAAGAGTCGACATGGCACACATCCCAGTGTGCCATGCCCACAAACACACTGCCCTGGCATACCTCAGACACCCCTCTAGCTGGGTGCCCTATGCCAGTGGTGTGGGTACAGGTGCATGAGCCCTGTACCCCTACAGCACCCAGGTCATTTCCTGGGCACTGTAAGTGCAGTACTGCCATTAAGCGTATATGATGCTGGGAGGTTGTCATTACGAACTCCACAGCACCATAATGGCTACACTGAAGACTGAGAAGTTTGGTATCAAACTTCTCAGCACATTAAACCCACAGTGATGTCAGTGTGGGATTTAATGCAAAATGCATGACAGAGGGCGTCTTGGAGATGCCCCCCCTGAAACTAACCAACAACCAGCGTCCTGACTGAGAGACTGCCTAGGCTGCCACCCAGCAGACATGTTGTTGGACCCCTGGGTAGAGAGCCATCCGCTCTTGTGGGTCTGCAACAATGCACATCCTGGGCGAGGTGCTAGGTCTCCTCCCCCAGGATGGGCCGGGGAAGCTTCTAAGGCATGCAGCCTTTGTGAGCTTCTCCAGGCCACTTGCTGTACTCAGCAACTGGCCCTCACCGGTTCTGACCCCCACTCTGACAGGAAAATCGTGGGAAATCCCAAGTGAGGAAAGGGGGTGTGCCAGCCTCTGCCAACCCCACCCCTCAGGTGGGGGAGGCAAGGTGAAGCACAACTCCGGGCTCTCGCCATCTTGAGGATGGGGAGCCCTACCCAATCGGGACTAGACTCCTGCCCCCCTCCCACTGGAGAATGGCAGGCTAGGGGGTGTACCCATCCCAAGCAAGGCACCCATTGGTCCCTGAACTCTTCCTACTGGTAACGCCCCTAAATTTAGTATTTAGGGGCACCCTGAACCTTCCTTCCTCCGATCCCGATTTTGAAACAAGAACAAGAAGAAAGAAGACCTGCTGAGCAGCTGCTAACAAGAGGATGACACCAACTGACTTGGCCCCAGCCCTACAGGCCTGTCGACCTTCAAACCTGCTCCTGCTAAACCCCGGCGTCTCCAGTGGTCAGGAACCTCGAAAACCCCGGAGGACCAGACTCCCTTGCTCATCTAAAGACTGGGACTCCCACGAGCAGTGGTTCTGCTCAAACAGCAACAACCCCTGGTGCCAGCCAGGAACCGTGAATCCAGCACACTCTGCACCCGCCGAGCCCGGCCTGTGCCTGAGTGAACAAAGACCACGAGGACGTCCCCCCGGCGACTGTGACCAAGAATCCAGCTCCCAAGGACCCTCTTCGACGCTCCTGACGATGCCTGCAGCCTCACAACCAGGGACCCCTCCAACCGCGACCAGCAGAGGGTAATATTTCCCGATGACAAAAGGCACCCTGACGCCCTGTGGCCCCCTGTGCCCAACTCCTGGGTGCCTACCTAACCTACAGCTTCCCAACTTGCCTCTCGAAGTGGTGGTCTCACCTCAAGAATCTCCGTCCCCGAGCTTGCAGCCTTTGTTCATCTTGCAGCCTCTCCATTGAAATACATTGAGAGCCCGACGGCTCAATAGCACCCTGCACCCAGCCGCCCGAGGGCCCCTGGAAGTGCAGCATCTATCCTATCCTACTTCCCCACTTGCCCTGTGTAAGTGACCAGGAGCCCAGCTCCCACAGCCGCATGGCCTGCCTGCTAGCAGCCACCAACCAAAGGCCCCCTGCCCGCCATAGGCTAACATTGGGCCTAACTCTCTCTGCACCCAGCTGCCCCTGTGCCGCTGAGGGTGTAACAACTGTACCTACCTGACCCTGGGAGACCCCTGAGTCTATGCCCAGAACCTTAACTCTGCCAGTCGGGTACTTATCTGAAAGCCGATAACCTACATTTTCTCCATAGGGTAACATTGACTGGTTTCACTTGGAAATTCTTCTAAGTGTCGAGTTTTGAAACTTTAAAATATTCACTAACAACGAAAACGAAATTACTCACCTGTTACCAGGAGAGATCCCAGTGCTGGATCTTGGTGCCCAGCACTGACCCTGAAAAGTAATTATAACTGCGATTTTCCGATAACCAAACTTTCCTCCATAGGATAACATTGCATGGTTTTTGCCGGAAATTCTTTCAAGTGTCGATTTTTGAAACATACAAATATTCCTTAAAAATCTCCTGTATAACAAAAATGATTTCTTTCCACTGTTTACAGGAGATGCTCCAGGGCTGAATCCAGGATCCAACCCTGAGTAAGAAAAACCTATGCAAAGTAATTGATATTGCCTTTACTTAAAAATTCCCATTGAGCTCAATGTTAGAATTGTGTTTAACTTGTGTTGCCTATTGCAACATCTGTAACTATTGCATTTAAAAGTCTATTGCTTATTGAAAGTATACAACTACATCATTTCATTCTGAGAAAGTATATTTTGATACCTATTGTTGGTTCTTAAATAAAACAACCATAGATTTTTATATGCAAACCATTGGCCTAGAGTTCAGTTCTTGAGTGTGAGACCATTTGCTGACTGAGTGTGTACAACAGTTGCTTTACACCGTCCTCTGATACTGCCTTACTGCTAGACCAAGCTACCACTTTAGAGAGTAAGGTTATATCTAACTTTAGCCTCTGCCAAACCTCTGGGGACTGTGGATTCTGTACACCCTGTACCTACTTGGGTACAGTATATACAGAGCCACTTTCTTATAAGCACGCACATTAATCCGTGTGGTGCAGGGTCACTTTCCATCTGACCCGCTCGTCACGCCTGTTAGATTTGGGGGTCTCTAGTTGGCGGAGGTAGGTACCTTTGACAAATAGGGACCCTTGCGTCTAGTCAGGGTAAGGGGGTGCACTCCTAAAATAACCCCTGCTCACCCCCTTGGTAGCTTGGCATGAGCAGATTGGCTTATCTCCGAGGCAGTGTGTAAAGCATTTGTGAACACTTACAGTAACCAAGTGACAACACTACAGATGGACACCACACAAGTTTTATATCACTAATAGGTATTCTTTATATAGACTTATCACAAGACCACAAAATGACAAAAATCCACAATACTGTACTTAAAATGGTAGAATTGGCCTAGTTCTCTTTGGATGTTAAAATGTGACTCTTTGAGTTCAGTGTACCTTAAGATGCCTAAAGCAATACAATGAAAGTGTTGCAGGGAAGGTGATGCGTCGGTCCCTTGCACGCAAGAACGGTGATGCATCGGATCCCTACTGCTGCGTAGCGGATGTGTCGGTTCTTCTCTGCGAGGGGAGGTGATGCGTTGGTTTCGTACTGCGCTTCCGTGGCGATACTGCCCTCAACGCCGTGATACGATGCAGATTTGGTGCGAAGAAACAAAGATGGAGTCTTTTCTTGATGCGACTCGATGCAGACGCTTCTCCGATGATGTGAGACGTCTCGATGCGACAGCTGCAGCGGCGACACCCTTGTTCAGTGATGCGACGACAGCGGCTATGGCGGCAACACTTTTCTTCGATGATGCGAGATGCTTTGGCTCGTTGCGACCACTGCTGTGGTGACACCCTTGTTTAGAGATGCGACGGCAGTGGCTGCAGCGGCGTCACGCTTCTTCGTGAGTCACGCTTCCAGCTCCTTGCGACACGCAGTCCCTCGAAAGGCCCCAATACAGCTGTAGGCACTTCCAAAGAACTCTTGGGGAGCTGGTGGTGAAGTCTGTTGTCCCTGAGACTTCAGCAGGAGGCAAGCTCTTTTCTCAAGCCCTTGGAGGTCCTTCACAAGTTGAATAAAGTACACAAAATTCATTTTCTCCTCTCTTTGGCAGTCAGGCAACCACTGCAGGCCAATTCCCCAAGCAGCACTTCAGCTTAGGGATAGTCTCTCCTCAGTTTCTTCTGGTTCCACTCCTCAACAAAGGTTTCTTCTTGTTTCCCAAAGTGATCTAAAGTTCTTGGGTTTGGGTCCCAATATTTATACCCAGTTTCTCTTTGTTCTCTGAAGGCAGAGAGGCCTTTGCCTAGTCCAAACCAGTTCTGGTCAGTCCTGGAGCACTTTGTTGACAAGACTCCTTTTCTTTCATAGTGCAGGGCAGAGACATCAGATGTACCACAGGAGGTGGAGCCAGCATTGTGGAGCGAAGGCACAGCCCTATTCAGGTCTCAGGTGCAACTTCTCCCACCGATCTAGATGCAGATCTCTCTATTCAGCCCTGTGGTGACTCGCCATGCCTCCTGGAATTCCCCAGCCCCTGTCACTCAAACCCCAGACAAGGAATACACAACCTAGCATAGGCAGGTTTGGATGGTTAGACAAGAAAATACCTACTTTCTAAATGTGGTATTTTCAAACACAGAATGTTAAAACCAGCTTCACTAAAAGATGTAGAGAAAACGTTCGAGAAGATCAAGAAGAAAACCGAGGTTGCCAAGTACATGGGTGTACTGCAATCTGCTACATCAAGAGGCTCCTTTCACCGACTATAGTCTAGAGGTGGGACCAAGCTCACACTAATCGACTGCATTCCTATCAGCACAACCAACAAGGCTTTTACAAGTCCCAAGCAGGCAAAGGATACTCCAAGAGACATTACAGCAGTAATGGCGACAGGGGCTGGTCTGGTTAAGGTCCCCCCACTCTCAAGCTCGGACTTCCTAGTTTCAACACCCACGCCAGACTCCACAGCATCTTTTGTGGCAGATTGAGATGTCCCCTCTCTGGGAGGAAGTAAATTCAGTCCGCTTCACTCTTGCAAGAGGTCAGTGCGCTTCTCCTAAAGGGTGCAATCTACTGCTCGAACAGCCAGGTCTTGAAGTCTCCTGAAGGTCACCAGGTCCTGGGTCTGTCGCACCTGTGTGGGGAGGGTGTTCCATGTCTTGGCAGCGAGTTAGGAGAAGGATCTGCCGCCGGTGGATGTCCTATGGATGTGTGGGGCTAGGGCAAAACAAAGCTGGCGGCTCTGGGCGTAGAAGGTGAGACTTTTGTTGAGGTATGCTTTTCCGGCGTTGTGGAGTGCTTTGTGGGCATGGGTGAGGAGCTTGAAGGTGATCCTCTTGTTGACTGGGAGCCAGTGCAGGTGGGCAGTGATGTGGGTGTGGCGGGGTATGTTGAGGATGAGGCGTGCAGAGGCATTCTGTATGCGTTGGAGTCCCTTTTGGAGTTTGGAGTGGTTCCTGCATAGAGGGTGTTGCCATAATCCAGTCTGCTGCTGACGAGGGCCTCTGTCACGGTCCTGGTTCTAGTGGGGATCCATCTGTAGATGTTGCGGAACATGCGGAGGGTGTTGAAGCAGGAGGAGGAGACGGTGTTCACTTGCTGGGTCATTGAGAGCGATGAGTCCATGATGAACCCCAGGTTGCGTGCGTGGTCGGTGGGTGCAGGTGCAGCTCCCAGGGCGGCTGGCCACCAAGAGTCGTCCTAGGCGGAGGAGGTGGATCTGAGGATGAGGACCTCTGTCTTGTCCGACTAAGTTTCAGGCGGTTGGCCTGCATCCAGCTGGCGACAGCCTTCAGTCCTTCGTGGAGGTTGGTTTTGGCGGTGGTGGGTTTTTTGGTCAGTGAGAGGATCAGTTGAGTGTTGTCGGCGTAGGAGACTATGTTGAGGTTGTGTGAGGGGACGATGTTGGTGAGCGGTGCCATGTAGACGTTGAAGAGGGTGGGGCTGAGGGATGATCCTTGGGGCACGCAGTAGATGATCTTGGTGGCTTCAGAACGGAATGGGGGGGAGGCGGACCCTCTGGGTTCTGTCGGTGTGAAAGGAGGTGGTCCAGTCCGGGGCTTTGTTGCGTATTCCTACATTGTGTAGGTGTGTGCGTAGGATGTGGTGGCAGACGGTGTCGAAGGCGGCCGAGGGATCCTGGAGGATGAGGGCTGTGGTTTCGCAGTTGTCCAGTAGGGTCCTGTTGTCTGTGGCAGCGATGAGGGCAGTTTCGGTGCTGTGATTGCTGCAAAATCCAGATTGGGACGGGCCCAGGATGTTGTTCTCCTCGAGGAAGTGGGTCAGTTGCCTGTTGGCTATCTTTTCAATGACTTTCGCCGAGAATGGGAACAGGGAGATGGGCCGGAAGTTCTTCAGGTCCTTTGGGTCCGCTGTGGGTTTCTTGTGTAGGGCGTTGATCTCTGCGTGCTTCCAGCTTTACGGGAAGATGGCGGTCTCGAAGGAGCTGTTCATGATCTTCCGGAGTTGGGGTGCGATCATGCGGTTTGCTTTGTTGAAGTTGTGGTGAGTGCAGGGGTCGGATGGTGAGCCGGAGTGGATGGTGCTCATGGTCTTGATGGTGTTGTTGACATGGGTCCAGGTGAGCAGGTGGTTGGTGAGGCTGGGGGTTGGTGGGTCTGCAGTGTCGGCGGCTGTAGGGAAGTCCTGGGTGTTGAAGCTGTCTGCGATCTTGTGGTGAAAGAAGGTGGCTAGGGAGTCGCATAGGTCTTGCGACGGCGGGCGGCGTTGGAGCTGGGGCTGGAGAGTTCCTTCACAATGTTGAAGAGATCTTTGTTGTGTGCGTTGTTGTCGATACGTTCCTTGAAGGCGGTCCTTTTGGTGGCTCAGATGAGTTGGTGGTGCATGCGGTTGGCGTTCTTGAGGGCTGCGTGGTTGCCCGGTGTCTGTTCGTGGTGCCACTTTTTCTCGAGTCTTCAGCAAGTCCGCTTGGATTCCTGGAAGTCGTTGGTGAACCAGCTGGCCTTCCTGTCTGTGAGTCTGTTTGACGGTTATCTGATTGGGGCGAGAGTGTTGGCGCAGCCGTCGATCCATTGGCTAAGGTTGCTGGCAGCTGTGTCGGTGGGTCTAGGGCGAGGGTGGTGAAGAGCTGGTCTTTGGTGACCTTGTTCCAGCTGCGGTAGGGGATCCGTTGCGGGTGGTGCGGCGTGGTGGGTTTCTCGAAGGTTAAGTGTACTCAGCCGTGGTCAGTCCAGTGGAGTTCGGTGGTGTGGCTGAAGGTGACGTAGTTGCTGTTGGAGAGGATGGTGTCGAGCGTGTGACTGGTGGTGTGGGTCGTGACCAGCTGTTTGAGTCCAAGGTTGGCGAGGTTATCGAGCAGAGCGACGGAGTTGCTGTCGTCTGCGTTCTCGATTGGGGAAATTCAGGTCTCTGAGGAGGATGTAGTCTGTTGACGCGAGAGCATGCGTGCTGACGATGTCGGAGATGGCGTAGATGAACTGTGGCCGGGGGGGTCTGTAAACGAATGTTCCTTTGAGGGTGGTGTTGGGGTCGATGTGGATCTGGAAGTGCAGGTGTTCGGCGTTGCTGGAGGTGTCTGTTGTGCAGGTCGAGACTCTGATGGACTTCCTGTAGACTATGGCGATTCCTCTTCCTGGTCTGTTGGAGCGGTCCCTTCTGGTGATCTTGTATCCTTCGGGGATGACTATGGCAATGTCCGGTGCCGAGGAGGGGTTCATCCAGGTCTCTGTTACGAAGGCGACGTCTGGGGAGGCTGCTTCGAGTAGGTCCCAGAGTTCGATGGCGTGCATGTGGACGGAGCGGGTTTTGAGTAAAATGCATCTGAGGTGGTTGCGTTCTGCTCTGACTGGTGGGGTAGGACTTGCGGGTGTTCGGCAGCTGGTGAAGTTGCAGCTACGGCAGGTGAAGGGTCCGTGGGTGAGTATCGGGCTGGCCTGGAAGCAGTTTGATGATCGGCCGCTGTTGAGTCCTTGAAGGCAGCCGGCGTCGTATGTTGTGGCTCTCGCGAGGACCAGGGGGTCAGAGGGGGTCTGAGGCTGGGCGCAGACGGGCTTGTCTTTGGTGCGCCTTCGGCGCGCCAGCGGTGCGACCAAGCAGCGGCCGCCATTAAGTAGGGGCGGTGGGAAGGGCGTGCAGCAGCTGGGAGGCTGGAAGAATGCAAGGGTGAACGTGGCACAAGAGGGAGGGGCATAGGGGCACAAGAGCTACAATGCAGGCGTTTACAGTAACAGAGCATGCAGTACAATTTAATTGAAGCAGAAAATAGCACAATTTAAACGGAAACAGAAGCAGCACAGAGGCAAAATGAAAAAAAGTAGATGACACCCGGGGACGCGGCAGATACCGGCGCCGGGTCTCGAACCCTACTAGGGCAGGGCTCAGCACACGGCGCAGTGGCATCAACTATCATGGGGTTGTGGCTGTTCACCTAGCTCTCAAAGCCTTCTGTTCATTTGTCCAGGGCAAGTTAATACTTGTATACTGCGGTCATCTTGTTCATCCTTACAACAGACATTCTCACATGGGAACTCAACCTGCAAGTCCTCCACAGATGCTTCCACTGGTGGGAAATTCCTGCCTTCTACAGACTTTGTCTCCAAGTTTCCACACTCAGTCCATGGGCAATACCCCAAGGATGAGCTTGTCCAGGATGTTTTCCTATACATTTCTGCCTCGCCTGCTCTTTCCAATTGTGGTGAGAAAAATGTCAGGTCTCCATAGCCTCATCCAAGTGGCCACAACTTGGGTCACACAGCCCTGGTCCTCAATGTTTCTGGAGATGTCCATCATCCCACGTAATAAGTGTATGACAAGACAAAACTTTGCACACAGCCACGTCCGGGACCCAGACCCTAAACAATTCAACCTAGTGATCTGGAACCTGAGATCATGCATGATGGATAGCTAAACCTCCCGAAGGAGTGAATGAACATCTTGCCCCATAGACCTACTACTTGTGTATGCTATGCAGCTAAGTGGAGCCTATGTCCAATGGTGCATCTCCAAGCAACTAGACCCCTTCAAAGTTAAAATTCAGAATATAATTTCCTACCCTTTACACCTTCAAAAAATTTGGTCTAGAATACACCTCTGTACACCTCCATTTAGCCAGCATAGCCCCACGTATGTAGAACAGGAAACATCCATTGCTTTTTAAAACTCTTGTGATCAAGGCATTCGTTGTGGGACTCTAGAGTAATACTCCACAAAATGCCTCCAGCACCGGTTTTGAACCCCATTGTGGTTCTCACAAGGCTCGTGAGCCCAACTTTTAAATCTCTTCACTCATGGAACTTAGTTTCTTTTGTGGAAGGTAGCTTTTTTTAGTAACTAGAATATATGTCAGGTTCATCAGCAAGTTACAAGCTCTTACAAATCAAGAAGATTTCATCCAGAGTAGTCCTTAGTATCTTTCTGAAAGTCTTTATCTTAGGAAGTCTCCCCTTTCACATTAACCATACTATTGAGTTGCCAGTGTTCATTCCACAACTCTATTCTAAAGCAGAAAAAGCATTGCACACCTTACACCTTAAACGGTCACTCGTATATTATCGACATGACTAAGCCTTTTCATAAAAAACTTTTTGTTGCTTTGGCTAAACCCTACAAGAGTCCCCCTCTTTCTGAAGCTACTTGAGCATGGTGGATTGTCCAATACATACAAATTTGCTATGGCGAAGGTGTGTACTCCACGTCACTCCCAGAGTACAGTCTACATGTAAAAAGGGAGCCACTGTAGCTTTCGTAGGTAACATCCCTTTAGCAGACATCTGCACGACAGCTACTTGGTCAACACCCCAAAACGTTACTTTGTGGACATAGTAGCTCATCAACAAGCTATGGTTGGCGAGACTGTATTCAGGACCTTGTTTCAAACATCTGCATCATCGACCTGCTAGCCAACGCTCAAAGGGAACTACTTTACTTTCGATGCAAGGCATGTTTATCCACAGCCACTCATGCTACGAATGGAAAATGTTACCCTGTAAAACATCTGTTCATAGTGTGTAGTACTGTAGATTCAAATGCGCCCCCCCCCCCTCCTCCCCGGAAGATGGCAGCAAAGTAGATGCTTTCTGAAAATACATATTTACCATCTAATAATGCACAGGGTGCATTTGCACTCCTTTACGCTCCACTCCTCTTTCACCTGCTGAGCAAAAATAAATCTAAGGTGTGGAGTTGGTGCCCATGCACATTGTGGAATAAGGGAGGAGACTTGCATCATCCCATGACTTAAAGCTTTGTCGAAGAAAAACAAGTTGTACATTCAGAGCCCAACACTGGATAGTAGGTGGTGTTCAAGGATGTGGATCTACAGAGCACATGCTCTGAACAGATGTTTTCAGGGTAAGTATAGTTTTCCGAATCTTCCCTCTTAATTCTAACTTGCCGTGCCCTCCCGTACGGCGTTAGTGTAGTGACTAACTAGACCCCGAGGTATTCAAACATATTATGTATTGTCTTTGTCACTGTTGTTGCTCTCCTGGTTTCCCTAAGGAGTTAGTTTTGTAACTAATAAGACCCCAAGGTACGCGAACATATTAGTTGTTGTTTGTCACTGTTGTAACTCTTGGTTCTTCTCTGCACACCTTACTAGGGCAGAGAAAAGGTTTTGGAACAGACACCATCCTGCTGGTTGACGCCTGATACACCCTGGTGTTGTCAAGCCTGCCATTGGAGTCGTGGCTGGAACCACATAGTGCCACACCACTTGATGACGCTGAAGTGCCATCGTTGATGTAAAGTTCTTAGTACCAATCTGCAGGACATGGTGTCCTGCTAGTATGGGTTTCATTTGAGACACCCTTTTGGGCCAATATCCCAATTGAACTGGTGTTATCTGCAAAACCAGTTAGTTTTTATTATTTAGAAATTACCTTTTCAAGGTTTTATGCTGTTCATGGCTTGTGGTTTTGTGCTGCCTTGTGGCAATTGAAGACATGTCTTCTGTTGATATTAAACCACATTTTTGTGCACATGGTTCACTGCATTTAGTTGAACGTCATATGCTGCTGTTTCCCATTCTGCTGAGCTGGCGCATTCCCTTGCCATTTCCATTTTTTCCGCGTATCACATGGATTCAAATCTGCTTCTATTATGTTTGTGTTCCTATTGTCAGACCTTGCTCCCATTTCATTTTTTTCTTTTTTGTTACGGTTTCTTTGCTTGTGTTTTCCTGCTTCATATTGAGTAGCTTATGCAGGAAGGCTTTGGATTTAAAACCGGATTGTTGGCCTTTGTTAGAAACTGGCTCATATATCTTCATTTTCTCCTTGGGGAATCGTTTTCAGGGGCATACTTGCTGTTGTTGTTAAGATGCCCCTTTGGAGCAACCTGGCTTGTATGCAGCACTAGGACCATCTTCTGCCACACAGATTTAACCACTAAAAAAATGATCCTTATATGGAATCTGAATCCAGTGAAGGTGCCAGGAGCTCTTCCTGTCTGTGGGGCTGTGGCATGTCCAGCCACCTTCACTCTCACTCAAAAGAGGGTATAGGTGGCACACTCACTGGCCTTGGGCAAAAGGTGCTAGTGACCCCATGGAGCGTCATAAAATCACTTTTTTTTTTTTGTACCTGACCGTTTGAACCAGTGTCGGCTGAAAACATTCCAGAGAAGTAGAATCAAGCATTTAAAAAAAACGATGGTGACACCAAATCCTTATCCATTCCACTATGAGGTCTCATCCCACTGCCTGTCCAGAGGACATAAGTTCTGGAACAAACTTCCAAAGACAAGAAGAATTATCAATGGTCACTGAGAATTCAGAAACATAACTATTGTCAAAATCATGACTCAAGCCTGTCTGGGTCTCCGTTTCACTTTATCTTTAGCCCAGAAGAGCTGTGCAGTGGGCACTGCCAAGGGATACATTGCCACGTTGCCATTTTGCTACCTTTCAGACCAGCCATTCACATTATAAATCACTGATCATGATGAGATTCTTGAAGGGACTGACCTATCCCTGCCATTTTCCTTTGTGATCCCCCATTAAGACTTAAACCCGGTTTTGACTTTTTTGATGGATACTTCTTTTGAGTCACTTCATCGTGGCCAGTTATGCCTGTTGGTTTATAAAAACTGTTAGTAAGGTAAGTAACCTTTTTCATCTGGGTGACTCTGGTGATGGCTGATTCTGGGTGCAGTTATGAAGGCTGATAGTTTAGCTATGTTGAGTGCTCTGAGCATGTTTTCTGTTGGTCACTTCTAGCCGCAGATTCCTCACCTTGTCTATTTCCAGGCATGACTCTCGATACGGATATTTTTCTCAGCAGTTCCCTCGCAGTAGGTGGCATTGTACGGCTCTGTGTTTAGTCTGTCCCTTCCTGGATGTAACATCTTGGCCGCCATATTCTGCCACCTCAGTATGTCAGCGTCTTTTCCTTTCTTACCATTCCCCCGATGCAGATCCAGAGCTTGCTTCAGTCAACTGACAGAAAACTTTGGGGGGGGGAAAAAACGTTTCCAGTGTTAAATAAACATGTCTCCCCCTACAACGACCAGGTTTAAAACCCTGCGAGGACTGCCACAAACAGATGCCAGGTATAGACCCTTACAAGGTTTGTCTCTGGGCTCCTCGCATGACATGAAGGTGTGCATTGACCGCGTTCAGATGAATTTGAAGGCAATCTGGGACAGCAAGGCCAAACTCTAGATTGGTGAGCATTATATTGAAGGCTCGGAAGGCCAGATCCCAGTAGACGTCAAGGATGCTGATGCATTCTCGCTCCCTAATCCGAAGTCCAAACATGCCTCCCCTTCTTCCTGCCAATCTCAGCAAGAGGTCACGTGGACATCAGGCTACTTTGAAGTTCCAGTCTTGGTCTCCGATGCTCACCCTGGCCCAAGTTCTGTTTGCCCTGGATCCAGGAGACTGAATGGTGGCATTTGATTACCAGGAAGCCTATTTGTTGAAGATGGCCTTGCCTCAAACCACTTACTTAAGTAACACTCTTTCTGAAGTATAGTCTAACTGCAGATTCTTTACTGATACAACCTCTTCTTTCTATGGAATGGACTCTTCCGGGCCCTACGAAAAAGATTACAATCTAGAGATTGGCATACTAGTACACTCCAATTTCCAAGAGCGTGTCCAGATGGCAGAAACTGAGATTGAGGGGCGGAGAAACCGGTTATTTGGTGGCCCTGCCATCACTTCTGGGGCAGGGTGTGTAGGAAAGTGCCACTTTTTGAATATGGTCAACCCCACTTTTTACCTGCTAATGTGATTTAGACTGAAAGTGCACTGGGTACCTGCTAACCAGGTCCCCAGTGCCAAAGCTCTTTCTCATAACTGCACAATTGTGGTCTTAAATGACAAAACCATTAGTACCTGCTGGAAGTCCCTAGTATAGTACCCTGGTACCTAGGGCCTGAGATACTAAAGAGGATCCTTGAGGGCTGTAGCACGAATTGTACCACCCTAAGCCTTCCCTCACCAAGCACATGTAAGGCTGCCATTGCAGGCTGCGTGTCTTGGTGCAGACAAAAGTGAAAACACGACATGAGACATATCCCTGTGTGCCAAGTCCCCTACCAATGCATGAAATATTTGTAAGTCACCCCTAGAGCAGGCCTAACAGTCCTAAGGCAGGGTCCTGAATATTACATGTGAGGGCATACCTGCATGAGCAGATATGCTCCTCTGCTGGTCCGTCCTATTACTGCCAGTACAAGTGACCATGGAAGCCATCTTGAAACAGGTGCTGGACACTGGTGAAAACCAGTTCCCCCAGCTACATGATGGCTTCAGTGAAAATAGGTATATTTGGTATCAAACTATTAATATTGGTAAACCCACACTGATGCCAGTGTTGGATTTACCAATACATGCACCCAGAATGCACCTTAGAGATGCCCCCTGAAAACCTACTAGCCTCTGGTGTATTTGCTGAATGGTTTCTGCTACCCGAGACGCTGTTCTGACCTCCTATGGTGAGAGCCTTTTGCTCTTCGGAGATCCAGAACAGAAGCTTGTCCGGGAAGAGGTTGTAACACCCCCTCCCACAGGATGACCTGCTGATTAGCCTCCTTTGGCCGGCGAGCTTCAAAGAGCTGCTGCCTTTGGAATGCGAATCTGGCTCCCCTCACAGAAGAGGAAGCCGCTCCCTTTGGTCCAGGATCCCCTTGGCACCTGGGCAGGCAGGGAAAATAGCTAGGCAGGTAGACGTGCCACCTCCAGGTTGGTACCACCCCTAAGGTGGGCTTCTGTGAGGTGGATAACATTTTTCAGAAGTAGCCATCTTTGTGATGGCATACTTGGGAATTCTGGGACAAGTTATGCTCACTTCCCACAGGAAGTGGTTATATAGGGGGCTCCCCTAACACTCCACTAAATCCCCTAAATTCTGTAGTTGTGGGGTACACTGGGAAAACAGATCCTGAGTACCTAAGAAGAGAGAGGACACCAAAGAGCCGCAAAAGCAGAGATGGGAGAAGAATCAGCTGACCAGGTCCCAACCCTACCGGCCTGTCTACATCCCTTGTCAAAAGCTGCGCCAAAATCTACTCGTCCGGTTTACTCCAGAAACCTGGGAGGACTGCCTGTCTTTAAAAAAGACTCGAGACCTCCTGTGAACAGCAGATCTGTTCTGAAGAAACTCCCAAAGAGAAGACTCTGAAGCATCCTGGATCACCAAAACCTGACAATGCACCCGCCGCCTCCGGCTCGAATTGAAGTGGGCCACCAGTGCCAATAAGGTCCCCCAGCCCTCCAGAGCTAGAGTCCATCGTGGTTACACCCGTCCTAGACTCCCCGATGTCGCCTACAGCCTCTGCATGCAGACTTCCTCAACCGTGACTGCTCCAGGCAGGAAAAACCCGACGCCTGAGGACACCCCTGCATCTGTCGCCCCTGGGCCTTCCAGAACTCAAATTGCACCGTATCCACTTTTTAAAATGAAAAGAACTCAAATTAAAAAACGTAATTACCTGAACGATTTTTCTCTGATGCCTCAACATATATAAAGATGCATGCTATTTTTATAAATGGTTGTGGATCTCATTCTTGAGTCATGTGTCGTTTATTAATCATTATGTGCATTTGCAAATGCCCTGCACGTCTCTGTGGTCAGCCTAATGCTGCTCGACCACACGACCCCTTAATAGAGCACTTTAGGACTGCATAGTAAGCCCCTTGTCCACTAATGAGGGAACCCCTGGACTCTTTAACCCGGTATATCTGATTTTTGATATATCACATTAAGAGCCAGCTTCTAGAGGGCGAACCTGACATGACGTGTAGCAGCACGACTCCACCTACAGAGGTGTGAGGGAATTGATGAGGGTAAAAAAATCTCTGGGTCCAATCTGGTGCCCTGGGGGTATTCATAAGGTGAGGTATGTGTGGTTAGAGGCCCCACCTGAAAAAGCATTTCAGAGGGTAACTTGTTCTTCTAACTCTTTGCTTTCTCTCCTGGTCTCTTACAGGAACGATGTGTTCAAGATTCATTGGCTCATGGCAGCTCTCCCCTTCATCAAGTCACTGTCCTTGGTGTTTCACGCGGTGAGTATCAGTCGTGTGTTCTGCTGGACGTTAGTCCATGTGGCAGAGGTGGGTGGGTCCTATAACCTCTGCAAGATCTTCTCCTCGGGGCATAAGTTATTAACTGTTTAAATCTGAGACTCGCTTGGGCTGGTTAGTGTGAGATGTATGCTAATTCCTTATGTATTGTCCAGCACTTGAATAGTAACGTTTCCCTCTCAAGATTGGCCCCTTGAAATTGTAGTGCTTTTATGTCAATTTTGTGTAATGAATTGTGTTTTATTCCATTTTTTATACTTTCTTTTTGTGTGTTCTTAATGTGGTTTATGGATATTGGATTATCCAAATAAAGATGTTTTTGATTGAGTGACAGAATAGGTGATAGACATTGGTCCTTTGGCAGCTCACAGTCTTGCTGTCATGGATCCATCCTGTCCTATTGGCTGTGGAGCAGTGAGTTGCACCGTCTCACTTCAGGACTCGTAGCCCCCCCCCCCCCCCCCCCCCCCAGACACAGGTGCCCAGCTTTGTGTGCTGCAGTCTTACCTTGTTTCTCTGTGTGCAGCTAAGCTGTTGTGTTTAAAGATTCTCCTCGTATGATGCACCCGCCACTGCTCAGTGGATTTCACACAGCTATTACAGTTGCCCTCAACTGCTCTGTAAGGCGCACCTTTCAATTTGAAAGTAGACCCAGTCCTCGCAGTCTTGTACTGCACCCCATCAGAGGTAGCATGTCACGTGAGGTGCAGTCTGCCCCGCTCAGGGTGGTGCGCACACACTGCCAGTCAGGCTCCTCCTGCCCATCTCTGGTGTGCACCCCATCAGAGATAGCATGTCACATAAGGTGATGTCTGCCCCGCTCAGGGTGGTGCGCACACACTGCCAGTCAGACTCTTCCTGCCCATCTATCATATATGCCTGTGGTGTGCACCTCATCAGAGGTAGCATGTCACATGAGATGCTGTCTGCCTCGTTTAGGGTGGTGCACACACACTGCCTGTCAGGCTCCTCCTGCCCATCTCTGGTGTGCACCCCATCAGAGGTAGCATGTCACTTGGGGTGCTGTCTGCCCCGCTCAGGGTGGTGCGCACACACTGCCTGTCAGGCTCCTCCTGCCCATCTATCATATATGCCTGTGGTGTGCACCTCATCAGAAGTAGCATGTCACATGAGGTGCTGTCTGCCCCGTTAAGGGTGGCGCGCACACACTGCCTGTCAGGCTCCTCCTGCCCATCTCTGGTGTGCACCCCATCAGAGGTAGCATTTCACGTGAGGTGCTGTCTGCCCCGCTCAGGGTGGTGCACACACACACTGCCTGTCAGGCTCCTCCTGCCCATCTCTGGTGTGCACCCCATCAGAGGTAGCATGTCACGTGAGGTGCTGTCTGCCCCGCTCAGGGTGGTGCACACTGGCTGCCTGTCGGGCTCCTCCTGCCCATCTCTGGTGTGCACCCTCTCTCCGTGAACTATACCAAGGCAAGCTCAGTTGGGGCTCTCCCTGCCTGATACACCCTGCCCCTCTTCATCGGGAGATGGAGGGAACAATGTCACCAGCTCTGGCCTGAATTGTTTTCAATGTTCTGTAGGAATGTGCACGGAGGTGTAGTCCTACTCATAGATGAATCCGTCTTGCTGACTCTACTTTTTTGCTTTCAGATCGATTATCACTACATCTCCACCCAGGGGTTCCCCATCGAAGGCTGGGCTGTGGTTTATTACATCACTCATCTGTAAGTATGTGCCACAGAGTGCAATATGTGGTGGCACGCCTGAGATTTCACAGGAGTTCGTGCCTTTTCTCTACATATCTGCCCCGGGCTGTGTACTGAAGGATGGGTTTAGTTTATTATATCGCTCCCCTGCAGGTGTTGCGTGGGGTGCACAGTGAGTAGTTATGGCATAGTCTGCATTTATCACTGCATCTGCAGCAAGTGCGCCCTACCAAATGCTAGAACCCGGCTTGTTACGTCACTGACTTGTAAGTGTAGAGGAAGGTGAGGAGTGTTGGCTGTGGTAGTGTGGAGGTTTGGAGAAGGGGGGGGGGGCATAGGGGCAAACCAAGGTCCGTGAGCTCCTGTTTTTACCAGCAGATCTCCTTCCATGGGTTGGACCACGGTGTTCCGTTGTTCACCGTGACGCTTATGCGATGGACAGTTGGTTTTCCATCTCCACCAGGAGGTTCCCACTGACTGCTTGCCATTATTTATTTCATTGTGCCTCTCTGAATGTGCAGCATGGAGGAGAGCAAGACCTGCTGCATTTATCTTTCCACAGGGTGAGCACAGCTAGTAACCACTATTCATTTTACAGGCTGAAGGGGGCGCTGCTGTTTATCACCATCGCACTGATTGGCACTGGCTGGGCGTTTGTAAAGCACATCCTCTCTGACAAGGACAAGAAGATTTTTGTGATAGTCATTCCTCTACAGGTAAGGACAGCTGCTGGAAGATGGCATCTACCCACAGGGCATTGGATTCTCAAGTAAGTAATAGTTTTGAGGGCAGAAGAGGGGGAGCCATAGGGCATCTGCTGTGGCCGCCAAGTTTAGGGTTTATGGTTGGAGTCACAATGCAAAAATAGTTGGAAATGAGAAGGGACTCATGGCAACTCCCGATGTCCTCAGGATCAAGATTCTCTGTGTCTTCGGGCAGAGTGCTAAATCTATTGTCTGACAGACATGCTTGCGGCAATATGGGATGGGGAGGACTTGTCAAAGCCACAGCACAAAAGGAATGTTTGAGTTGTCTGGTTTTATGATCTTAATGTTTGCAGGAGTGAAAGTACTAAGTATCAAGTACCCTCACACCTCCCGCCATGGGCCCTCTACTCCACTTCAACCCTTTACTGATCCTGACGCCGCGCACCAGAAGAACTGGAGGCTGCTCCATACTGGACGTCTCTCCAGTGCCAGGTGTTCCTTGGACAGATGATCTCCATGGGCCCTCTACTCCACTTTAACCCTTTACTAATCCTGACGCCGTGCACCAGAGCTGGAGGCTGCTCCATACTGGACGTATCTCCAGCTCCCGGTGTTCCTTGGACAGATGATCTCCATGGGCCCTCTACTCCACTTCAACCCTTTACTAATCCTGACGCGGTGCACCAGAGCTGGAGGCTGCTCCATACTGGACGTATCTCCAGCGCCCGGTGTTCCTTGAACAGATGATCTCCATGGGCCCTCTACTCCACTTCAACCCTTTACTAATCCTGACGCCGTGCACCAGAAGAACTGGAGGCTGCTCCATACTGGACGCATCTCCAGCTCCCGGTGTTCCTTGGACAGATCTCTCTGCCTTTGAAGCAAGGCTGCTTGACTGGTGGCAATCTTTCTTTAGTTTGTCGAAGTGCCCTGCTTATACTAGGATGGTGGGCATTAAAGACCTTCCCTTCTCCCCGGGCAGTACTCCCACTAGGAACATTTTGTTCATTGGTGGAGTATTACATGGTGGGGTCCATGTAAATCGTGTAATAGCTGCAGAAACTGCTATTTGGCTTTGTGTTGAGCTATTCATGGCCATCTGTCATTCAAGCCTACACATACACAATTCCTGTGCCCTAACAAAACTTATGTTCTTTTGGGGTGGGGAGGTCTGCCATCAGTTCCCTTAATCCATTGTTGGCTCCCCTGTCTGCAGTGACATGCCGCTGTCTCCCATTTCCTGCCATGCGCTAGTGTCACGGGGTAACGAGCGCAGACGCACTCCACAGTCTTATGTCAATATACCAAACACCTTGACCAGTCCGCATTAGCCCGATGAGGCAAAGTGTGTGTGTCCTGGTAGTCCAGTGACTCATCGGAGGGACAGGCTGGGGGTAGCTTTTATGCAGATGTGAGAGCGGCTATCCAAATGGAAATGCAAAACAGTGCAGAGCGCGGATCATGGAGGTGTGAGGTGCATGGGTGCCAAGCCTCAATTCCTCCTCAAACGAGGGGGGTGCAAGGTATCCCCATTACTCGCAAAGTCCGCACTACTCATTCAGCTATTCCAGGAAGAGTTGAAGGGTGCATTATTATCAGTTTCTTGTCGGGCGAGGTTGCCCAATACTCAAATGTTCGGTGTACAGTTGCTTTTGTGTCTTGGCTCTAATCCTGGCCTTCCCTGTAATGATGTTCTGTCCTCTGTCCGCCTGTTCCACTTAAGTCCCTTTTCTCTGCAAGTTCTCCCCTCTGAATGCCCCACATGCAACATTCTGTGTAGTATAGGGTATTAAAGCACAGTACCCCTGTTTTTATATGCTGCTGCCAGCCTACACTGCAGGCAATGTTGGTGTTGAAGAGCACACTGGTCCCAGTTTTTCTCCTTCCTCTTTGAAAATGTCCTCTCTAGTAGATAAGACTACCATATGCAGCTTGGTGCCCTTGTTAGTTCTCAACTTCTCCTTGTGCCCACAGGTCCTGGCAAACACTGCTTACATCATCATTGAGTCGACGGAGGAGGGCACCACCGAGTACGGGCTTTGGATGGAGATTCTCTTCCTGGTGGACTTGCTGTGCTGTGGGGCTATCCTCTTTCCCGTTATATGGTGAGGACCAGGGGGCGAGCGATTGTGGGAGTGGGTGGATCTGACTGTGGTTTCTCCAGTGTCTGTGATGAGCCATCTTTCTTCGTATCAGATGGTGAGGAGTGGGACCACTGACTGGTGCTTCCATTGACTGTGTCTGGGTGGAATGCCCTTCCTCTGGTGGGCAGTGTGTGGTTACTATTAAATGCAGGTGTTACACAAAAGCTTAGAGCAGTGCTGCGAAGAGCAGTGACTCTACTATTTGAAAGTATTGGAACTTGGCTTAAAAGCTGTTACTATGCCTTGTAAAGTATTAGAGTGCTGTGGAGAAGAGACTGCCACCTTCATATTTGAAGTATTTGAGCTCTGCTGAGAAGAGCTGCCACTTTCATATCTCAAATATTAGTGAGCTGCTGAGAAGAGCGATTACCTTTGTGTTTGACACTCTCGATAGAGACTTCTAGCTGCAGATTGCTCACCTTTTGAATATTCCCTAGGTGTCAGACTGGAACCAAAAACATTTTTCAACAGTACCTCTGTGTGCCGGTAGGCGATGCTGTGTGTCTCTGTATTGACACGGTTCTGCTCCAGAAATAACAGCACACTCCTATAGGTGCCATTGCTGGAGCTACATCTCATCTCTTTGATACAATTTATTGCAACTTTTTTTCCCATTCTCATGAGAAGTTGCGAGGGCGTCGCCAGATCTCTCGATCTGTCTCCAGTAGTTGCATGACCTCTGAGCCCAACCTGTCCCACCACAACCCAAGATATCTGGTCTGTCTGCAACACCAAACCAGATGAAAAGATTTCCACAGAGCCATGCTCCAACTCTTCAGATTCTTAACCACTTACACTGGTGCGCTTTTGGGCCCCAAGGAGCCGAGATTGCCCTCCATGCCAGTTGTCCCTTCTGAATCCGAAACTAGGACTCCTCCCAGCTCCTACGCCGAATCAAGCATCCACAGCGCCTCAACCCTGATTCTGACTCAATCACTGCCACAGGACAAGGTGCTCATTGGGCTCTCTGACTCCGGGATGGCACTGCTACGACCCGACCGAGGCTGCACTTGATTTCAGACACAGCTCAGTTCACTGTTTGTTGTGGCTTAGATACCACCGTTTCCATCAAAGCAAGCGGTTTTTAACCGCATCCCCTGCCATTTCTGGCTGCGGTCAATGGGTTTTTCAGGAGTTGTCAAATCGTCCCTTATGGGCCTGCTCGTTGATGGGACTCCGTGTCGGGACACACAGACTGTGCTCGGGACCATTTCAAAGAGCAGAGCCACTGCACACTCCCTGGGCTTATCAGTCTCACCTCGCAAGCCACATCAGCCTTGCTGTTCCTCTTGAGGTTTCGACACCGGTACCACTTACCTGCAGTCAGTTCAAGCTCAGGAAAGGGCTCAGCAGTTTCGAGGTCACGACACCCACTGCCCCCGTGGTCCTGGTCGGTGAGCCACTCTATGCACAAACACCTCAACCCCTTCCCCACTGAAGCCCCACCTGTAAACCCTGTTAGCGTGCTCTTAGTGGTGCACTGTCTCCTGTTTGAAGGAGAACCAATGATTGTTGCAGGGATGGCAGGCCACAACATCAGTGTGAGTAAATGGGGTTTATTATAAGGTGTGGTTGTGGGACCTCACCGTGTAATACACTTACCAATCCATTAGGACCAGTAGGTTTTGTTTATTAAACACTTAGCGCAACCCCGTATGGAGCAGAGTGCCAACTTGGCTCGGTTTCTTCTAGTCAAGAGAATCAAAAGTCTGTACACAGTTTCCACATGAAGCTGATTGCTGCACCTACCCTGCTCCTCCTCTCTCCCGAGTGGCTGATGGAGTGGTGGAGACGCTTGATATTGTAGGGCTTCTTGTTACCGGCATTCGGCCAGTGTGCCGACATAAATCTAGAAGTGCCTTGGTGCGCATGTCTGGCGGCCATTATGGAGTAGTCCATGCCATCTGGCTGTGATCTTTCCCATTGTCTAGGTGCTAGACATTGGCATTATGTCGTGTAGGATGGCCAGGGGCCTTATGTACATGTCATAACTGCTAATGAACATTGACATTATAATATTATCCATCTCTGTATTGCGATTAAAGTCGCAATGTACGTTCAACTCCTGCATCTAAAGATGCTCAGTTTGTTTGATTATTCTAGCACAGTCATGCTGAGGAGAGGTATAGCACTCCCTGTTTTTCACAGTGGAGGAGAAGGGATTGTACTGTGTACACATCCTAATAGGAATAGGTTATATTGCAAAGATAAGAGACAGATCAGTGTCTGCAAGATAGATTAAAAAATAATAATAATTGTTAATGCTTTTCAAAAAATACAAACAAGCGAAAATAATCATACGTCACGATATCACCATACAAAAATAATCATGAATGTTATCCCCACAGTAAAAAACAACTAAACCACTAATCCTCAAATTGTAATAACTACAAAAAATAAAACCCCATGACACAATTGACCAATTGCATATTGTCCCACTGGGAGACAAGGACACCACAGTGTCATTGGACACCTACTGCAACCCCGACCAGCCTGGCGTTTTACTATGCCCCAACTAGTCCAGTTCACTCTGCTCTTCCGCTGTTGCTCTCTTATGCAGATATTGCCTCTGTGGTTTCCATATATCCTTTGGCCTTGATACTGTTGGTAGTTCCTCTGCAAATGTTTCCAAATTTTCTTTTTAGTACACCAAATCTTTGATCCAATGTTCTATGTTTGGGAAGCGCTTCCCGCCCCCTGTAATGGCCACCCTGCGTTTAGCCATTAGCAGCGCTAGTCGTACGAACCTGCCTGTCACCCCATTCGCATGTGGAATACAACACAATAGACATACAAGTGGGGTGCACTGCAGCCACCAGCCCCGACATCTCCACCAAATCCCACACCACAAGGGTCCAGTACTCGGCCACCCTTCTGCATCCCCATGCGAGATGCAAGAAATCAGCATCATGTTGACCACATCTCACACAACCGCTAGATTCACGTAGCTCATACCGATGCAATCTTGCTGGTGTATAGTACACCTGATGTATATATTTCAAATGTATTATGCGTAAGTTTCCATTCATAGCAAATGTGCCCGTTAAACCACAAATATGTTCCCAGTCTTTCTCCGATATCTGGGAGAACAGGCAGTCATTCCATCTCACCCAGCTTCTATCTGGCTCCCTCTCACTCTCTTCTCATATAAGTTTATATAACCTAGAAATCAGTTTCTTATTGGAGGGGGTAGTGAGCACCATCTGTAATGAGTGTAACCTGGGAGGCTCAAGTGGATAGGTGTCATAGTGCGCTCTAACTGCATATCTGAGTCTATGCATCGCAAATCGAAACAATAGCGTGGGGTTACTTATGTAGTGTAGGGTATCTGTTGTGTGGTATGACCCCTCCGGGTATAGATCTTGCATCCGTTGTAGACCTACTTCTTTGAGAAGCCGCATCAAGCTTGCCTCGTTAGTCACTGACAGCGCAGCGTGGCGTTCTATGTGCATTGCCGGTGCGTATATGGGTAACTTATGTGCTAGTCACCCTATCACCTGCCATGCAGCAACCGTTGTGTCTACCGCGTTAATTTCCGTTTTTGGGAGTCCGCGCTTTGTGTAAGTGAGAATACTGTGCAAAGGGATTGGATAGGCGTCACCCTCTTCTACTGCAACATGCTGGGTAAAGGCGTGCGGTCTTATCCAATAATACGCATACTGAGCCTGAGCACTGAGATAGTAGGCATAAAAGCCTGGAGCCCCAAACCCCCCTTTATCATAAACGCTAGTAAGAACAGACCAGCTCACTCGAGCATGTTTGCCTCCCCAGACCAACCGAAGTAGGGTTCTGCGGAGGGTGTAAAAAAAAAACAAAAAACCCTTGACCGCTAAATCTGAATGTTTGTGAATAAATACAAAAACTGCGGCAGGACCACCATCTTTACCAGTGCTATACGGTCCGCCAGAGACAGTGGCAAGGTCACCCAAACATCAACTTGTTGCAGGCTTAGCTATAATTTTCGCGTATAACGAAATCCGGATCTCGATGGATCCACATTCCAAGATATGTAATAGGTTCGACGGACCATGCCAACAGGAACTAAACATCAGGCTGAGTCGTGGATTCCGTTAGTGGGGATGATGGTGGATTTTTCCCAGTTCACAGTCAAGCCCGACAATGTGCCAAATCGAACATATTCCCTTAACAACTGCACTAGATATCGAGATGGCTCCCGAACAAACACCATGTCGTCCACGTAACAGCGATATGGCCACTGGGCGATAGTTAAAATTCAGGGCCGTTTCCCTATGTCTCTGCCTTATAGCGCATGCCAGTGACTCCACTGCTAGTGTGAAGAGCAGCGGGGACAGGGGGCAACCTTGCCGGGTTCCCCGCTCAATGTCAAATGGGTTAGACATCAAGCCACCCACCCGTACACGAGCCGATGGCTGCGCATACTGTAGCATTATCCATTTTATAAAAATTAAGGGAAACCCAATACGCTGTAATCTGAAGAACATGTAGTTCCACTCAACCGAGTCGAAGGCCTTAGCCGCATCCAACAACACCGCTGCAGCCGATAGACTCTGCTCCAACACATGGAGCATTGCGAAAATGGTTCGCAAGTTGTGCGATGTAGATTGGTCAGTTATGAAACCTGACTGGTCCGGCAGTATCAGGCATGGCATCAGAGGCTGTAATTTAACGGCTATTATTTTGGCAAGTATCTTCGCATCTAAATTAATCAGCGAGAGCGGTCTGTAGGAGTCACACCTATCAGGAGGTTTATCCTTTTTGAGCAATGTTATAATTAGTGCTTGTCGAAGCGAGGGAGGCAGCACCCCTGAACCATGCGCTTTGGCGTATACCTTTAGTAGATAAGGGGTAATCAAGTCTGCATGTGTTTTCTAAAATTCAACTGTGAGACCGTCAGGCCCTTCGCATTAGGTAGGGCCGAAATTGCGGCTTTGATATCTTCTGCATCAATTGGCTGGCTTAGGTATTCCCTATGGGCATCCGACAGCCACGCGCATGCCACATCCTCTAAATAGGTCTCCATCTCAGTTATTGTGGATCCCCCCCCCCCCCCCCCCCCCCCCCCCGAGGTATAGAGGTGAGCATAGAAAGCACAAAACTGCTCAGTGATATCTAGTGGATCATAATAGTCTGATCCGTGGGGGTCCGTGATCTTATCAATATAAGGTTGTTCCTCGCGGACCCTGATTTTGTTTGCCAAGTTACGACCTGGCCTCCCCCCTTCTCTATACCTTCGAGCCGTGTGTCTGCGCGATATATACCATATCTCAGACTCAGCAAGGGTATCCTATTCCAATATGAGCTCATGTATGCGGGAAAGGGTGTCAGCCAATGCGACATCTGCGTAACTACGCTCTAGGTCCTGAAGCGCAGTTTCAAGTTGTGCAAGTTGAGTTCTGAGGTCTTTCAATATGCCAGCAGTGGTGCCAATGCACACCCCCCGGATTGTCACTTTAAAGGCCTCCCATAAAGTGGAGGCGCTATCAACGGAACCTTTATTAATTTCAAAATATTGCTCTATCGCATCATGCACAGTAGCCTCGTGTTCGAGGCATGTGGGCTGCTGAATTCATATCTGTGCATAGATCGCCGCCTAGTGTTGGGTCCGGATGATTGCACGTTGTTGTCCTGGAAGAGTCTTGGAAGTATCCTGGGATAGGTGACTCCTCCCCTGGACTACAGTGCGCATGGGCATCCTCTCCATCCTCAGATTGTTTTTTTCCGCCATTGGGTTCGGATGTGCTTATCTTGACTCAAGTTAGGAAAAACTTTTTCTAGGCCAAAAGGCCTTTAGTTCGCGTCGGTACTGTTACCGATCGGTATCGATAGTATCTTGTTAGTTTACTAACTTCCAGAACCAACTTTTTTCGCATCTTACCCGACCATCGACCTGTCATCGACGATGGAATCGAGGACACCTTTCAAGCGGTGTCCTGTATGTAATGCGAAATATCCCCACATCGACGTCCATCCGGTGTGCAACAAATGCCTTTCACCGGATCACGACGAATCTACATGTATGGCCTGTGCCCGATTCCGATCCAAGAAGGGAATCGACGAGCAGCGAGACTCGAAGCGCAGCAAGCGGCACCGGCCTTGGCCGACAACTTCAGCGCCGAGAACGAAGATGTCGAAGACGTGGAGAACCTACCCTCCAGTCCCGCTTCCGAACATGACTCCGGATCGGAAGACGTCGACGAAAGCCTCTTTCGCAGAGATGAAGACGACACCGAGGTAGGAGACTACAATGAGGCCTTAGGGGCCGAAGAGAGTAGCTCCGGTGACGAGCAAGGCCTACCCGTACAGACTGAGGATATCCCAGTGCGCCAGTCTATGGCTCCGGTCGAGGGATCGCCTTCGGGCCTTACCCAAGACCTATCCCGCAGTTCTTCGGCCCCGCCCTCTGGCCCGGCCTCGGACATTCAGCGGCAGCCATTAATACCCAAACCGGCTGGTTTCCCTTCTTCGAAACCGAAACCAAAAGCTGTATTGGTTCAACTGAAACCGAAACCAAAAGTGACGCTGGTCGGATCGAGGCCCACCACACCTTCGACGCCAGCAAAACCCGTCGGCACCGAGCGCACCAAACGAGACTTCGGTGCCGAGCTTGCAGCGGCCGACGTCGGAGTCGACATACGCAAAAAGACCTTCGGTGCCACCAAACCTACTCGGCTCCCGGCACCGACACAATCGGCTCCGACCCCAAAGGGCAAACTGCCTGCTGCGTCTCGCACCGCTTCGACAGCACCACCAAAGGCGCACTCATCGAAGACGTCGACGGCCATTACCGCCCCTCGACTCGACGACTCACCGGCGCCGAATAAGTCCACGCCCGCCTCTACAGAACCGGTCGGCGCAAAGGAATCGATGGCGCTCCAGGTGCGACCCGTTGCTGCGCAACGCACCAAGAACAAAACAGTCCTCCAGGACACGTCGGGCTCCGAGCCAATAAAAGCTCCAACAGCCTCTTCGGCACCGGCCAACATTACTTTTGGCCTGCCGCCATCCACGGCCCCGAAACTGTTCCAAATCAGGACACGGGTCACCCACACCACAATCACGCCTGTCGAACGCTCTCCTGCGGAGACGTCTCCATTACATCTCATCGACGCCGACACCGGCAGGATGATGCTCCACAAAAGGAGAATCACTTCTGAGCCAGCTTTGGACTCCTTCCGGATCCCGCTTAAGAGAAAGCTGCCAGTGGCTTCAGAACCAGTTCTTTACGAACCTCTCCATTCCCCCTACCAGGATCCACAGTCCTTCTCTCCCACACACTCCGACACAGATGTTTTGGAGGACTACATAGGTGACCACGTCCCCTACCCCGGAGAGATGGACCCTGTAGGCCAACAGGACCCTGATCAAGCTTGGGATGACCCTGTAGACTCAGGTGCACCTATGGATGCACAGGACCCACAACTCTATGGAGCAAAGACTTCTCCCACAAAGGACACTGCCGCGTTCAACGCTCTAATTGAACGTGCTGCGGCCAATCATGGGGTGCAACTTCACTCTGACACCGTCGAGGACGACTTTCTCATGGATACTTTCGCATCCTCAGAAAGGAATATAAAGACTCTGCCCATGTTGAAAGGTGTCCTCAAACCAGCAAAGGACATCTTCAAGGAACCCACCAGGGCAAGAGTAATAAACCCCAGGATCGACAAGAAATACAGATCAGCGCCTGGGGACCCTACTTACATTAGATGCCAGTTACCTCTGGATTCCATTGTGGTTGTGAATGCTCGCAAGAGGGCACACTCGCAAACAGGTGATGCTCCTCCCCCGGGCATTGCCAATACTCAGGCGCTCCTCGCTCGCTACGATCGAGCGCACTACGACACATTAGAACAACTACTCCAACATCTCCCTGACCAATTCAAAGAAGGTGCAGAGATCCTCATCAGGGAGGGACAACTGCTCACAAATGCATCCATCAAGTGTGCACTGGATGCCGCGGATACAGCTGCCAGAGCCATAAACACTAGCGTCATGTTGAGACGACACGCCTGGTTGCGAATCTCCGGATTCAAACCTGAGGTACAAAATAACATCCTCAACCAACCCGTCAACCCCGACTACTTATTCGGGCCGGAGGTTGACACCACCCTAGAGAAAATAAAAAAGGACACAGACACTGCAAAGTCCATGGGGGCCCTACAAACGCAGTCCTTTCGGAGCGGCTCCTTTCGTCGCCCCGGAAATAGAGGAACAGGTAGAGGACAGGGGTCACAGCAAACATACAACAAGGGCAACACACAAAGCACCTACGATAAAAACACCCGGGGTGGATATCGTGGCTCCAGCACAAAGGGCAGAGGACGCGGCTACGGCAACACCAGATCCTCCCCCAAGAACAAGCAGTGACGCACTCTCCCTTCCTCCCGACCACCTAACACCTGTCGGGGGAAGGCTACAAAGGTTCCTGTCCACGTGGAACTCCATCACCACGGACAGGTGGGTCAAAGATATTGTCAAATACGGTTACTGCCTAGAATTAACCTCAACTCCACCCACAATACCTCCAAAAAACCGTCCTATGTCCTCAGAGCACTTAACGCTCTTACAGCAGGAAGTGCAAAGTATGCTACTAAAAGGCGCAATAGAGGTCGTACCCGTCCACGAGCAAGGTACGGGGGTGTACTCCCTGTACTTTTTAATACCCAAAAAGGACGGGTCACTCAGACCTATATTAGACCTGAGACCCCTGAACCAGTACATTCTTTCCGAGCATTTTCACATGCTCACTTTACAGCAAGTCCTCCCGCTGCTCAAGCAGGGAGACTTCCTGGCCACACTGGACCTCAAAGATGCGTATTTCCACATACCCATTCACCCCTCACACAAGAAATACCTCAGGTTCACTGTTCAGGGGCAGCACTACCAATTCAAAGTCCTTCCCTTCGGCGTGACAACAGCACCCAGGGTGTTCACAAAGTGCCTAGCTACTGTGGCGGCACATCTACGGAGGCAGCACATACACGTCTACCCTTACCTGGACGACTGGCTCGTTCAAGCGAAGTCAGCCCAGCAATGTGCCAGCCACATGTCCCGCACCATTCACCTCCTTCACAGTCTGTGGTTCTCACTAAATTACCCAAAATCCCATCTTCAGCCCGCACACGTACAACAGTACCTAGGTGCGACTATAGACACTCTGGCGGCCACAGCTCAGCCAAATTTAGTGAGAATCAACAGCATGCAAATGCTGATTTCCAAGTTCAAACCACAACACTCCCTTCCCGCGCGAGTGTTCATGCAGTTGATAGGCATGATGGCCTCCTGCATTTTCATAGTCCCACACGCGAGACTACATATGCGCCCGCTTCAGGAGTGCTTAGCACGTCAGTGGAATCAGGCTCAAGGACAGTTAAAAGACCTAGTGTTGGTGAGCGGTCGGGCATACAACTCTCTGCATTGGTGGAATCCACAAAACCTTTGCAAGGGCCGACCGTTCCAGGAGCCTGTTCCACAAATAATACTGACAGAGGACGCGTCTCTCCAGGGATGGGGAGCTCATGTACTCAATTACACAGTGCAGGGACTATGGACTACACAACAAAGGAAGATGCACATCAACATTCTGGAATTGATGGCAATCTTCCTCGCAATGAAAGCGTTCAAAGTGCACTTGTGCAACAAAGTCGTGTTGATCCGGACGGACAACATGACCGCCATGTACTACATACAAAAGCAGGGAGGAACACACTCTCCACAGTTGTCTCATCTGGCTCAGAGCATGTGGAAGTGGGCCATTCAGAGGAACATGTTCCTCATGGCGGAACACCTCCCCGGCAAGGACAACCAGATGGCGGATCTGCTCAGCAGACACAGCCACCAGATGCACGAGTGGGAGTTACACCCATCAGTACTCCAACCGTACTTCCAGCAGTGGGGTCATCCAGAGAGAGACCTATTCGCCACAAGCGAAAACGCAAAATGCCAAAGCTTTGCCGCCAGGTTCCCACATCCGCAGTCGCAGGGCAATGCGATATGGATGAACTGGTCCGGCAGATTTGCGTACGCTTTTCCACCAGCACTGCTGATACCGCTGGTGGCACGCAAACTCAGACAACACTCACTGACACTCGTCCTGGTTGCTCCAACGTGGGCACGCCAGCCGTGGTACACCACCTTTCTCGAACTTTCCGTGGTGCCGCATCAAAGGCTGCGGGTCAAACCCGAGCATTTGACGCAGAACCATGGAGAGATTCAGCACCCAGATCCGCAACAGCTGAACCTGGCAATCTGGCTCCTGAAGTCCTAGAGTTTGGCTACCTAAACCTGCCACCTGACTGTATGGACATCATTAAGGAGGCCAGGAGACCCACTACCAGAGCTTGCTATGCAGCCAAATGGAAAAGGTTCGTCATTTATTGCAATAATTATGACATTAACCCGCTAGACGCATCCATCCAAAACATTATTTGTTACCTATTACACCTATACCGATGCAATCTGGCGTACACCTCTATACGTGTCCATTTGACCGCAATATCAACCTATCTACAAACCAGGCAGCACCTCTCTCTATTCAGAGTGCCTGCCATCAAAGCATTCTTGGAAGGACTCAAACGAGTCATTCCACCTAGCCACCCACCAGCCCCAATGTGGAACCTCAACTTGGTCCTCACACGCCTGATGGGTCCACCCTTTGAACCTCTACACTCATGCGAGATTCAATTCCTTACCTGGAAAGTAGCTTTCCTAGTGGCGATAACTTCTTTACGAAGAGTTAGTGAACTCCAGGCACTAACCGTCCAAGAGCCATTTATACAGGTTCATGCCAACAGGGTCGTACTACGTACCAACCCCAAATTCATGCCCAAGGTGGTATCGCAGTTCCACATGAATCAAACTATTGAACTGCCTGTTTTCTTTCAAAACCCACAGACTGTCGCAGAAAGGGCACTCCATACACTAGATGTAAAACGGGCCCCATGTATTATATCGACAGGACCAAACCCTTTAGGAAAACAAAACAACTTTTCATTGCCTTTGCCCCACACCACAAAGGTAACGCTATCTCCAAAGCAGGTATAGCCAGATGGATCGTTAAATGTATTCAAATTTGCTATCAAAAGGCTAAACGCACTTTAACGATTCCCCCACGAGCCCACTCAACACGTAAGTTAGGGGCCTCCATGGCTTTCCTAGGAAACATTCCTTTGCATGATATATGTAGAGCAGCCACCTGGTCCACTACACATACCTTTACCAAACACTATTGTGTAGATGTACAATCAAAACAGCAGGCAGCTGTAGGTCAGGCTGTTCTCAAAACTCTTTTTCAGACCGCTGCAGCTGGCACTGGTAGCCGCCGCTAATAAGAGGGCACTGCTATATATTCTATGCACAGATATGAATTCAGCAGCCCACATGCCTCGAACTGAATATGCTACTTACCAGTATGCATCTGTTCTTGGCATGTAGGGCTGCTGACATTCATATCGCCCTCCCTCCTCCCCGGCGCCTGTAGCAGCTGCAGCTCTCAGAATTACTGTAAAGCATGGTCATCACTTTCTGTATCTACTCCATCACTGCCACAATGGCGAAAAACAATCTGAGCATGGAGAGGATGCCCATGCGCACTGTAGTCCAGGGGAGGAGTCACCTATCCCAGGATACTTCGAAGACTCTTCCAGGACAACAACGTGCAATCATCCGGACCCAACACTAGGCGGCGATCTATGCACAGATATGAATGTCAGCAGCCCTACATGCCAAGAACAGATGCATACTGGTAAGTAGCATATTCAATACTGGGTCTAGTAGGGCCTCCGACCGCAGCTGCCACGTGAAGGGGCGATGTATTTCCGTCGGGATCTTGACATCTAGTTGTACCGGGTTGTGATCTGATAGTGCTCGAGAGATTAACCACCCTGTGACCCATTCAATCGCATCTCCACCCAGCAGCCAATAATCAAGCCTAGACCAGCTATTGTGAAGTGGTGTGGCATGTGTACCTTCTTTCACCAAGGCATTATGCACTCTCCATACATCTAACAGTCCAAATTCCAACATAGCGCTTTGAACACTTTGAGCCACCTTGGGAGTCCGATTCGACAGCGGATTAGATTTATCCAGCTCAGGGTTCAGATAGGTGTTCAGAACGAACACTCATACGCTCATACGCTCATACGCTCACTCACTGTCATCTGCAATAGGTCCATGCATGGTCACAGTTGACACCAAAATACCACCTAGTTTCCCTTGAACCATTGCACAGTGCCCCTCACCATCTACATATGTCCCAAGTGGAGTAAATGCAATCCCTCACCTGATCAGAATCAGCACACCCTTAGCATACGATGAATATGAGGCGAGCCTATATCCGGCTCATTTGATGGCAATGCTACGTTCCGTGAAGCTGGTCAGGTGCGTTTCCTGTAGCAAAGCGACTTGTACGTCATGACGAGATAAATAAGTTAACACCTGGCGTATTTTCTTTGGGGAGTTTAACCATCTTATGTTCCAAGTTAATAATCTATAGCGCACTCAATCGATTTTTTTTTTTATTTTTTTTTTTTTTTTTTCTCCAAACATTTCTATACAACCTGGCAGATAGGTTGGGCCAGAGTAGGGACGCAGCAGTGATATTATATATTTCCAATCCACAATATTCACCATCTCCCAGTCTAGACAGCAATTTTACAATAAACAAAACTAAAAACAAAACCTCTCCCAGTCCATCCCTCTTCCTCCCCCCACCCACTCCAACCTCCCAATTAGGTCGAATCCGTCTCCCTCCCCCCGCCACCTACCCAGTCTTCCATAGAAACTATAAAATAGGGGAACACCCACTGGGGGGGGGAGGAACGACAGCAAACGCCCACCACCTGGTGAGGTTGCCAGGCTGTAGTTGGGTGACGAACCTGTGCACCATTAACCATAAACAAAGTCACTATCTGGAATGCCTAACATATAGTAACAACTTAACATCATACAGAAAACACATCGCTCCCGCCCCATACATCGAGCCTAGTCTGCACTAATTATGACATATTGCTCCATCACAGTCTCAAACATGTCCAAAAAGAATATAGATGCACCCATTAATTATCCGAGTCTTCTGGATTTGGCAATGACGACGGGCTCCCCGAACCACCATTGCGGGGCTTCGGTTTGCAGATGTTTCGTGAATTTCAAGGCTGACTTAGAGTCTGTGAAAAAATGCGCCTGACAATCGTGTTATTTTCAGTTTGGCAGGATATAACCTAGCATATGGAACCGATGCTGATTGAAGGATCTTTTTTGCGGGCACAAACTCTCTGCGAGCCGCCTTCATCGCAGGTGTATAGTCTGCCAAGAATGACAAGGTATTACCCTTATGATTTGTAGGGCTCTGGCTTCCCTCAGTATCGCATCTCTGTCCGCATAGTTTAGTAGGCGTGCAATTATCGGACGTGGCGGTACGCCTGGCTTGGATCGAGGACCCAGAGATCTCTACAATCATTACCGCCGACGGAACAGGAGCAAAAAGTTCCCGCAACAGACCATCTATGAACGGCTCCATTTTAGAGATAGCTGTGGATTCCGGCAGTCCAATTATACGAAGGTTGTTCCGTCTGGAGCGCGCTTCTATATCCTCGTTCTTAGCTTTAATGACCTCCAGCCCTTTCTCCCTTTGCAGTATCTGTGTCCGCTATTCTGTCTGCGTGTCTGATAGCCTATTTTCCAGGACGTCAAGTCTGTGTTCGTGAGTGTCCACCTTCTTTTTCACCACGTCTAAACTGGACATGAGTGCATCAATCTTACGGTCTATGGTTTTCATACCAGATCACAATTCCAGTAGGATAGTTATCATGTCATCCTCCGGGCTCTCAGCAGCTTCCGATGCACTCTGCATCGCGGCCTGGTCTCCCATGTTCTCCGTTGCGCGCGTGTTACGTTTACTTTCAAATGGGATTTTCGGCTGCTTGGGATCCGGTTTCCCCATATTGACAGGGCGTAGCATCGATTTACTTTACTCCAGTCCCTCAGTGTTCTTCTCACACTCAACCTGAGGAGACGCAAAACCCCGCCGTCTGCGATCAAGCCACCTTCAAGTGCGCTTATCCACAGACACTCCACAATGGTTCACTGATGGCCCTGGGCGCCACGTGCAGGCTATCGGGAAGACCTCCAGTGCTTGACGTGGTAGCAGACCTCTCAGTGGTCCCTCCAGCTGGAGCCACACGGTCAACAAGCAGATCAGCCAGTCTCACAGTCACCACTCCAGGTGGCCAGACTCTACGCTTCACTGGGTCACACTTAATCACTCACCAACTGGTCACCACGTTCTCCTCTGTTTGGTGTTTCACAGCTTTTGGGTCCGCTCTTTGGTTCACCAGGAGTAGCCCTCAGCCAAAATGGGCAGTCACAGCCTCGGGCGCAGCCCACAGTATCGTGCTGGTCTCGCACCTCGCCCACAGAGCCCAGCACCAGTCTACCCTGCTGGCCAGAGGCACCAGCAGGACTCTAGGCATCCCAGGCCACCAAAAACAGGCTAGGCTGTGCACCAGGTCAAACCGCCAGTATCTCCGCACCCGCGGGCGTGCAGCCAGGCCAGTGACCCCACAGTGAAGGCAGTAGGCGCGGCTTCTACACCACGCCTGGACCGGCCAGCCCGCTCCAGTGTGCCTGGACCCCACCTGTGAAGGTTCACAAGGGTGCCCAGGCGTGCCAGTCCCCCCACGCCCGACACAGCAAGAAGCCCCTACCCACTCAGTGCATTCCCTCTGGGCTCTCAGGTGGACAGATCACCGGACGGCATCGCTTCCTCGTCCAGTCCTACGGGAGGTATATACAGCTTCGCAGCTACAGGGCCGGCTCTCCACTATGCTCCTCTGCAGGCGAGCCTGGCGGCTCCCGATGTCTTCAGCTCCTCCGTCGGGGTGCGCACCCGGTCGTAGTCGGTGATTCAAGCTCTGCCCGCCATTCCAGGAGCAGGCAGCCCGGCACCCCGGGGCTCCGCGCCGCACACCCCCAGCTCCCCAGAGCAAATCTCTCACTCTGCGCTCCTGGACAGCCGCCATTTTCTCACCGGCCGGTGCACTGCATCAGCTCTGATTTCACTGAGTTCCAGCCAGCAGATATAAACAAAAGCGGCACCGAGTGTGCCCTGGGCAATTCCAGACACTTTATAATGTTTTTAGCGGCGCCGGTGACTTAGGTCGGTGGTATTTTCCGGATATTGTAGCCTGGCAAACGAAGCTCCCTCAAGAGGCAGCCATCTCGTCTCGCGCTGTAGCCACGCCCCCCAGTGCCTGCAAGATAGATGTGTGTGGTGGGCAAATATTCACATGATTTAGTCCTAGTGTGGATGACTTATCAGGTTGTGCATGGTCCTGTCCTTGTTTTTTATGTAGATCCAGTCCCCATGTGGTGGATAGACGTCCGTGGTAGGCAGCTGATCATGTGGGTTCTTTATGAATTCAAAATGCGGGTCAGAGAAAGTATATCTACAGTCTGACCCAGGAATCTCCCCATTTAAACCATTTTGATTTGTGTGTAGGCGGAACACCCAACAGGAGCAACCGCCCGATGATGATGAAGCATGACATCCCTTGGGATGTGTAAGGGCATCACGAAACAGTCTTGACTGTCCCTCATGTCCTGCCTACTACCTAGACACTCCTTCTTTTTCCTTTCCAGGAACAGTGAACCCCATCTGTGTATTGATCTCAGCCTCAGGAGCACAGGTACTGCACCTTCATGACCTTAGTCACCCCCCACCCCCTCCAAATTTGTGACCGTAATTTATATCACCCAAATAGCATAAGATATCGCACTAGACAAGTCCCAAGCACATGTACAACACTGGAAACTTTCATCTAAATCTGGATTTCCATTCAATCTGTAGCAAACAATTCAATAAGAATAAGTTCTCTCGACAATCACTGTCCGGTTCCTACCAAAATCACTCCTTTGCATTCATGTTCTTACCTGTATGGAGTTTACTGTCAACATCGTATTCCAAGAAACCAAACAGTACCTGCACGTCATCATTGTGCTTAAATACTCTATTTCAATTACATCATTTCCTGTGCATTCACCCGCCCCCAAAAACGCAGCAATTTTAAATGGATATTCCCAAAAGCTTAATTGTATAATGCAGGTATGGACTACCCAATAGTACGTGAAAAAGCCACCAAAAAGACTCAGATTTCCCTATTTTTGTTACTAGGTATTACCTAAATCTGGGTACACAGTCATAAAGCTCAATCCTAAAATACTTAATATCAACTTCTCAATGTGTCATTAAAAAAATAAAAATGAAAACCTCATATTATAACACAGAGCTATCCACACCAGATTATATCCATGCTCATCTCGAACCCCGATGTCGTACTTGTAACGGTTGATGCCATCTACACCGAAGCCTTTGTGTCCTTACCAAGATTTGTTGCCAATACCCGTAAGTCTAGTTGAAATAACACCAGTTAAGTCATCTTTCTAATTCAATGCTCCAATGCCTGCTTCCCAAGAATGACTAAGTTTTAGCAGAACTATTCCAAAACCTGTTTGAAACCAGAGTAGTCCGAATGTCTACCTATCCAGTCTTAAACATGAAAAGCTTAAGGTTAAAGAGAATTTTTCAAACCGATACCTGTCTTGAACCCCTAAAACCTGTGATGTTGTTGCATGGTATACCCGTATCTAAGACTTGTTGTTATAGCATCAACCACTGTGCATGGACAGAAAATCTGATTCAAGACTAACATACTCACTTATTCAATTCTTGAAATGAACATTATTCACAATTCCCAGTACTAGGTTTTCACTGTACTGCAACCATAGGTCTATGATAGGATTTCCTAATAGCAAACTCCCCATATGCCTCTTATCTCCACACAAGATGAACATATATGTTTCCTTGCAACACATCCGTTGATTGAGCTGCAGATAGCATTGTGCCGGGAGAGTGGTGTGTTGTTGGGTCGGTGGGCTCTAGGTAGCATTAGGTTGGGCTGCTTTTGGGGACGCCAGAGGTTTGTTAAAGGGATGGATTATGGATTGCAAGGAGTTAGCTTTGCTGCCAGTCGGATGGACTTTTGCAGTAGTTTGTTGTTTCTTGTCTTTGGACTGGTTTCTTGTAACCTGACAGCGTTGTGTTGGTTCACTCAAAACTGTACTGTTTTTCCAATGTTTTAGTTGAACTACATCTGTATCTGTACTTACCCAGACTTCCATTGAACAGTATTTCTAATAGAATGGATAGTAGAGCTACTTCATGGTCTAGCAACGATTTACCTGTTCTTTGCTCTGTGCAGTATGTCAGGGGGGGTTTCCATGTTCTTTGACTCGATTGCATTCTCGTCTCTGTAGGTCCATACGGCACTTGCAGGAGGCATCAGCAACAGATGGAAAAGGTAAGTCACTCGATGTGCTGCTAAGAGTCCACCATAGGTATTTTTGCAGCATGTATAGCCTTTCAATTCATTTTGTCAGGGCTATAAAATTCAGGTTGGCAGCGCTACAAAAAGGGATCTGTACATTTGAGCAAGATCTCGTAACTATAGTACACCTCAAAGATGTCTAATTCCATATCCTAATGAACGAGGAATTTTGCACATAACTAAAGTTTGTGATGGGACAAACATTACCAATTTAGAGTGTCTACTTTTGTGATAAAACCGGCACCCAGAGTGTTAGATTAGCAGTTTCACTTGAAGTGTCAAATGATTCATGTTTTCCCATACTTACACTGCTGGCATATTAAGAGGCATGAACATGTTCATTTACACCTTGGGGTTGACCATCCATATGAAGACATCCCCCACCCTGTCTTGTCCAGGAAAAAACAATAAGTCTAGGAGCAGAATAGGATGGATGGACACTTGTGGCAATGACTTTCCCTATACTGAAAAGATTGCTGATATTACAGGAGTAGATGCACTGTCTGATGGTGGGGATGGTCCTTAGGATGTTGGACATGATGGCATCATGATACGTTTGCAAGATTGCATGTGAGATCAACACAGGAATGACTCTCGGATCAGTGGTCGCAGTCCACAGAGGACTGAGACAATCTAGTGGTTGCTACAAGCAAATTGCAGAAAGAACTGGACTGGTGATCATAAGAGAACAAGTTGAAAGTGTGACAATCTGTAAAAGCAATCCCCCTCCGTCATAGTATGCACAGATGCATCACATAGGGTGTGGTGTGCACATTTAAAATCGGTGAATAAAACTTCTAAAATTAAAGACGGTTTCTAGCTCTGAAATCTTTTCACTCACACGTATCGCAGAAAACAGTAAAAACTAAAACTGACAACACCACAACAATTTTCAATCGTGCAAAACCTAGGAACAAAACCCTAATTCCCCTCGAAACTAGTTGCGGTAATATTGACATGGGTGAACAGCGAACAGATAGGGATTGTAGCCGTACACGTTCCAGGAGAGCAAAACATTGGAGCCTATTGGCAAAGCAGACAAAAAGGGGTGTCTCAAGAGGTACTAGAATTGATTTTCGAAGCATGGGGAACACCTGAAATAACTGTTTGCAACAACGGAACACAAGAAATGATTCAACCTTGCATCCAATTATCCAGTAAGCACTGTTGAAAAACTGGTGCGTAATGTTTGCAAAACGTTTTCCCCGAATGGCACTAATATCACATGGGAGCCACAAAAGTACACACACTCAAAAAAAACAAGGAGTCCAATAGCCCTGCAGTGGGCATGTCAAGCATGGTACTCTGACTTATTCATTTTAGTGCCAAACTAAGTCGTAAAGATATTAAAACCAACCAGATCTACTAAGGGGGACGAGTCTGTCACCCGGATCTGGCCAGCCTCAACCCAGTGGCATGGCTCCTGAAACGTAGAATTTGGGGGCCTATAAATGCCTGTAGAATGCATGCAAGAAAACCACCCTCTTGTAAGTTTTATGCTGCTGTTTGGAAGCTGTGTATTTTGTGGTGTGCAAGAGCAAATGCATGGGAAGTTAACAAATGAAGCTGTCTTTGTTAATGTAATAAGTTAACACTGTCACATACAGCTCTAAAAGAGCACGTCGACCGTAGTGGTTTACACTAGAATAGAAAAGTAGATAAACTTCTTACAGCCTCGGTAATGGAAATATTTGTGTAATCACCTAAGAGAATACATCCCATTGAGATCACCGCTACCACTATGAACCATCGCATAAGGCTAACCTAAAACATCTCACATTAAATTTGATATCATTCCTGCATAAAGTGAGTGAAGTCCACACACTGAGCATTCAAAGACTATAGTGTACAGATCTAGAGAGAAGATTATAATGAGAACCAACCCACACTTTATTCCTCAAGTATTGTCACATTTTAGGTCAGTCTGTTCATCTACCTGCTTTTTTTTATGAGCAAAAGATACTTGCTGGAAAAAGTACTACACACACTTATATGTGAGGAGAGCAAGGAAAACAGACCAATTCTCCTTTAAGGGATCTTAATTGTTGGGAGCAGGTCCTCGTGCCAGCTTCCACTGCAATGGTCCTCCTGTCGAGCTTGCCTGCAGTCCGCTACCCTTGGCTGCCTTCGGTTTTGTACCACCTCTGCTTTTTTTTCTGCCTTTTCTCTGCTTGCTCCTGCCCTCTTTTGCCTCTTTCTGCTCATTCTGACCGTTATCTTGCCCTCTTCTTCGCTTCAGCCCTTTATTTGACCTCTTCTCTTGTTTCTGACCTGTATTTTGCCTGTTTCTGCTAGTTTCTGACCTGGATTCTGACGTTGCACGCCCAGGCACCCCTGGGGGTGACCGTGCTGTTCTATACAAATGCTGAATGATTGTTCAATATAAGCACTGAATATTCCTGCCCACGTGCTAGATTCTGGGCATTCCTTTCAAAGGAAATATATGCTCGAGGCATGTGAGCTATAGATCTCCTGCTGTTCATAGCCCGCAATCTAGTATTGGGTCCGGATGTTTGCACTTTCTTTTTGTCCGAAGAAGTCTTTTCCAGTCACGAGGTAGGTGACTCTTCCTTTCGGTGATAGTGCGCATGGGCATCGACTCTATTGTTAGATTGTTTTTTTCTGCCATCGGGTTCGGATTTGCATTGCTGCGCTCCGGTTCGGCACTGTTTCTCTGGTTCCCTTCAACGTGCAATCCACTACCCTCGACGGTATTGTTTCTCGATTGCGTTTCCCATTCTCCGTGTATCGTTTCGGCAAAGACCTTCGATCGGAAGACTCGTGGAGGGCCGTTGGGCTTGCCCGCCCCTGGCTCGCCAGCAGTCTCTGGAACTGACTCCATTCAAGCTCTGTCCTAGGTGTCACGATAAGTTTCCGCGCACTGACTTGCACTAAGTGTGGAACTTCTGTCTATCCCCGGAACACGTCGAAAAACACTACAACGCATGCCAATTTTTTCGATCGAAAAAGACTCTTCGTGACCTTCTGGCTCGATGTCACAAAATGCATCAACAAAATGGCTACGCACTGGATCTCTTTGGAGAGGACTCCGACCACGAGGAATCCCACGCACAGGAAGCCGAAGTAGAGGAAATCTCAGTCTCTGAAGCCGTCTCTAACACAGAAGACCAAGTAACACCGGGTCATAGTATCGTGAGTGCTGAGACTTCCTTCCCCTACAATTTGTTACCCAAAAAGGCTCCGGTCCCTCCTCTGCCCTAGGGTCAAGGTCAGCACCGAAAAAAGGTTTCAAGTCCCTTGCCCTCGAGCCCGGTGCCGAAGCACAAAGAAAAACCTTCCGGTTCGGGCTCGAGTCGACCCCATACCGTCACAGACCCGAAACTTTTGGCACCGAAGCATGTTGTGGTGACCATGCCACCATTATCAAAGAGTAAATCTTTGGAGCCGAAGACTTCGGAACCAAAAATGTAAACCCCGAAAAAGCCGACGAAAGAAAAAACTTCGTCAAGAGCCTCGGTCCGACGTTCCACCTTCGGATCCGAAACAGAAAGAACTGGTAATAAATCTAGACACTGGGCATATGCATGCCAAATTGCCGGTTAAAAGACAAATGGGCCTGCTGGAGTATTACCACATTCCTCTAAAGAATAAAAATGTGGGTACTAACCCTTCAACTTATATTTTTACCTTCGTCAGTGTGCAAATGCCTTCGGGCTTTAAAGCATGCTACTCTTGAGTGCGTCAGATGTCGGTGACGGACCCTCATCCTATTTGTATGTGGTGTTTGGGCGAGCACCATGATTCCACCGATTTCGGCATCGCCCGTCACCGAGGCCCCCAGGGCGTCGCTCTGAGGAGGGCGCGGGTTCTCCGTGGGACATGCGGCCTCATTCGTCGCCACCCTACCCGCCGTGACTAGGACCCAAATGGAGGCCTATGCTGCGTTTCTGCAGGCTTCCTCGTCCCCTCCTCCTCCTGGGACGCCCGCGGATCACTTGCCACGTGCGGGGCCTTCTGCGGCGGCTCTGGCGCCGACTGGTTCGGCTTCAGGTTCTGGAGGTGTGGTGTCGGGGTGAGGCCCTACAGGGTTCCCCTCTTCGGCCCACGGCGCCTCTGCCTCGTCGCAAACCCAGAGGGGGTCCCTGTGGTGTCGCAGGAGGTCATCGGGACTCACGGCTTGCCCCGAGTTGTCCTCGGTCTTCTGGGCAGGCGGTGGCCTTGCTAGAAGCTGAGCTAACGCCGCTCAGGTGCCGACGGCTGTCGACCCTGGCGGCGCCGCGGGTGCTGGATAGGGGCCGGGGCGCGTCCCCGGATCCCTCTCGTCTCTCCACGCAGGCGGGTGCTTCGTCGGAGGTTGAGTCGGTGCCTTTTCGGTGCCGTTCTGTCGCCGCCCCGGAGCCGGCCCGCTCCATTCTCCTGGGGTGCAAGTGGTGGACGAGGTCGTCCTGGCGTTCCCTCCGGCGCCGGTCGACCTCACGCCGGCGCCTGTGGCGGACTCCACAGCGCTGTGCCGGCGTCGGGTCGTCGACTCTTCTCTAGAGGCCCCCTCCTCTCCAGAGGTTCGTCAACTTCTTCCCCGGAGACGGGCCGCTGCGTTGTGGCTTTTTCCCCGGCGTCTGCCAAGGAGGGCTCCTCGCCGTCCCCGCGATCACAGCCTTCCTCAGAGGTACCTCGGTCCCCACTTGTCTGTCAATCTTCACCGTTCCGGGGATGGCCATTTCCTCCTCCAGCTGGAGTCTGGGAAGGCAGGCTTAGTTTACAGCAGTTGCCCATGGAGGAATTGCTCCCCCCCCCCCCCCCCCCCCCCACGACGCCCTACGGAGGCGTGTGTAGCCTTTGCCCGTGCCATTTCCACAGCTGCTGGCATTTTGCACATGGGAGACCCTGCCACTCCATTTCCTATGGACCATTTTCTGGAGGTTCTCCATCAGGGCTCTGGTGGACGGGAGCTGCTTTTTCCCTCCATAATTCTCTTCTGGGGGCGTCCTGCCACGGGGGATCCGGTGCCTCAGTCGCTCCGCTACCGTCCTGCTCCGCACAACCCAGTCTGCCTTTCTTTCCACCCTTCTACTCGGAGCCCTCTTCTGCAGACTGCTTTTCCTTCTTTATCTTTGGTGTTGTATCCTCCGTCACGGGAGGCCCGATGGTTAGATTCCTGGGGGCGGAACCTCTTCGCTTCTTCTAGTGCTGCTTTGCGGGCACTCAACACGCTTTGTGTGTTGGCCAGGGCTACTTCCAGCTTGTGGAATTCCGTGGAGTCCCTTGTGTCTTCTGCCTCTCCGGAAGATGTTGATGCTGATCTGCGCCGCCATGTGATGGATGGCCAGGGGCTGGCCGCGTTAATTCTTCGTTCGGCCCTGGATGTTTCTAATGCTCTCGGCCGCATAATGGCGATCAGTGGCTCTCCGTCGCCATGCTTGGCTGAGGGATAGCGTTTTCCCTGAGAATATGAGGGAGCATCTCGTTGACCTGCCCCTTGACGGAGTGCATTTATTTAACACCCATTCGGATGCCTCCTCCTCCGCTGCCGCCTCCTCCTCCTAGGCCTCCTCCTCCTCGGCCTCCTCCTCCTCGGCCTGTTCCTCCTCCTCCTCCTCGGCCTGTTCCTCCTCCTCCTCCTAGGCCTGTTCCTCCTCCTCCTCCTCGGCCTGTTCCTCCTCCTCCTGTTCCTCCTCCTCCTCCTCGGCCTGTTCCTCCTCCTCCTCCTCCTCCTCCTAGGCCTGTTCCTCCTCCTCCTCCTCCTAGGCCTGTTCCTCTTCTTCTTCCTCCACCTCCTAGGCCTCCTCCTCCTAGGCCTCCTCCTCCTAGGCCTCCTCCTCCTAGGCCTCCTCCTCCTAGGCCTCCTCCTCCTAGGCCTCCTCCTCCTCCTCCTAGGCCTCCTCCTCCTCCTCCTAGGCCTCCTCCTCCTCCTCCTAGGCCTCCTCCTCCTCCTAGGCCTCCTCCTCCTCCTAGGCCTCCTCCTCCTCCTAGGCCTCCTCCTCCTCCTAGGCCTCCTCCTCCTCCTCCTAGGCCGCCTCCTCCTCCTCCTCCTAGGCCTCCTCCTCCGCCTCCTCCTCTGCCTCCTCCTCCTCCTAGGCCTCCTCCTCTGCCTCCTCCTCCTCCTAGGCCTCCTCCTCTGCCTCCTCCTCCTCCTAGGCCTCCTCCTAGGCCTCCTCCTCTGCCTCCTCCTAGGCCTCCTCCTAGGCCTCCTCCTAGGCCTCCTCCTAGGCCTCCTCCTAGGCCTCCTCCTCCTCCTAGGCCTCCTCCTCTGCCTCCTCCTAGGCCTCCTCCTCTGCCTCCTCCTCTGCCTCCTCCTAGGCCTCCTCCTAGGCCTCCTCCTCTGCCTCCTCCTAGGCCTCCTCCTCCTCCTAGGCCTCCTCCTCCTCCTCCTAGGCCTCCTCCTCCTAGGCCTCCTCCTCCTAGGCCTCCTCCGCCTCCTAGGCCTGTTCCTCCGCCTCCTCCTCCTAGGCCTCCTCCGCCTCCTAGGCCTGTTCCTCCGCCTCCTCCTCCTCCGCCTCCTAGGCCTGTTCCTCCGCCTCCTCCTCCTAGGCCTGTTCCTCCTCCTCCTAGGCCTGTTCCTCCGCCTCCTCCTCCTAGGCCTGTTCCTCCTCCTCCTAGGCCTGTTCCTCCGCCTCCTCCTCCTAGGCCTGTTCCTCCTCCTCCTCCTCCTCCTCCTAGGCCTCCTCCTCCGCCTCCTCCTCCTAGGCCTGTTCCTCCTCCTCCTCCTAGGCCTGTTCCTCCTCCTCCTAGGCCTGTTCCTCCTCCTCCTCCTCCTCCTCCTCCTAGGCCTGTTCCTCCTCCCTCCTCCTCCTCCTCCTCCTCCTCCTAGGCCTGTTCCTCCTCCTCCTCCTAGGCCTGTTCCTCCTCCTCCTCCTCCTCCTAGGCCTGTTCCTCCTCCTCCTCCTCCTCCGCCTGTTCCTCCTCCTCCTCCTCCTCCTAGGCCTGTTCCTCCTCCTCCTCCTAGGCCTGTTCCTCCTCCTCCTCCTCGGCCTGTTCCTCCTCCTCCTCCTCGGCCTGTTCCTCCTCCTCCTCCTCGGCCTGTTCCTCCTCCTCGGCCTGTTCCTCCTCCTCCTCCTCCTCCTCCTCCTAGGCCTGTTCCTCCTAGGCCTGTTCCTCCTCCTCCTCCTCCTCCTCCTCCTCCTAGGCCTGTTCCTCCTCCTCCTCCTCCTCCTAGGCCTGTTCCTCCTCCTCCTCCTCCTCCTAGGCCTGTTCCTCCTCCTCTCCTCCTCCTCCTAGGCCTGTTCCTCCTCCTCCTCCTCCTAGGCCTGTTCCTCCTCCTCCTCCTCCTCCTCCTCCTCGGCCTGTTCCTCCTCCTCCTCCTCCTCCTCCTCGGCCTGTTCCTCCTCCTCCTCCTCCTCCTCGGCCTGTTCCTCCTCCTCCTCCTCCTAGGCCTGTTCCTCTTCTTCTTCTTCCTCCTCCTCCTCCTCCTAGGCCTGTTCTTCTTCTTCTTCTTCCTCCTCCTCCTCCTAGGCCTGTTCCTC